>NC_139538.1:98823306-98825806 GCF_965153285.1 Podarcis tiliguerta | reverse complement strand
CCTCTCTTCCTCTCCCTCCTTCCCTTCATTCGTTCCTTCCTTCCTTATGCCCTTCTCTCTCTCTCTACCTCTCCCTTGTGTCTCTCTCCCTTCTCTCTCTACCCCTTCCTTCCTTCCTTCCTTCCTTCCTTCCTTCCTTCCTTCCTTCCTTCCCATCTTCTTTCCATATATGTCTCTCTCTCCTTCTCTCTCTCTATCCCCTGTCTGTACGTCCTTCCTTCCTTCCCCCTCTCTCTTTCTCTCTCTTTGTCGCTCTCTCACCCATTCCTTCTCTCTCTCTGCCTCTCCCTTCTTTCTCTCTCCCTACTCTCTCTCCGTCCCTCCCTCTCTTCCTTCGTTCTCTCTCTATTTCTCCCTCTATTTCTCTCTCTCTCTATTCTCTCCCTATTTCTATCTCCTTCCTTCCTTCCTTCCTTCCTTCCTTCCTTCCTTCCTTCCTTCCTTCCTTCCCTCCCTCCCTCCCTCCCTCCTTCCCTCTCCCACTCTGTCTCCCTCCCCTACACTCTTCCTCTCTCTCTTCATTTCGCTCCCTCTCAATCTCTTTCCTTCCTTCCTTCCTTCCTTCCTTCCTTCCTTCCCTCCCTCTTTCCTTCCTTCTCTCTCTCTAACCCCTCCCTCCCTCCCTCCCTCCCTCCCTCCCTCCCTTCCTTCCTTCCTTCCTTCCCTCCCGCCTGCCTGCCTGCCTTCTCTCTCACTCTGCTTCTCCCTTCTGTCTCTCTCGCTCCTCTCTCTCCCTCCCTCCCTCTCTTCCTCCCTTTCTTTTCTCTCTATTTCTCCCTATCGTCTTTATCCCCTCTCTCCCTTTCTCTCTCTCTTCCTTTGTGTCCCTCTCCCTCTCTTTCCCCCTCCTTCCTTGATTCCTTCCTCCCTTCCTTCCTTTCTTCTTTCCATATCTCTCTCTCACTATTTCTCTCTCTCTCTCTTCCTGGTCTGTCCTCTCTCTTTTTACCCTTCCTTCCCTCCTTCCTTCCTATTCTCTCTCTCTTTCTCCCCTTCCATCTCTCTTCTCTTTTCCCTTCCTTTCTTCTTTCTCTCTCTCTCTCTCTCTCTCTGTTTCTCTCTCTCACCCCTTCCTTCTCTCTCACCCCTTCCTTCTCTCTCATTCCCCTTCCTTCCTTCCTTCCTTCCCATCTTCTTTCCATATATGTCTCTCTCTCCTTCTCTCTCTCTATCCCCTGTCTGTACGTCCTTCCTTCCTTCCCCCTCTCTCTTTCTCTCTCTTTGTCGCTCTCTCACCCATTCCTTCTCTCTCTCTGCCTCTCCCTTCTTTCTCTCTCCCTACTCTCTCTCCGTCCCTCCCTCTCTTCCTTCGTTCTCTCTCTATTTCTCCCTCTATTTCTCTCTCTCTCTATTCTCTCCCTATTTCTATCTCCTTCCTTCCTTCCTTCCTTCCTTCCTTCCTTCCTTCCTTCCTTCCCTCCCTCCCTCCCTCCTTCCCTCTCCCACTCTGTCTCCCTCCCCTACACTCTTCCTCTCTCTCTTCATTTCTCTCCCTCTCAATCTCTTTCCTTCCTTCCTTCCTTCCTTCCTTCCTTCCTTCCTTCCTTCCTTCCCTCCCTCTTTCCTTCCTTCTCTCTCTCTAACCCCTCCCTCCCTCCCTCCCTTCCTTCCTTCCTTCCTTCCCTCCCGCCTGCCTGCCTGCCTGCCTTCTCTCTCACTCTGCTTCTCCCTTCTGTCTCTCTCGCTCCTCTCTCTCCCTCCCTCCCTCTCTTCCTCCCTTTCTTTTCTCTCTATTTCTCCCTATCGTCTTTATCCCCTCTCTCCCTTTCTCTCTCTCTTCCTTTGTGTCCCTCTCCCTCTCTTTCCCCCTCCTTCCTTGATTCCTTCCTCCCTTCCTTCCTTTCTTCTTTCCATATCTCTCTCTCACTATTTCTCTCTCTCTCTCTTCCTGGTCTGTCCTCTCTCTTTTTACCCTTCCTTCCCTCCTTCCTTCCTATTCTCTCTCTCTTTCTCCCCTTCCATCTCTCTTCTCTTTTCCCTTCCTTTCTTCTTTCTCTCTCTCTCTCTCTCTCTCTCTCTCTCTCTCTCTCTCTGTTTCTCTCTCTCACCCCTCCCTTCTCTCTCATTCCCCTTCCTTCCTTCCTTCCTTCCTTCCTTCCTTCCTTCCTTCCTTCTCTCTCCTTCTTTCTCTCATTCTCCTCCCTCCCCCCTCCCTCCCTTATTTTCTTCTCTCTCTCTCTCTCCTTCCTTCCTTCCTTCCTTCCTTCACTCTCTTTGTCTCTCCCATCCTTATCTCTCCCTCTCCCTTCCTTCTCTCTCTCTCTCTGTCCTTATCTCTTCTTCTATCCCCTTCCTTCCTTCCTTCCTTCCTTCTCTTTCTTTGTCTCTCCCCCTTCATTCATTCTCCCCACTCTCTCTTCTTCTTTCTCTCTCTCCCTTCTCTCTCTCCTTCCTTCTCCCTCCTTATCTCTTCTTTTCTTCCTTTCCTCCCTCCCTTCTTTCCTTCTCTCTCTCTCCCGTCCTTCACTCTCTCTCTCTCTTTGTCTGTCTCCCTTCCTTC
>NC_139538.1:98515806-98818306 GCF_965153285.1 Podarcis tiliguerta | reverse complement strand
AATATTTACAACTTGTAACTTTATTCTAGGGATTTTATTAATAAGCCAGGAGCCACCCTTATCCATCAAAGTTGATGCAAAATTTGGCACATTGATTTGTCCAAAAGTCAGTTTATCTGCTTGTTGCTGCTACTGCCTTAGGCAAAGATTTGACACTCTTTTGCCACTAAATCCAATTATCTGTAAAGGTATGCTGCAGGCCTCCTCCAACTTCCCAGCAAAGTCCCAGCAAAGTTGTGGTGTTACTTATTGTCAGAGCTGGCTCCAGGTCCCAGCTCACAGAGGACCAACGCTAGCCGGTAGTAATGTACAAAGGTCTTTATTGAAGTACAGTTTCCATTTTCAAGCCGGAGCGCCCCAGCTCTACGTCTAGGGTTTAGATCGGCGAAGCTCCATCTGAATCTCCGCCCCCTGTACACCAGTTTAAGATTCTAGCCTTACTCCACCTCTTCCGTCTCTCCTTTCTCCTCTGGGTTCTGCTACCCCCCGGGGTCCCTACCTTCCTGGATTCTTCTGACGCTGACGTTGACCCCCCTGACTCCTCCCGCTCTTTTCGGCGGGCTTTGGGACCTGGCTCCCTATCCGGGCTGCCAACTGCGCCGCCCTCCTGTACATTTGAACTTGGCGCGCGCGCCCAGCCTTCAACCTTCCTCTCTACCGTTTCCTCGCTCCCCGATGGAGGCGTGGCCAATCCTGACTCATGTCCTCCCGCTGGCAGTGCGCCGCCTGATCCCGATGCCTGGGACTCCTCCCCCCTACTGCACTCTGGTGTGGACGCTGGTCCTGATTTCCGACTGCTGCTCTCTGAGTCCCCTCTGGCCCCTTCTTCCTGGGGTGCCCCCCTAGGCACCCCCCTTGCTCTGACCATGGGCGCCCCTTTCTGTGAATCTTCCGATTCGCTGGAAAGACTCAGAGACCTCGGACCGCTGTCATCGCTAACATTTCCTTCGGACTCCTCCCCCTCGCTCTCTATTTCCTCCCTTTCTTGTGCCTCTGCTCCTGAACCCCTGACACTTATGAACATACAGTTGAAATGGTTTGTCTGGGTTGGGGAGCCCTAGAGCTGATGCAGACATCAGTTTAATTTTTAGCTGATTAAACACAGCTCTTTGATCTGGTCCCCTTTCAAAAAGATCATAAAGAGATATAGTCCCACAGTCTGTGATCCACATCCTGCAAAAATAATAATAATAAAAAATCAGTCAGATAGTTTCCTTGCGTTCTGTTCTCAGCTCCCTCTGGTGGAGGAAAAGTTAAAACCAAGGTATTTAATCTTAGTCTGGCAAATCTTTGTTTTTGCTTAGAAACAGATATCCTGCAATTCCAAAATTGTATTCACAGCAAAGCCAGGAGAGTTGCCTTCTGCTCAGACTCCAGGTAGGGCACTGTTTTCTACTTCTGTTATGTTACTAGAATCCAATTCAGCCTATAGAATTAAAATGCCTCTCTGCTGTTGGGAAAATTGCAAGATTGCTCCTTCAGGAGTAAAAGTAATTTGAACCCGCCCCCCACTTCACTTGAATAAGGAATAAGGAAGGGTTTGACAAATTGATTACCTATAGCTCCTATAATAGGAATTTAATATGCATCTATATTTGTCATGCTTGCTAAGCCGATCATGCCCCCTTCATTTACTTCATTTATCTGGGTTAAATGACCCACTGCCCCCTTCTCCTCATCTTTCCTCTACCTCCTCCCCTTGAAGTGTCCATCCTTCCTCCCCCTCTTTGCCAGCCTCCCCTGGTTTCTCCTCAACCTCCTTACACATATTTCTTCCCACCTTTCCTTCTAACAAAACCTTCAAATAAACTTCCACACATTGTCCAATATTCATCATCCCTACAAAACCTGTATTCTTCTTTAATACCTGGTCCACTCCGTGCAGGGGGGAAATCACAACAACCGCATCTTTAGCTGCCTCTTCAAACAACAACCTCAACCCAAGGTAGCATTTGGGCAGAGATTATATCCAGAAACTTTAGCAATTAATATTTATTTCCTTTCCCTCTTCTTCTTCACTCACTCAGTCACTTTTAGCAGAGTCTTCAGAATTGGGTAGGTTCATTACTTGTTTCCAAGCAGACAATAGGTCTGGGTGGGCACTGTTCGACTTCCCTTTCCTCATCCAGAGGAACCTTTGGGGGGCGGCTGGATCCAAGACTCCTGCTCCTGCCCTGAGCTCTGCTCTTGCCCTGGCTCCCACTCCTGCCCCAGCCCCACTCCTGGCGGGGTGTGTCCCATTGGTTCAGGGTAATAAAATTGTTCTTCTTCCATCCTGATTTCATCGTAAGGAGGGGGTCTGGTACAGCCATTTGCTGAACAATTTGTGCTTGTTTGCATTTAAACAGTTCGCGGGCTTCTACAAAAGCATTGTCGGGGTTTCTCGTCAGCTAAGTAGGACCTAAGTGCTTGCATCTTTGTTAAAGGAGCCTTGAGGTGCCCATTGAGACCCTGCTTCTAGGTGATGGGTAAAAGCCACCCATGAAAAGTGGTGGTTATGGAAGCAGCAAAGGAAATATTTTTAATATATCAAATATATTAAGCTTAGGCAAGGTGGGATGGAAATATTTCAGAATTCTAGACCTCAAAATCATGTACTGAAAGGACAGCTGTTGAGTTCTGTAAATGTTCCAAATTTCAAAACAACCTGATAAAAGATGCCAGATGTATAGCAACTTGAGAAAGTGTGGAAAACTGACATATTTAATTTGTACTCCATTCTGCCTCCTCTCCTCTCCCCCACCCCATCTAATATAATTCTTTCACATGTCATTGAACATTATGAATGTACTTTATTCCTGCTTTTCATTGAAGGCTATCTTTCATTAGTTTGGTGATGTTCTGAACATTTAATGAAAGGTCATTAAAAAAGTTGCAGCCATTTTTAGATTCCCCATTAAACTGAACATGGAACACAACTTTGATTTATGGCTCTGAACTCAAACTAAAGATTAAAGTGCAGCGGGCACAGAGCAACTCAAACAGTGAAATTTAAAAATTCAGGAACAGATGCAAGTTGAATATGTGGGCCTGTGTACACATTTAATGTTCAATTATTTGTCCTTCATAGTAGTGAATAGAAACCATTTCTATAGGAGGATGTAAGAGAGTTCACAATTGGGACTGGAGATAAACCCATTCTTGCTAGCTCCGGCCATTAAGATTCAGATTTGTTCCTGTCTTCATAATATTAACTTGGGTTTTGTTTCTTGGTCACACAAAAATGTGATAGAGACTGCATACACACTATACATTTAAAAGCACACCCCATTGCAAAGAACCATGGGAACTGTAATTTGCAAATATACCGGGAATTGAAGCTCTGTTCCCAGGAGAGGTGAGATGTGCTTTAAATGTATGGTATGTATAATGTATGTATAATGCTGGGAAGGAATGCTGTGAACTGTTTTTTAATTATGTATTGAAATGGAGAATTCTTGTGAAGGGAGTGGCTTGCCCATTGCTACAGGGTAAAACTATAGCTGAGCTGGTGTTTTAATTCATTTGCCTTGTCAACAAAGTACATGTTTGCCAGATCTCTGCTGTTCATGAATTTTTTTTCTCCTGAGATCCAGACAAGAAAAGAGGATATTTGGCATGCTTAGGAAGGATCTTTCCCTGTACAGTATTTCTTTGAGACAATGTTTTTAAAATATTGTTTATTGATTGTTGAAAATAACAGTAATTCCAGGTTACTATATTTGTTTAATTTCTCACACCCCTTTCCTGGACAAGTCATTCAAGATAAGAGCTCACAGAGCACCTTAAAATCACACACCTGACTGGCAGCTTTAATTGCTTGTATATAACGAAATATATTACAAAATTTTGTAATATATTCTGCTACAGAGTGGCTTCATTTTATCAACATGATTATGCATAAATGGAAAAAAGTATTCTAAGCATTGTTGTTTCTCACATAACAAATATAAAAGCCACAATTTATAAACAGAAAATGGGATGGAATAACTTGATTTGGTTAAACATCATAGTTTAATGGTATGTATCAATATACATACTAAGAAAGATTCAGCTTTGTTTTTGCCCAGATTTAGCACCATGTAGCAGGCTAGTTACTAACATATTTGCTTTCTTTCTTCTGCTATATTAAGCTCCAATTAATCCTTTTTGTGAATTTCAGTGCAGACAGCAGCAAAATCACACAATTTAATTTCAAGCTGTGTACCAGGGAGCCCTGTTCTTTAATGAGAAAAAGAATAATGGGCGGATTTATCGGAAAGACTGTTTGCCGGCTGCAATGTTTAGTTTCACAGAGTGAAAGGGGGCCAGCCTTCCTCTCTGAATGGAATGGGGATACCCAAGCATCTTCTGCAGCACACTTGACAGAAGTTGATGTGGGAACCTTTAAACAAGGTTCTAAAGTTTACAAAAAAATTCTTCCACCCTCTTCCAGGATTATTTAAGACTACCAGGCAACTTTCCTTTCTGTGATCATCTAGGATTGTTATTAGAATCTCACAGAGGCAAATCTGACATCTTGGAAAAGCCTGAATTAATTGTATTTCAATAGGATACAGGATGGGTCCCCACGGTTGGTTCTCCAGGTATTTTTGGATTGCATCTCCCATGCACATGTATGCATCTTCCATGCACGTGTTGAAAGGTTCCCAAGCCAACTTCTGTAAATATTGGATTGCCACAGGTTCCTCACCCCTAGATTAGATTTTTTTGTTTGTTAATGACCACTAACGGGACTTAGCCCCAGAGCTGTAGGCCAGACTGTCTCCAGGAAAAGGACCCATACTTCTGGTAGCCCTGGACAACCAAGCCAAGATTGGGGGTTCTAGGATACAGTGAGGTCTATTCCAGCTTTCTAGGTATTTTATCTGACCATTTGCTCCTTCAGCCTCAGAAATGTTTTGTTAAATAAGTGTTCTGAGTGGGGAGGTCAGTTATTTTCCTTTCTTCCCCCTGTCCCCCCTTACAGGTTCAAATTCCTATCCTGTCAGTAACTGCCAGGCATCACATCCTGGACTGCCCAGACATGAGATATGACCTCAGGTATCGAGAGGGGCAAAGAGCCAGAGAAACACACAGAGAAATCTAGCTGAGATTCCAGATGCAAAGAGAGGCAGGTTTGCTACGTATTCCCAGCAACTGATCAGACTGTACCCAATACCAAAAAGAGCTGGCCTGAAACCCCTGACAAGAAAGACCTAAGGGCTCAGTCTTGACAATTCCTCAAACACACTCATGCAAGCAAAACACATACAAGCAAGATGGTATTCTGAGTTCTATGTGGTAACTCTTGTCAGTTGCTGTAGAATCCAGGCACATAAAACTGCTAAAAAAATTGCAAAGCAATATTACTAGAATTCCCCTTAAGACACTATATTTTCTGTGTCATAAGCAGTGCATTAGATGTGAATACTACCTTGCAGTCATTTCTTTTTGTTTAGCTTTGGGTCATGAGAAAAAGCATCCTACTTTGCTATGCTGAATGTGATGACAATGGGAAAAGCCCATTCCAGGCCACTTAGCTTAGCTATCTGAGTCTTAAAATAATCACTGTTCTCCCTAACATGGGCTAGGGCAGCAGTAGTCTGATCTTTGCCTTCGGACTCTTCCTCCGCCCCAGCTTCAAACCTGTCTTTTTTAAATATTAACAAAACAGAGAGGAGGTTCTCTGGCTATTAGTCTTAAATGAGTTGCTTTCTTACAATTGCTGAATAAGTCATTGGAGGCAAACTGGAAAAGATTTTTAATCAGAACAGTAATCCTCTTCCTTCTTTAGGAAACACACATTAGAAAATCATATTTGAAACACACTCAGAAAGTTGGAAATGAACTAGTTTCTTGCACCCATTTCCTTTGCTCTTGCCTGGTAATGTCATTCACAATCTTAAGGACAAGATCAAAAATGGAGACTAGGAATTTCCTAGTGTACAAGTCAGCTTTATGGACTAGAATATACAGGGTTGCTGCCACCACCAATATATCCCCTCTCTGCCTCCTGCAAAAAGAGAGAATAGCATCTCCTATGTGTCATGATAATTATGCTGTGTGTTTTCACCACCAACCACTTGTGATGGCTACTGTGAAACAAGGAAATGCATAAAGCCACAATCTAAGGCAGAACTTTCCAAACTTTTCATGTTGGTGACACACTTTTTAGACATTGCATCATTTCACGGCACAGTAGTTCCGTTTCACCAGCAAACCGGAGCCTAAACTCACCCCTGGACCTGGGAGAAGGTCCAGGGGTGCACACTGCAGCCAACATGCTAACGTCGCAACACACAGTTCAAAAAGCTCAGATCTAAGGACCTAAGTTGCCATAAATCTCAGGGAAATTAATTTTGCTATTTTCAGTAGCTGCCTCCACGTGTTTTAATGTAATGTTTAGGTTTAGCAGCAACAGAAAAGAGAAGGCAGCATGGCTGGCATTAGAAACTTTTAAAAGTTTCTGTGAATGAACCTTGCAAGAGCCAGATATGTTTCAGCATCGTCTTCAGGAGAACTAATAATAATAATAATAATAATAATAATAATAATATCCATTCCACTGTTACAGCACATCACTTAAAACATATAATCTCAAAAACCAATCTATTGGGGGCAGGGGAGAATGCCACTGAAGACGACAACATGATGTGCTACTGTAATTTTCAATTAGCCCTTTTCATTCCCAGCTTTTCCTCTTTGGATTTCTAATTTTGGATTTCTAATTTTGGCCTTAATCATTATACACTTGTTACCAGGCCATTAATGCAGAGGCTTTCACAATATCTGACCTGGGCTTGACAATGGGCGTCTTCAGACTGAATCATAGAATCATAGAATCATAGAGTTGGAAGAGACCACAAGGGTCATCGAGTCCAACCCCCTGCCAAGCAGGAAACACCATCAGGGTGTTAGTCAACTCTAATGCAATATGAATGCCAATGTAAGGGTTGCAACATATTGTAAAAGGAAGAGTGAAGAGTTGCATCCACAACAGATTTTGACATTTGTGCAATTGCATTCCACACAGCTGTCTAAATTGCCATAGCTTTGCAAATATGGGAAATAATTTTATCAGCATAGTTGAGTTCGGCTTCGGCTGGGGAGGGCGGGATATAAATAAAAATTATTATTATTATTATTATTATTATTATTATTCTGGAAAAAGCAATATCTGAACCCAAAAGGAATGTTTGCAAATTGTTACTGTCCATATAAATGATTGTCAGGACAGGGAAGGCCCTTGAACTTTGTAATGAATTGGTCCATATTATATGGAGATGATTTATGCTTCAAATATATCTGATATATTAAATATATCAGCTTAACTATGGTGGCTTCTGCAAAAGAAAAAAGAAAAAAAGAAAAATGACCTACTTTTTAGACATGCATCATTTCACGGCATAAAAATGAAAAAAAATATCATTGAAATTGTAGTATGTTGGGCATTTTGTGGTTTAGGGGCCCATAGTTTTTTATCTTAATACAATTTGCAGTGTTCCCCGTGGAAAAGAAGAAATGTATAAAACCAGTTAAGTCTGTGGGAAAGACATGCATTTTAAAAAGTGTACTGAAATCTGTGTGCCATGAGAAGAGACAAAAATCTGAAACCTTCCACCACTCTCATGCTGATTTTATTTTCTCTTGTTTATCTTTGAAATGAGGCAGCCCCATGCAAAAGCAAAACATTTAAACCCCAATTGCTCTCAATTAATCTAATGAAGGGTTTTGGAAAACATACCTCCACTTAGTCAGCTATTTCTTGTTTAATCAGATATTTTCACATTTCATTTGGGGCATAGGAAGAGATGAGACTGAGGGTTATTAAATAGTGTTTTGTATCCGAGGTGAAATAGGGCAGCTTTGGTAATCTACATCCCTTCAGCAGGAGTAAGTGCTCTAAAATGACCTGTGTCCAAATATTTAGTTATGGCTTTGATATGTAGCCTGGTAGACCTAGAGACGTAAGATGGTGGTTTATTAGGAAAAAAATAAGCTATGAGTATTTAATGAAATATGTTGAATGACACAGCAGCTGAGAGATACTCTGCTGCTTTGAAGCTCAAACACACACACAATTGTTGACTGGAGGTCCTTCCAAGAGCTGGTAGTCAATAACCAGACAGGTATGTTCAATGCCTGAGGGTGCTGGAAACTCTAAAGTAGGTAAGGAACTTGTAGCAGAGCTGTACCACAAAGTACCACATGTTTTGTGCCATTTGCGACCTTGCAATAAATACGCGCCAGATGAACACAATCAGGGTGGTGTTGATGACATATTGAATGTTTCTTAGCCTGGCAGAAAGAACAGAGAAACAAAGCTTTTACAAAAAAGAAAAAGAGTGTTAAAAATATTTTACGGAAAGAACAACAATTAGACTGTATGGATGCACATAGATATAAAAAATTAACTACACCAACAACCAAAGCAAGCAAACAGAATACTTTCAAATGGGGTAACAGGTTGGTAAATTATTAGCCTAGCAACGCAACGAATATTGCTCCCCTATGAGAAAGGAAATCTTAGATAAAACTTCAAACAAATCCTATAAATTATATGCAACAAATAAACCAGGGAAGTAAAAGAGAGTGAATTTTTTTTAGCAAATACTAAACTATCACAGGTTTCAAATGATACCATGTTTGGGAGAAGGGAGCAGCCTTTTCAAAAGAAAAGATTTGGTTCTTCAGGGCACTATGATCACAGCAGTCCAGGCTGAGTTGCAAGAAAAAAATTCTCTTTGGTTTAAGTTCTCTCAAGTTCAATCTTGTGTTGAAAAATACCTTACATATAAGAGAAATAACTGAGCATTGGTAGCTACTTAACAAATATGATACAAAACCAAAGGAAGTGAAAGGTTATATGATAAAATTGGCTGAAAATATTGGGGGAAAGGTATTGTTGAATATCTAGGAAAATATCTGGAAAAATGCTCACAGATTTCCCTTACATATGGGAATAAGGAGAAATTGCTTTAAAATTGTGAGTAGGTGTATATCATTCCAGATACAAAAAAATGAATAAAACAACCCCCAACCACATATTGCAAATGTCTAAAAGTACACAGGGAGACAATTCACATGTGGTAGAACTGTGATAAGACAATTCAATACTGGCAGAAATAAAATGTCACATTAAAATGATCTGAGGGTATGAAATCCCCCTCCACCCAGTGTTTTCTCTACTAATTTATGTGGAATAGTTGGTGAAATCAGTACATAAAGAGATGGCATCTTGTATGCTGGCTGCAGCCAGAATACTCTTTGCAAAGACGTGGAAGCTGACTGGTGCCCCATCTATGAAATTTCCAATGGAGAGACTTTGAGAATTTGCTGCAATGGCATAATTGACTCACTAAATTAGATTTAGGGAACAAAAAACAGAAGCAATAAGAAGCAAAACAGAAGCTTTGCAATAAGATGGAATAAAAGATTAAGGCTGCAAAACTTGTTTATAGTATACATAAAAAAACACTCTTAATTTATTTTATAAAAGTGAAATGAACTGTCAATAACCAAGATGCCTCCAACTGGATAACATAAACATAACTTCTTGCATGCATTATGTGTTATGTTTACGTTTTGCAAAATAAGTAGTCATAGATTTTGTAGACCCCATGATGAGAGAGAAAGAGAGAAAGAAAGAAAGAGAGAGAGTGGCAAATAGTGCAGCAAGTAGATCAGCTACATTTTTCAGGTTGCTCCCAGAAACAAAACATCGTTGGCATCAAAATTTCAGACTGTATTTTTCTTCAACTTAATTTGATTTAATTGTGTTTTTTTGGGGGGGGGGATCCACAAGTTCAAAAAACAAAAAAACTTTTAGCGAAGAACCATTTGCAATATCTCACATACTTGTAGCTATTTCAAATGGAATTTTACTCTGTGAGTAAAATGTCCTGTTCTGTATACTAAATGCCTTACTTTCGTAAATGCTCCTTTGCTGCAGGAATGCCATCCAAATCTTCATTCAGCACATGCATCTTAGCTCCTAGACAGAAATATTCTATGTATGCTGACCAATTCAACTGGCGGACATCAAATAAGAACAACTGGAATTAGGGGGGGGGGGGAAACAACAAATGTCATGTTATTTGCTTGGCTTGAGCAAGTGGTGCAGCCCAGAGAATGGGGAAAGAAATAAGGCAATCAGATAAGGGGTTTAAAAAGGCCTGAACTTTTATAGGTTCCTGCAAGTAAGCGAGGCTGGCATGGCACAGGGCAGTGGCGGTGAACCTGTGGCACGTGTGCCAGAGATGGCACTCAGAGCCCTCTCTGTGGGCACGTGCGCAGTCGCCCCACCATGCGCCGCTGTCAAAGCGGTGACCTCCCCTGACAAAGGGAGGTGACTTTAGTGCAACAACAACAACAACAATAATAACAAAATCCAAGAAATCTGGTATGGGAATTTGCATGTTTCCCCCCGCAAAATCAGAGCATTTGCAGATGATTTCATAGTAACAACTGAAAACCCTCAACAAAGTAGAGAAAAAATTAACAAATTTAGAAGATTGGCAGAAACTTTTAAAAAAACTAACTTATTAGTTAAAAATATGAGATCTGAGGAGATAAAGGACTTACAAGAAATTACAGCTTTAGAAATTAAAAATAAAGTAAAATATTTGGGAATTTGGATATCGATAAAATGCATCAATTTGTACCAGGATAACTATATAAAAACTTGGCATGAGATTAAAAATAATAATAATGGAAATTTGGAACAAACTACACCTTTCCCTTTGGGGCAGGATTTCAGTAAAAATGAACATTTTACCAAAAATGATTTTGCTGTTCCAAACCATTCCAATATTGGGAGGAATGAAATGCTTTAAAAGCTGGAGGAAAGACATTGCTAGATTTATATGGAATGGAAGAAAAGCAAGAATTAAGCATCAAATAATTATAGACCAAAGGGAGCTAGAACTCTGTCATGCTGCTGCCGGACTGGTATGGATAAAAGATTGGATCACTTTAAGAGATACAGATGTGCTAGACCTAGGGGGTTTTGACAATCGATACTGTTGGCATGGGTATCTAATTTATGAAAAGGTGAGGGATTTTTAAATCATATTATAAACAAATCATTATACAAGATCTGGATAAAATATAAAGGAATATTAGAACCAAAGATTCCCCTATGGACCTCACCGACAGAAGCCCTGGCTATTAAAAAGAAAAATATGCAAGGAGACTGGGCCACATACACAGTTAATAGTTAATGTAAATAAAAGAAATTAATGATAACATCAAATTAAAATAATTTGAAGAAATGAGAAGACACCTTCTGTCGACTGGCTACAATATTTTCAGATAAACAAAAGATTGAGTTTAGATAAAAAGGAAGGTCTTGCAATTTAAAAGAAAATACATTTCAAGAATTTATAACCTCCTCTTAGAATGGGAGGTGAAAGAGGAACTGGTGAAAGTGTCAATGGTGAAATGGGCGCAAGAGCTAGGATATAACATCTATATGGATCAATGGGAGAAACTGTGGAGGGGGGATATTAATTTATGGCGTGTTATAACCTTAGAGTTATAACACTTGGACTTGCCAATGGGAAGGTCGCCAGTTTGAATCCCCATGACGGGTGAGCTCCTGTTGTTCGGTCCCAGCTCCTGCCAACCTAGCAGTTCAAAAGCATGTTGATGTGCAAGTAGATAAGTAGGTACCGCTCTGGCGGGAAGGTAAACCGCGTTTCCGTGGGCTGCTCTGGTTCGTCATGCTGGCCACATGACTTGGAAAAACTGTCTCGGACAAACGCTGGCTCCCTCGGCCATCCCTCACACCCCAGTGTTGCCCACCATGTTGCTCTTAATTCCCTCGCCTACACCTTGCCACCTTTGAGTCCCTGCCCGGCTTCCCTCTTCCTTATTCTGCACACCCTTACTTGGGAGCAAACCCCGCCAACCTCAGCAACGCTTCCTTCCTGAGAAAGCCCCCACGCGCAAATTCCCACACCAGATTTATCGTAGGTGTTTTGTCACTTTTCCAGTTTCTTGCAATCAAGATCCTGGCTGCCACTGTCGTATACATGAAATTTATCTAATTTCTTTTTTAATTTCTGATGTCATTATACCTAGAAGGTTTCAGGTTTTTTCTTAAATGAGAACTTAAATAACTTTTTTAATTCATTGTAGATATTATTCCAAAATTCCTTAATGGCTGTGCATTCCCACCACATGTGTATATATGACCCTATACCATCTTTACACCTCCAACAAGTTGGTGGTCTATTTTTATACATCTTTGTGAGTTTTGCTGGAGTGTGGTGCCATCTGTATTGCATTTTCATAATATTTTCTCTAAGGTTATAAAGGTAAAGGTATCCCTGACCGTTAGGTCCAGTCACAGACGACTCTGGGCTTGCGTGCTCATCTTGCTTGGAGGGTTGTTTCCCATTATAAAGAGTATCTGAGGGGTGGATCAACAGGACTTCAGCCAGCCGACTTCCCGTGGGACTGATAGGGGTGCATGTAAACACACTTGTACAGGTTGCATTTTGCAACAAACAGGTGCTTAATTGTTGGCAGGCAGAAGGGTGATCCTTTTATCTTGTGAATGTAGATGTTTACATATGGAATAAGTATTGGAAGGGAGGAGGGTTATTGGTTTATTCTTATTTCATTATGTATTTTGTGTTTTTTTTGTCTTGTATTTTTATGTGTGAACTGCCCTGAGACCTGCACATGAAGGGCGGTATGCAAATTCAATAAATGAATAAATAAATAAATAAATAGAAGGGGGGGGGGTGGCTTAAGAGAGAAAGGAACTGAATGGAGAAAAAAAAGCACTGAGTTATACCATAAAATTATATATCAATGGAAAGATAATTTAATGAAGAAGGTAATGCAATAACTTTCATGAAGGATTATTTATTACAGAAGTCATTAAGAAGAAAAATGAAACCCACAGAAAAAATGAGATATACAGGTGAAATTGCCATGTTGGCACTTTGTGCCAAAGTGGGCTTTGGGTTGCAGTTTGGGTACTCAGTCTCTAAAAGGTTCGCCATCACTGGCATAGGGGGCAATAAACGTGACTGCTGCAAAAATGAAGACAACTAATCTACACAACACCACCTCATGAGAAGAGAAGACTCACTGGAAAAGACCCTGATGTTGGGAAAGATGGAGGGCACAAGGAGAAGGGGACGACAGAGGACGAGATGGTTAGACAGTGTTCTCGAAGCTACAAACATGAATCTGACCAAACTGCGGGTGGCAGTGGAAGACAGGAGTGCCTGGCGTGCTCTGGTCCATGGGGCCACGAAGAGTCGGGCATGACTGAACGACTAAACAACAACAACAACAATCTACACAACATATGGTTATCCCCCAATTTTGTGAGCTGGACATACATACATATCACATGAACACATGATTTTTCTTCCCCAACCATGGCCTGGGCGAGTGGCAGATTAACAGCACAATCCTATGCATGCACTGTGCTCAATAGTGCTTACTCACAGGAAAATGTGTGTGACACTTGTGTGACACTTGATACCAGCAGTAACAAGTTTGAATTTCTTATTTCAAGTCCAGATTGTATTGCTCAGATCCAAGTTGGTTCTGGTTCACCCCAAAATCTAGACTGCATGAACCATGTATCCCCACAGCCTCCAAGCATAGCCAGAAAGGCAAGCATGTTGTTCATAAACTATCCTAGGCGTCACCTGTTATTTCTGTACCAATGATGGATTCAATAAAAAATGGTCAAATCATTGTTTTGAAAATCAATCCAACCCATCCTAAAACCAACCAAGATTTTGGTTGTAGTGGAATTTGGGGGCATACTTACTAGAAATTTGATGTTTTTCTTTTAGACCACAGGAAACAATTGTTACCTTGATGGGAATCTGTAAAGATATTTTGGATTAGAATAATGCTTACTTTCTTATCTTTTGGACTAAGTTGGTTCAGTAACATTTTCATATTGTCTGATTTCCATTCCCAGGAACGGCTGGAAAAGAAATCAAAGAGCATCATGTACTCGTGGAGGCGGTTGTACATCTTCATCATTCTGAAAGACAGAACAGAGATCCCATCCAAAATGGATGGGATTACCACAGTTGGTTCACAATCCACATAGTCATACAAGAATTTAAAGCCCTCTGAAGAGATTGGCTACTCCAGATCAAAGCCTGCTCCAGATCAAAGCTTGCACTTGAAATAAATTTTCAAAATGATTATCAGAAGCACAGGGAATGAGTTTCTTCACGCATTCTGCAGCCTCTTAAATATTCTTTGAAGAAACAACCATCAGACTTGCCTTCTGTTTTCCTCTGGCAGCAGTTATGGTATGTGTAGTGATGTATGGAAGTGCTCTCACTACCTTAAAGAAGGCTGATCGCCAAAGAATTGATGCTTTTGAATTATGGTGCTGGAGGAGACTCTTGAGAGTCCCGTGGACTGCAAGAAGATCAAACCTATCCATGTGTGCTCATTGGAAGGACAGATCCTGAAGCTGAGGCTCCAATACTTTGGCCACCTCATGAGAAGAGAAGACACCCTGGAAAAGACCCTGAAGGAGAAGGGGACGACAGAGGAAGAGATGGTTGGACAAGTGTTCTCAAAGCTACCAACATGAGTTTGGCCAAACTGTGGGAGGCAGTGAAAGACAGGAGTGCCTGGTGTGCTCTGGTCCATGGGGTCACAAAGAGGCAGACATGACAACAATTGTAATGCAGCTAGAGATTTTTGAGGTGGCTATCACTGCCAGTGATTGGCTGAGCTGCTCCAATGTTACAGAGGAATGGGAAAAGAAAACACAAAAGGAGTTGGGCCAAAGAGAACATGAGCCAGCAGGAAAAGACCATAAGCAAGAGCTACAGAAAGCTGATCTTTACCCAGGGATTTGAGTGCAATCTGAAATCCGGCTGACCTTTCACAAACGTTTTCTTGCCCATCAAGAGGGTGGACAACTAATATGGAACTATTTATCAGGTTTGTGTTTTTTTCAAAAATTTTTTTGCATTGTTAAAGGTTTGATTTACATTTTCTGTTAGCAAAGTTTCTAGCAGTGTCAATTTTGTTCACCTTTAATACTAAAAATGTAGGATACAATTCAACACAGAGTTGAGGATCTTTAAGCCCATAGAAATGAAATCAGTGTGCACAACTTTTGTGTTGGAATATGAGCTATGGCCAGGATCCAAAGAGCAGTGCAACTAATTATGTGCAGTTAAGAAATCCTTGAACTTGGGTTTTGCCTCCATGCAAAATGGCAACCCTCTTTTTAAGTGGAGAGAACTTCTGAATGCAGTTTGAGAAGGTAGGGAGTGAAAAAAGAAATCCTACAGGGAAACCCAAGACTTTGAGTATAAAAATAGTTCTTTGGGTCCTCATGACTACAGACGACATTTACTAAAATTCTATTGAAATCAATGTCTTCAGCATATCTGCTTGTAACACTGGGTGCAGACACAAAATTTGAACAAGCTTAAAAAATCCACTTTAAGGATTTTTCAACTGTAACCCACTCTTCAATTTAGAAACTGCCTATTATTTTTAATAGTTATGTTTTCCAAGATAATCTTGACAAATCTCTATAAACTGGTGCAACATTTTCCTTGCTGCTCTTTCCACACACACACACACACACACACACACAGACACACTTGTAGATGTAATGACCAGAACAAGCTGTCTAGATCCTACTCACGCCCTCTCTGGGTGGTTCCACTGTTGCTTCAGTGCTGAACTCATTAACAGCAATAAAGAAAGAAAAATAGACAACAAGGTTGCTTTTTTCTTTTCGTTCATGTACATAGCAAGTCAAATTCCCTACAGTGCTTGACAATACAGGCAATGGCCGTTTGGGGAATGGGCTGCCCGTTACCCCCCCACACTTTGTTTCCTGGCCATTTCTGGGTTGCTGCAATGCTTGTGTTCATGGTCAAACACCAATTGGTTGTTGCCCGTACAGGGGTTATGTTCCAAGGCACCACACATTTAAGTGAAATTGCATATATTTGAAATGGCATTAGAAAACCCTGCAAACAACCCATTCAGCCCTGCCCAGTCCCGCCCCTTTTTGTGACGTTTTCATGTCGCTTCCAGGTTCGATGTGATGCACATGGTCATGGCTGCACACATATTAGATGCACCTAAAATGGTCGCTGCCTGTTTAACCATTTAGCAGTTTTCCCTCACCTTGGCTTCCTTCCAGTTAGCCTTAAATACAAATCATAGAGAAAGGCAGGGAACTTGTGACTAACAGTTCTCCAATACTCATACGTAAAGTCGCTTTGGGTCATGCAAGCATTAGGGATTCTGAAGGCTTTCTCCAGGGGAATCCTCTCCAATATGCCCATGGCAACATCGCCTGTAAAATAACAGGGGACACGGTTGTTGTTTTTGCTTTTATCAAAAGAGAATTGAAGTCATACTTGCAAGAGCATACAGATAGGCCTGAATTAATTTAGTAATTTACAGAATTAATTTAGTAATTTACAGAAATAATTTAGTAATTAATTTACAGAAAAGCAATGAGAAAAGGCTGCAATTAACTTTTGCACTCTGCAAACTTTTGCACTCATGTGGGAAAGTGAGAGATCTTTTGCAGTAGGATTCATTCCATCCTTTGTCTACATACCTAAGAAAGTTAATAGGATTACAAATAGAGAGCCATCTCTCTGATTATTTTGACGTAACGTCAGCTGGCGTGCATTTCCCCCCTCTTAAAACATCCACAAGAAATAATGTGTTTCTACCTTTCATTCAAGGGACGCGGGTGGCGCTGTGGTTTAAACCACTGTGCCTGTTGGACTTGCCAATCAGAAGGTTGGCAGTTTGAGGCCCCGCGACGGGGTGAGCTCCCACTGTTCAGTCCCAGCTCCTGCCAACCTAGCAGTTCAAAAGCATGCAGTGCAAGTAGATAAATAGGTACCGCTCCAGCGGGAAGGTAAACAGCTTAGTCATGCTGGCCACATGACCCGGAAAAACTGTCTGTGGAAGCAGACAAATGCCGGCTCCCTCAGCCTATAAAGTGAGGTGAGCGCTGCAACCTCAGAGTCGTTTGCGACTGGACTTAACTGTCAGGGGTCCCTTTACCTTTTACCTTTCACTCTGCCTTGAACAGGAAGATGATGATAAGACCCAAGGGACATTCCTGCCCTCCTTACTCTTTCAGTGAAAGCAATGATAGAGGGGAATTAGAAATTCTGTCTAGAGGAGGAAAGGCTGTCTAGCGATCCAGGAGACTAACTTTTGGCTGAGTTGTTGAGCCCTTCCTGGCACTACTACTCACAGAACTACTTGTATCTGTAACTGCTGATTTATACTATCCCCCTTAGGGATAAACTACATTAAGGACACTTAAAAAATCCCCACATCACATTTTCCCAGAGCATATAGCTTCAGTGGATTCAGGACCCTAAGACTTCAATTCACAAAACATTAAATCTTCTAAGATTCTTACATTTCAGTGGTTTTGGCCACATGGACTCTAATGCCAACTGACATAAGTCACTGTGTGAAATAGCTTCGGAGCTGTTTTGCCAAAGGACCTTGATTCTATTCTGTTCCCCTGCTGCTGCTTTTCAATGCACAGTGTTCATTTCAACTGCAAACTCTGCATTTCATCTCCATTCAGAATTCCTGCTGACCTTAATATCAATCAATCAATCAATCAATCAATCTTTATTACGGTCCAGAGACCCAACAAATCATTACAAATCAATACACAATTCATACAGCCTACCTCCAGGTTAATCAAGCATTTTGTACAGAAGCTGAATTGCATAATTACATAAGCACTAGAATTGTTTCAGACCTCAGGAAGGATAAGATCTGACAAACAAGAACAAAAACTGAGAGGCAACGTAGAGAAAGGGTTAAGCCATGGATGTTGTTGTTTAGTCGTTTAGTTGTGTCCACCTCTTCGTGACTCCATGGACCAGAGCACGCCGGGCACTCCTGTCTTCCACTGCCTCCTGCAGTTTGGTCAAACTCATGTTGGTAGCTTTGAGAACACTGTCCAACCATCTCGTCCTCTGTCATTCCCTTCTCCTTGTGCCCTAAATATTTCCCAACATCAGGGTCTTTTCCAGGGTGTCTTCTCTTCTCATGAGGTGGCCAAGGTATTGGAGCCTCAGCTTCAGGATCTGTACTTCCAGTGAGCACTCGGGGCTGATTTCCTTAAGAATGGATAGGTTTGATCTTCTTGCAGTCCATGGGACTCTCAAGAGTCTCCTCCAGCACCATAATTCAAAAGCATCAATTTTTCAGCAATCAGCCTTCTTTATGGTCCAACTCTCACGTCCATACATCACTACTGGGAAAGCCATAGCTTTAACTTTACGGACCTTTGTCGGCAAGGTGATGTCTCTACTTTTTAAGATGCTGTCTATGTTTGTCATTGCTTTTCTCCCAAGAAGCAGGCATCTTTTAATTTCGTGACTGCTGTCACCATCTGCAGTGATCATGGAGCCCAAGAAAGTAAAATCTCTCACTGCCTCAATTTCTTCTCCTTCTATTTGCCAAGAGGTGATGGGACCAGTGGGACCAGTGGAACCAATCTTCGTTTTTTTGATGTTGAGCTTCAGACCATATTTTGCTCTTTCACTCTCATTAAGAGGTTATTTAATTCCTCCTCACTTTCTGCCATCAAAGATGCGTCATCTGCATATTTGAGGTTGTTGATATTTCTTCTGGCAATCTTAATTCCGGCTTGGGATTCATACAGCCCAGCCTTTCGCATGATGAATTCTGCATATGTTAAATAAGCAGGGAGACAATATACAGCCTTGTCGTATTCCTTTCCCAATTTTGAACCAATCAGTTGTTCCATATCCAGTTCTAACTGTAGCTTCTTGTCCCACATAGAGATTTCTCAGGAGACAGATGGCAGTCCCATTTCTTTATGAACTTGCCATAGTTTGCTGTGGTTGACACAGTCATGAAGCAGAAGTAGATGTATTTCTCTAGCTTTCTCCATAATCCAGCGCATGTTTGCAATTGGTTCCTGGTTCCTCTGCCCCTTTGAAATCCAACTTGCACTTCTGGGAGTTCTCGGTCCACATACCGCTTGTAGAATTTTAAGCATAACCTTGCTAGCGTGTGAAATGAGCACAATTGTGCAGTAGTTGGAGAATTCTTTGGGATTGGGATGCAGACTGATCTTCTCCAATCTTCTAGCCACTGCTGAGTTTTCCAAACTTGCTGGCATATTGCTGGCATATTGAGTGTAGCACCTTAACAGCATCATCTTTTAAAATTTTAAATAGTTCAGCTGTCATCACTTCCACTGGCCTTGTTATTAGCAGTGCTTTCTATGGCCCATTTGACTTCACTTTCCAGGATGTCTGGTCAGCAACCACACTACCTGGGGTGTACAAGATATCCATATCTTTCTGGTATAATTCCACCTCTTCTTGATGTCTTCTGCTTCTGTTAGGTCCTTACCACTTTTGTCCTTTGCACGAAATGTTCCTTTCTCCAATTTTCTTGAACAGATCTCTGGTTTCCCCCATTCTATTGTTTTCCTATATTCCTTTGCATTGCTTGTTAAACAAGCCCTTTTGTCTCTCCTTGCTATTCTTTAGAAATCTGCATTCAGTTTACTGTATCTTTCACTATCTCCCTTGCATTTTGCTTGTATTCTGACCCCTGCTATTTGTAAGGCCTTGTTGGACAGCCACTTTGCTTTCTTGCATTTCCTTTTCATTGGGATGGTTTTCGTTGCTGCCTCCTATATAGTTATAAGCCTCCATCCATAGTTCTTCAGTCCACCAAATCTAAATCCTTAAAACTGTTCCTCATGTCTACTGTGATTTGATTTAGATTGTAGCTTACTGGGCCAGTAGTTTTCCCTACTTTCTTCAGTTTAAGCTTAAATATAAGAAGCTGATGATCTAAGCCACAGTCAGCTCCTGGTCTTGTTTTTGCTGACTGCATAGAGCTTCTCCGTCTTTGGCTGCAGAGAGTATAATCAATCTGATTTTGATGCTGCCCATCTGCTCTTGTGTTGTTGGAAAAGAATGTTTGTCCTGCCTTTGTCCTGCTTCATTTTGAACTCCAAGGCCAAACTTACCAGTTGTTCCTTTTATCTCTTGACTCCGTACTTTAGCATTCCAATCCCCTATGAGAAGAACATCCTTATTTGGTGTCATTTGTAGAAGGTGTTGTAAGTCTTCATAGAATTGGTCAATATAACAGTCAGTGGCTACACTGGAGCTTCTGCACTGGAGCCCTCAAGAACCAAAGGTCAGCAATGCAACCTCCTCAGGCCACAGAGGTGCTGGCAGTTACTCTTTCTGTATCTGATGTTTCAGAGCATGAGGGTCTTCCAAGGCAAGCTCTGAGGGCAATTCCCTCTCGCCTTCTGATGCTTCCTCCAAAGTCATTGCCTTGTTCTCTAAGAAGGCGGTCATGACACCATCCCACCACTGCCTCAGGAGAGTCCTTCCAGTGACGGTTGGGCTTGGCTTGTTTGGTATCACTGGTGTGAACAGCTTACAAAATGAGGGGAATGGATGCAGGACCAGATAATATCACCTGCTCCTATGGTAATGGGAACCCATAATATATTTTGGACTTTATATGCTCTCTCACCACTGGTTTGTGACTGTGCTGTAGGTGAGTGTTCTGGAGTCAATGGAACAAGAAATGTAGCACAAAATAAAATTTCAAGTTGCCAAAACATTGGGGTTTTTTGCTTTTAATTTAACAGAAGGCAGAAGGCCACAGGGTTTACCAGGGTAATTAATAATTACCCTGACAATTCACAGCCTTTATCTGTGGATGTACCAGGGCAAACTTTCAGGATTGCATTGGCAGAATCCACCAAATATGTGCCATGTCTGAAACCTGTGATTTTCATGGAATCTACCTTGCAAAATAAACTTACGTATTTCTCCCCAGGAAAATGGGTTGATGTTACTTGTTATACAATTGTATACCAACAGTGACTTGGGCCTGAAAAATAAGCAAGGAGGGAAAGAATGAAATGGAGAAATAAAACAAAACTCAGTATTGTTTTGTTTAGAATGGCTATCATTCTAAATTTCCTAAATTTCTAACACCTGAGTAGTCTTTCCTGAATTAAAAAGGGAGGTTTAAAATTAGAGGAACTTTTACATCCCAAAGGTTTACTTTTAAAAAGCAAAAACCCATGCACTTCTGTATCAATCACCAATCTTGCAGCTTAGGAGGAGCCCAGCCCAGAGCAGTGACTCATGCAGAAATTAGTCATGTTGCACATCTGTGCTGGGGTTGATGCCATCCCACACCTGAGGCAATGGACATAGCTCTTACTTTGGTACAATAGCTTAAAATGTAGTAAAACCAGAGGTTTCTACACACACACACACCCTCCATCCAAGTGACCAAGAAGCATAATTGCAATTCAAAGACACTTTCCACCCAGGCAAAAGCAATGAAGGGCATGGGCCATGACTCATGTGTGTGGCCTGCGGGTGGACTAGACAGAAAATATAGCTCATTTTTTATTTCTGTGCAACCGAGTATTTCTCACACATTTTACTCTTGAATAATCTAATAAATGTCTCAAATTAGAAACCTGGCTCTGAGTAATGAGGCTTTATTTGCAGATCTCATCCCACAATGACTATTCTGCCCAGTGCTAAAGAACAACTGATTAGGTCTCTCTTCTTCCCCTTTAAATTTTGTAATTCTTTCGCTTGCTTTTTTTGGGGTATGATGTCATTTTATTTGCATTGTACTGTTTAAAGGCTGATGTGTTGACTGCCCTGGACTCCTCTGGCAGGAAGGCTGAGATATATATTTAAAAATGACTGAATGAATGGATGAGAAATTTGAATTTGCACATGTTCATATTCAAATGTGGTGGTGGTGATTCCATAAGCGAGCTAGCTACACAAAATGCATATCTCAGCATTCCTACCTCACAAAGGAAGGTAGAAACTAGAATGCATATTCATAACATCAGTCCTTTAAAAAACCAACTATTTTATTAAAGGTTTTCAACCTAATAAACCATAAAATTCCAACTAAAATAAAGGGAATAATAGAAAACATCAGAATAATAGAAAATGATAGATTAATAGAAAATCAGACAGAAAGAACTAATGAGAAAAAGAAAATACAGCACATTAATAAACCTCATAGGATATTCAGAAGACACAAAAGTTTAAATATAGCCCTTGGCCACCCTTTTATCTTGATCTTCACCCATATAGAGAGTTGAATCCTCCCACCTCCCACCTGGGAGAGCTTCCTCTTCCTCCGTTTCACACCCTGAGAAAACATCTTTCATACAGGCCTTTTCTCTCTGTCAGCTCTCTGTACACGTCTTCATCTTTCAAAATATAATTGTTTAGATGTTAAGACATATACATCTAGTTAGTACTAATCGAGAGCCATCCAAAATCAAAGATCATATAAGAGACCAAATCCAAAAAAAGAAAAAGAAATACAAGAAAGAAGAGATAAAGAAAGAAGGGGAATCTCAGTAACCTATTTGTCCATGTAAGTCCATCATAAAACACCAGTCCTACCTCTGAACTGCAGTGTACCATCCAGCAGCAAGGATCAAATTGATGGCAATATCTACAGGAATGATATCTGCAACTGCATCTTTGTTGCATTTTACAATCCGTGCAATCCCCTTTCCAGTCTGTGGGATGGAGAAGGGGCTAGTTAGCATATTTTGTGGTATAATTTCATTGCCCAGAGACAATGCACCTGAAATTGGATCGAGATTTCAGTAAAATGGAGAACTACTTTCATCACTTGAAAGGTGATAGTTATGGGCAAATTATCTTTGCCAATCATTCTGATTTTGTTTTGGTTTTCCAAAACATCCATGAGTACATGCAAAGGAACTGTGCGCCCACACAGTGGGCGCATATTCTTGAGGAAAGCAAAAAAGGCCCACATGATTCTCGCCACTGCTTTCCCAAGCAGCAAAAACCAACCAATCAACCAATTTAAAGGGGGTGGGGAATAACTGGCAACAGGCAAGGCTTGCTTTCTGGCCTGTCTTCAACTGAAAATAAGAGAGGCTACAAAGACCTCCCCTGTATATAAATTTTACTACTACTACTACTTAGTAGTGAATTTTACTACTACAGTGGTGCCTCGCAAGACGAAAAGAATCCGTTCCGCGAGTCTCTTCGTCTAGCGGTTTTTTTGTCTTGCGAAACAACCCTATTAGCGGATTAGCGCTATTAGCGGTTTAGCAGCTATTAAAGGCTTAAGGGATTATTGGATTAGCTGCTAAAAGGCTATTAGAAAAAGGGGGTGGGGAGCAAAAAAAAAAATCGCAAGAATCGCAAGACATTTTCGTCTTGCGAAGCAAGCCCATAGAGAAATTTGTCCTGCGAAGCGCATTGAAAAACGGAAAACCCTTTCGTCTAGCGGGTTTTCCGTCTTGCGAGGCATTCGTCTTGTGGGGCACCACTGTATTACTAATAGTAATTTGCACCAATAGTTGCTGCTTCATTGTTTGTTCAAAGTATGCAACAAACTCCACCTGCAAGGAGTTTGTTTCTTCTGTTTCTTAAGGACATTAAGTACTAATTATCAGAGGTTACATATGAGGTTGCATATTACTGAGGCCCTGGTCCAGCATCTCAGGAACCGAAGAGTTCTACTAGGTGACACATACCGCAATCAAGAAAATGCATGGTCCATTGAACTGATCAATCCACCCCTGAAAAGAAAAAAAATAAGGGAAAGCAATCATGGAGAGGGAAATTTTGAGTTTCTAGTATGGGGGGGGGGAGAGAGTTGAGATTATGCATAGCACATTTCCCATATTCCAATCTGTGAATCTGAAGCCTAGTGCACATTTTTTCTGCCTGAGATTGATGGTTTTTTATTGATGTGAGTCAGCAAACAAAAGTGGGTTAAAAATATGGTAAAAAAACAAACATGGTCATAGACCACTTTTTAAAGAGTGTTGAAAATGGTTTTGGAGAGGTTTTGCGTTCTGTGACATTCACATATTTTGTCTAAGCAAGCTACTGGTCAAATAGGTTTTGTAGATTTTAGAAATACAAAAATATTCCAAATTCGTTTACCAGAGGCAAAAGTGGAATGAGTGGAAACATCCCTCTTTCAAATTGTCTCCAAATTCTCTCTCTCTAAAAAAAGGATGGTTGTGGTAATGCTGGGATAAGATGACTACGTGACTTAGGCACTCATCAATCCACCACCTAAATCCAATTCACTAAAAAAACCACAACTAGTTTTTTTTGTTTTTTAGAAGAAAAGGTGCTGGTACATGAAGTGCCACACTTTTAACCTTTGGAGGACAAAAGGTGTTGGTACCTTTGAGCACCCCAGAAAAAGCACTGTGAAAAGCCATCCTCATCTGCTTATGTTAGCAATCACCACTTGCCCAAAAGATTCTGCCCAAATCAGTTCACCACATTCTAAGTAAACAGCAGTAATACAAAAAGCATGATAGGAATAAGTACAAATAAGCATAGTGTTAGGGAATAACCTCAAGACTTAAATCACAGTATTAGTTGTAGGTGCTTTATAAACGAGTAATGAAAAGTTGTTATTTATTCACCGCAGGATGCATTCATTCCCACACAAAATTGGGAATGAATTTCCCCAAAGGGGTATGGAGAAGAAATCCATGGTCCAGGATCCATACGGTTCTCCTTCCTTCCTCCCTTCATTGCCAAGAAGCAAGACAGTCCAAGGACAGTCCAGAGAGACAAAATGCTGGGAGCAAAGCAACAGCTGCAGTGGGAATTTTCAGAGTACTCAACAGAAATGGAAGAGCAGTCATGCTTACGGGAAAAGGTTCTTGCCAGCTGCAGCACACGATGGATGGTCGAATGATGGCAGTATTTAGGTTACCTTTCTCTTGCTGAATTAGGTACTCTGTCAAGGATTTGGTGAATGTGTAGGTGTTGGGCCAATCCCCAATCAGTTTGGGTGTGATCTCTTGAATGAGGGACTCATCCATCCCCCTAACAGGATAATAAAAAAACAACAACCACCCATTGAAATATAGCCATGAAAAGAAACGATGCAAAGGAGGAGAAGGGGAATTAGATTTGTAGAACAGCCATCAAAATAAGATGGACTAGATTTCAGCACTCCCCATTGCAAGTTAAGATATAATTTTTATTATTACTATTATTATTCTTACTATTATTCATTAAATTTGTATACCACCCTTCATCCGTAGATCTCAGGGCAGTTCACAGGCTAAAATAAAAAATACAAATACAAAATGCATGATAAAAATAAAAATAAGAACAAGAACAAAACAAGCCCATAATCCCCCCTCCCACATACTCATTTAAAGGAACATTGGAAGAAGGCAGGAGTAGGAGTCTTTTCCTGCTGCATGACTCCCCCCCCCCACCTACTAGAAAAGGAATTGTAGAATTGTACATTTGGAAGAAACCTCAAGCATAGGAGCCAACTTAGGAGCCAACTCTTAGGGGCCATTAGGTCTTCACCCCCAATAAAACATTAGAGGGGGCACCCCCCAGTTGATGGCCATTGCCATTCAAATTATTATTATTATTATTATTATTATTATTATTATTATTATTTTATTAATGGGTTGGGTTTCAAATGGTGTGCATGTATCATGTGATTATGTGGCGCGGGGCTTACCTGGGGCCCCCAATTCAAGCTGGCACCCCTGACCTCAAGGGTCATCCAGTCCAGCCTCCTAAACTGCAAGGATCTTAAATGTAACATCCAAGACAAATGGCTGTCCAGCCTCTGCTTCAAAACCTCCAAGGAAGGAGATTCCACCACTTCTCATAGAAGTCAAACAGCTCTTACTGTCAGAAAGTTCTTCCTGATGTTTAGTCAGAATCTCCTTTCTTGTAACTTGAATCCATCCAAGATGGAGACCCTTTTGTTTGGTCTGGGAGATTATAAATGATGACATGGGAAGGTAGAGAGAGGAATTTGTGGCGGGGGAAGCAGAGTGAGGGTTGCAAGTAACAAGAGGGGGAAAGATGGATCTAGTCTTACAAAACTTACAAAAACAGCATTTAGTAGGGGAATGGATGGGCCATATTTTTAAAAGCCTATTCAAAGCTCTGCTGCTTAAATTTTAAATCTTTTTTATTTAAAGGCCAAACTGCTAAATGATGAAACAACACAAGTTTTTACCAGGTATCCCACAGGGGAGGCACAGGAAGAATGTAGTTGGTCAAGGGAGCCGTGGACTCAAAAAGGTTGAAAACCTCTGGTACAGAAAAAAGAATTTGAAAAGATACAGCCCTGTGTAGCAGCTACTGAAATTTCCTCTTCTATGCAATATTAAAAGTACAGAGTCTTTTTCCTTCTTGTATCTGGCCACCTTACCTACTAAATCCAATCTCCCTCTTCCCTGCTTAGCGCTCCCCCCCACCCCCGCCACAGAAAGGAAACAAATAAATCTTTCCACATCACTTTTTATACCAAGCCAGGAAAATCAAATGGCACAGGCAGGGACAGGGCCTCTAAAAAGGTAACAACCCTAATTATTACTTGAACTTACTTGACAGTCTACAACCAAGAAAGCTAGACGGCTTGGATGCAAACATTTTTCTCTAGTTCCTTTTAATATGGAATTCAGCATTAACTCCTGATGTGGATACAATTTTATTTAAAGGCAGCCATGTTCCCCTTTGCTGGCTTCCTTGTAATTGAAGTGCGACAATTAATCTCTGCAAATCAGAAGTCACAACATCTGAGGGCCTCAGAGCAGCCAGGGTAACAAGTAATCTGCCATATCCAAAGAGGTTTTTCTTAATCTAATGCTCAGGACAATCAGCTTTAAAGGGTATGCTGAGGCAAAAGAGCAGCACAGGACATAAAGGTAGCCTGGCATACCCTGGCAAAGCAGGCAGAATGTCTCCAAGCAGAATGGCAGGCAATGCAGAAGTTCACATTCACACCAGAAAGCTGCTTCTTGGTGTTACACTTAAAATACTTTTTGTACCAGAACTGCAAATGCTTGTAAAGATGGATTCCCAACCCCATACTTGATGAATACAGTGATAGGGGAGCTTTGGAGGAGAGATGTGGTGTGGGCAGCAGAGCTCCTTAACTTACCTCTCTTCCTGGCCATTCCCCCTGGCCTCCTGCTGAGCCTCTTGCCTGTCTTGAAGTTAACTGGGGAAATAGACTGAAGGAGTTGTGAGGGGAGGTGCTGGGGGGGAGGGCTAAGAACTTGCCATGCTGCCCACAAATGTTTCCTGTTTCCCTGTGACCAGCTTGGAAACAGATGGGCAATTGGCCTGATCCAGCAGGCCTCTCCTTATGTTCATAGTTTCCTCATCTCTACATTTACATTCTTTGGCAAATATCAGCTTGGAAAGTGATCAAGGTAGTTGGTGATTTGCACGTTGATTATCTTTTTGGGAAAGCTTTCCCACTTAATCATGGAGGGAGGGAGGTGATGAAGCCTGCACAACTGATAAGTGCGATAGCACCGCAACAGAGCAGCTTCCATGTGCCTAGGAAGAAGCACTTAGTGTTCCAAAATCATGTTTACATCAGCAGGAGAGAAGTTTATTTCCATCACTTACTCTACAAGATCAAAAAGTTTCTGGGGATCCATAGGAGGAGGATAAATGACTTCATCTATGTAACTCCGATTGCAGTATGCATAGGCAGTTGAAAGGTGGATGAAGGCCTTGAGGTTCTGCATCTGGTGGGCCAACTTCAGGAGTTGCTTTGTTCCCATGACATTTAACAGAAGGGCTTGCCTGGTTAAGAAAGCATTAAAAGGTTATTAAGAAGTCCTGTTGGCATGACCATCTAAGTAAGCATTAATAGAGCTACTTCAGATGTTTAAGGGGAACATGAAGAAAAGTAAGTGATGCAGCCTGCACTTCCTTCCATGTTTCTGGATCTTGGGTGAGATCTGGAAGTCACTGGTGCTGCTCCTTTTCTTGTAACTTAGGATGTGCCTATATCTCTGTGGTATTCTACAACCTTGTCTGCAGAACACCCTGGGTTCATCCATGCCACCTTATCGAAGGATCTCAGCTATCAGAGCAGGGTGGGACCTCTTTTGAGCTAGAGAGGAGATGCTGCAAATCAAACATTGGGCAACATGGTCCCAACCTTATTGAAGGATCTCAGCTATCAGAGCAGGGTGGGACCTCTTTTGAGCTAGAGAGGAGAAGCTGCAAATCAAACATTGGGCAACATGGTCTTACATAAAAGGTTGTCTGCTCAAGACTCCCCCAAAGAAACACTGCTTTGGGTTAGGTGCAAAGTTGGAATTGTCTTTGTACCTCATGATCTAAAGTACTGTGATATCAGTTCATTGAGAATGCTTAGTGAAAAGTTTGGATGAAAAGCTAACAGAATGAAAACATGTACTTTCCCTTTCCTTCTTGATGGAAAACTGTTCAGATATTTTTTTAAAAATCTGTGGACTACTGACTATAAGTATATGTTTATGACTGAGCAGGAATTCCTTATGTTGCTATTTGTAATGTGTGGCTATTTTTATTTATTGCAACTCATTGTTCCCGGAAGGAAGAAAGGAAGGATGGGGTGATTTTATTGATACAGAAGATCAGGAGTGTTTGCCATGACCAAGCACTGTCCACCCTTTAAAGTTCAGTGTCTGAGTGCAGAACTCCCAAACTGATGTTTGCTCTGATTCAGTTTTAAAGAACGAGTTTTCAAAGGGAAAGCTTGGGACAAAAAAGAGACAAGAAACTCAGACCTGGAGTTTTAAAGCACAACAAAAGGTAAGTGTGGATAATTCCTAAGTGAATGTATGTACTCTTGTAACTCTTTTCAAAGTGAAATTCACCATACTACTGAAGTCACACTTACTAGGAAAGTGTCCCATTGAGCTCAGTAGTTTTACTTCTAAGTAAACCTGATTAGGACTGTGGGGTAAGAAAAACAAAGGAAAAGCAAGCATAACATACCTCAGTGGCTCATCAAAGCGAATTGTTGCAGCACAATGGAAGACAATGTTAACTTCGGAGAGGAGCTCCTGAGCATCCTCAGGAGCAATGGCCAGATTTGGCTGGGTAAGTTCAGCATTGATTGGTTTAATCTTCTCATAGAAGTTTGGCCACACTTTTCTGACTCTGTCAAACACCTAAACACAAACACAAAACACAGATAAGTGAGAAGGAGGACAGGGAACCAGGCAGAGGGCCTTCTTGGTAGTGGTGCCCACCCTGTGGAACGCCCTCCATCTGTCAAGGGAATAAACAACTATCTGACTTTTAGAAGGCAGCCCTGTTTAGGGAAATTTTTAATGTTTGATGTTTTATTACGCTTTTATATTTGTTGGAAGCTGCCCAGAGTGGCTGGGGCCAACCAGTAAGATGGGTGAGGTACAAATAATAAAATTATTTTATTGTAAACAATGAGGCTCAGACAAATGCTTTCTCCATATATTTATCCACAAAAATGTTACATATAAAACCATTCTTTTCTGAGCCTGCTAAAAACATTTTTCTTCAGACAAGCCTACCCAGATGCTTAGGAAGTTGAGGGAATACCATCAAGAGGTGTATAAATTTTATGAAATAAATAAATAAAAAGAACACGAGAAGACAACAGATAAATTCAACTCAAATCACATGATTCCACATTTCAGTGGACGTTCAGAGGCATTGTAGGGAATTAAAGATGGTGGGAAGGTGCGAATGGAGCATTGTCCAGGTTGCATTTGGCCCAGATTGCAACACAGAGGGTGCTCTGTGTTGCAGTGCTTAGTGTGTTAGACTACGGCCTGGGAGAGACCAGTATTCAAATCCCTCACTTGACCATGAAACTCACCAGGTGACTCTGGGCCAGTCTGTCTCTCAACCTAGCTGACCTCACAGTGTTGTTGTTAGGATAAAATGGGGGGACCAAGAACCTTTTAGGTCTTTGGAGAAAAAGGGAGGATATAATTGCAATAAGAACAACAATGCATCTGCTCTGCTTACATGACAGGTTTCCCGAATACAAAATTGCTGACTATTCCTAATGATAGGGATATGTGTATTCTGAGAACAAAAATAGAAAATAAAAATTGGCACCCAGCCAATTCAAATTCTGCACCAACAAAAACTGAATGATGCATATGCCATTTTGCATAATTTATTCTAGTTTTACCAGTCTGGGGGCAGAGGGACACACTAAAAGCACCCACCAGAAATATTACTCAGTCACATCTCTGTCTATAGACATTTCAGTAAATATTCGAAGAAGGTAGAGATTCTCAGGATAAATTCTGTCCACCACTGCAGGCAACAACTGTGGGTAGCCTATGGGTACTTCCAGGTAGGAGCTCAATATTGTAAATGGATTGTTCTCAACAAGTTTTTTTTTAAAAAACTTACCGGATATTTTTTTTTTTTAAATAATAATACTGGTGATTAAATGGTGCTTGTGTGTAGAAAATGGGCTTGCATTTTTATGACAGCATCATGTAGAGGCTGCAAAAAATAACGCCCATCCACAATAACGGCCATCTTGAAACACTTTATACATGAAAAATCAGCTTCACCACTGTATGCAAACTCAGCTTTACCCTATGCCTCTTTGCTATCTCATTTCTTTTGCCCTTTCTTTTCCACTTAAGCAAACATAGCAGAAATTTATTATGCCTACTTAGAATAATTAATTGCTGCTTCTGAATAACTGAGCTACAAACAGGTTTTGATTAGATTTAGTGTTAGGGTGTGCTTGTTCAAAAAGGTAGAGATACCACTTTCAGTAAACGAAAAGCTGATTATTCCTAAAGCATAACAGCAGTAAGTAGCATGAGGCACTGACACAGTTTCAGTGTTTCACTGCTGTCTTGGGTCAGCAGCATAAGTTATCCTGTTCAAGCAGGTACTTAGACTCTGCTTTTAAATAGCTATTTATTTATTAATTATTATACCGCCCTATACCCGCACGTCTCAGGGTGGTTCACAGAATAACATCAGAATATAAAACCACAAAATATATAATCAAAAGAAAAACAACAGCAACCCAATAACCCCCCGAACACATTTTAAGCCATTTTCCTTATTGGATGCCAGTACTATGACTTAATCACACAGTTCTGAATTAGAAATGTACACCATTTGCTTTTTAAGCAGAGCTGAATATCTGTTTCAAGCACACATTTAAAGCTCTGGACCTAGTAAAACTTCCTGTGCAAGTAAAGGGGTGGGGGAGTTTGTCAGTCCTAGAATCAGATTCAGTAGAACAGATAAGGATCAAAAGGACATATTTTTTCACTACTCTGCCCTCCCCACCTACCAATCAGATCACAGGTCACAGCACTGCCAAAAGAAAAACATGAATCTGCGGCACAGATCCTTTGGGATTCTCTTTATTTTAACAAGGGATCGCTTCAAAATCATCATCAAATCATGTCACCTCTGCAACCACAGAGAATTGATGGAGGATTTGTTTTGTAGAGAGAGAGGTTTGGAAGAAAGATTCTTTATCTCTCATAGCAGAGTTAAACGCAATGGTAATTGCTTCAAGCACACTAAGATTTTACATCTGCTCTCACCCACCTTTAAACAAATGTTCCCCATGAAAATACTTAAGCTAGAATAAATCACAGACACTTGGCTTTGCAAACAGGTGAATATTTTACTCCCACAGAGGTTACCGCAAACAAGTCTCAATCCACTGGCAGTAAAGCAAAGAAAAATGGTTTCAAACTACTTAAAAAGAAAAGGACTTGCTTTCCTTACAAAAAAGGATAGTGCAACCTTGGTTAGCAAAGTTGCAGCCTGTAAAATCTCCCTTTTCGAGAGATTCAGTTCACTTGGTTTTTTCATGTGGTTGGGAGCTACAGTCACATGGCTTCTTGTTTATTCGGGAAAGCAGGAAGAGAAAGAAAAAGAAAATGGGAAGGAGAAAAAAATAGGGAGCCTACTAAGCTCCACCGTCACTGGGACCCTCAAGTTAACTGTTTCATGCACGCAAATGTGAGTCACTAACTGTATACTACAACAATTTCCCTTCTCTGACAAGTGCATGCATACATGCAAAGAACTTACAAAAATACAGCATGTCAAGAACCCCCTGAGAGTCCCATCTTGACCTGAAGGTTCTTGAAGCTGTCTCTAGGTAGAGGTGACACCTGGCTTGAGAGCAGTACATGTGAAAAGGATCTAGGAGTCTTGGTTGACCACAAACTTGACATGAGCCAACAGTGTGATGCGGCAGCTTAAAAAACCAATGCAATTCTGGGCTGCATCAATAGGAGTATAGCATCTAGATCAAGGGAAGTAATAGTGCCACTGTATTCTGCTCTGGTCAGACCTCACCTGGAGTACTGTGTCCAGTTCTGGGCACCACAGTTCAAGAAGGACACTGACAAACTGGAACGTGTCCAGAGGAGGGCAACCAAAATGGTCAAAGGCCTGGAAACGATGCCTTATGAGGAACGGCTAAGGGAGCTGGGCATGTTTAGCCTGGAGAAGAGGAGGTTAAGGGGTGATATGATACCCATGTTCAAATATATAAAAGGATGTCACATAGAGGAGGGAGAAAGGTTGTTTTCTGCTGCTCCAGAGAAGCGGACGCGAGCAATGGATCCAAACTACAAGAAAGAAGATTCCACCTAAACATTAGGAAGAACTTCCTGACAGTAAGAGCTGTTTGACAGTGGAATTTGCTGCCAAGGAGTGTGGTGGAGTCTCCTTCTTTGGAGGTCTTTAAGCAGAGGCTTGACAACCATATGTCAGGAGTGCTCTGATGGTGTTTCTTGCTTGGCAGGGGATTGGACTCGATGGCCCTTGTGGTCTCTTCCAACTCTATGATTCTATGATTCCTTGAGGTATGGTCAGTATGTCAGCTGTAAGTTGGGACAATAACTGATTCCATAGCTCTGTTCTGGACAAGTTCACAAATGTATCTCACCCCAATGTGTCTGTATGGGACTGGAGAAATGGCAGCTTGTTGTGAAATAAGGAGCGGCTGAAACTGAAGGCAAGTTCTGCTTCATTTTATCCCCTGGCACAAGCCCTATTACTTTGTTGTAGTAAACCATTCTGATTTATTAGTCATTTATAACTTCTTTGAGGGTGACGAGGTTACTGGAGACAGCCTCGGTATTTCTGCTCGCAAATATAAGGGGGAAGGCACCACAGGACAGAGGCGTTAAAAGCCCTAAAGCTGAGATCTAAAGACGGAAAAGGGAGCAGAAACCCTAGAGGCCCACCGAGATAAGGGACAAGCATGAAACCTTGCTTGTAAAACAACCCTCCCCACCTTCCGAAGGTGGGAAACCGGAAGATAAACATAATCCGTCGTGATTGAGCCAAGTGAAGTAAAATAACCCAGGACTAAGAGATTCCAGGAAACTGCTCTCAATTACCATTTTTTCCACGCTCAACATGGTCCTTACAAGAAAGAACTATATGGACCTGGGAATTGCACCAATATCATCTCAGGGGGAGTGGGAGCCCCGAAGGAAGCAAAGTAAAATCACCAAATACTTCCCCCATAAAGAAGGGAATAAGAATCCACAGCACGAGAGTACTTCAAAAGAAATTGCCCCTACCGTGCTGGATTGGTCAATACAACGCAAAGACTTACAAACCGAGCACAAAAGACCAAATTATTCCAGGAGCTGGGCGCAGGAACTGGACCTAGCTGAGAACGTCTTGATGATCAATTCCCCCAACCTTAATGACCTCGAGCACCAAAAATCAACTCAGAATCTCAGGGAAAACCAGCAAGACCCCCAGAATTTCAGGGAAAACCAGCAAGACCCTCAGCCTACAGCGAATGCCAACAGTATAGAAGAGAGGGGTGACCAGTTACACGATCAAATATATATATATATATTTAATATTTATTGAATTTTTAACACAAAAAGTAAAACAAGACAAAACTAAAAAAGCAAAAAGCAAAAAATACACAATACAAAAACACAAAAACAACAACATAGTATCAAAAGAAAAGAAAAAACATTAATAAAAAACAATTTCATCCTTATGGTATTTCTTTCATTTACTTGTTTCCCGACTTCCCCAAACCTCCCTCCACTGTATTCCGGATCGTATATTCGTTCCGCAAATCCCTACCCTCTATCTTAATTAGTCCTTATCTTAATTTTAACATCTTTATATAACTTAATCTCCTTAAAATCTTAAATCATTGAGTCTTTAACTTTTATGACTTTTATACTAGAAACCTTTTAAATTCAATCTGATGTCATTTTAACATTCATTAATCTTATAATATTTCTGTAAATAGTCTTTGAATTTCTTCCAGTCTTCTTCCACCATCTCTTCTCCCTGGTCTCTGATTCTGCCCGTCATCTCGGCCAGTTCCATATAGTCCATCACTTTCATCTGCCATTCTTCCAGTGTGGGTAGCTCTTGTGTCTTCCAATACTGTGCAATAAGTATTCTTGCTGCTGTTGTGGCATACATAAAAAAGGTCCTATCCTTCTTTTGCACCTGTTGGCCCACCATGCCCAGGAGAAAGGCCTCTGGTTTCTTCGGAAAGGTGTATTTAAACACTTTTTTTAATTCATTATAGATCATCTCCCAGAAGGTCTTGATCCTTGGGCATGTCCACCAAAGGTGAAAGAATGTACCTTCAGTTTCTCTACATTTCCAACACTTATTATCGGGCAAGTGATAGATTTTGTTAGCTTGACTGGTGTCATGTACCACCTGTATATCATTTTCATAATATTCTTTTACATGCCGTGAATTTCATACCAGTGGTCCATAACCGTTCCCAGTCAGCCAACCGTTCCCAGTCAGCCAACATTATGTTGTGACCAACATCTTGTGCCCATTTAATCATTGCAGATTTCACTGTCTCATCCTGTGTGTTCCACTTCAACAGCAAGTTATACATTCTTGACAGAGTCTTAGTTTTGGGTTCTAACAGTTCAGTTTCTAGTTTTGATTTTTCCACCTGGAAACCAATTTTCCTGTCCAATTTGTATGCCTCCATTATCTGATATTAATGAAGCCAGTCTCAGACTTTACTTTTTAATTTCTCAAAACTCTGCAGTTTTAATTTATCTCCCTCTTGCTCCAAAATCTCCCAGTTACACGATCAAATAGATCAGATACGCACAGACCTCTACAATATAAAAAACGTCCTAGCAGTAACAAATGGCCTACTCCTGACGCTTGTGGAGAATTTCAAACAAGCAAAAAGAGCCACAGATCAGCCCCTGGACTCAGATGCTAGAATCTACATACCACCCAAAAAGAACTCACGCAAAAGAAAACCGGAACCCAAGACGAAAACTAAAAACATCAAAAAATTTAAGCCGTCTAGAAAAACCCAACACATCAGTAAAAAACAGTGGCAGAAACTCTTCAACTTATTATCATCACCTCCTATATCCACAAAAAAAAATCAAAGCTCCAGGCACCAAAGAGATCGACAAGGGAGATGCGCCTAAGACCAAACCCCTCCACATATGTGAAAATAATTCCCCAAGTACATACAAAGAAATAAGCTCCCCCACGGCTGTTCTCCCCCTATGTCCGCCCAGCCTGACAAAAGCAACCAAACTACAGCTGGATGCTCCTGCCTTGAACCCACCTAGGACCCCTGTAGCAATGGCAAACAGAAATAAGTTGGGGATCTCCAATATAGACGGAAACCTGTGGGAACTCCAAGCCCCCAGTAGAAAGAAAGAATGGATCCTGGTCCTAAGTCCGGAAAAGATGGTATTTACGAACTATCCAAAACCACTGGGTCCTCGCCCAGGGACTGACCGCGTGAGGCACCTGCTGACTATTATAAACAACATTCTACGTGGGGCAGTTAAAGCAACCGACATAGACAGTATAGACTATCTATATCAAGATGGACATTCAGTCCGTGCCCTGATCACTTTTACAGATCATAATCTGGTCAACTTTATCTTTAGAACAAGAAATCTATTCTCAAAGAAAGGAATAGATTTTTTAAGAATCTTTGAAAACAGAGCCCCGCTAACCTCCCTACTGGCGGCCAAGGGGGAAGGGAGACCAGGAACAGAGGAACAAAACGATAGTGCACACATGCAACAAAATCAGCAAAACCAGAGCTTAGTGCATCAGCAGGAAAACAAAGCTCCTATTGAGACTCAACTTCATTCGAACGACAGAGAGGACTCTTTCTCCATAGAAGAACATGCCTTAATAAATCGGTTCTGGACACTGCAGACACCAGCCCAAAAGGAAATCTTGGTTAGACTGGACACCCTGAGAAGCAGACTGACCAAAAAGGAGGCCCATGTTGAGACTACGGAAGGCTCACACACACGGCCTATATCCCCCAAGTGCCTAGTGGACAAGAGGACGATGGGAGGCGCCTTTAAATGTGTAGATCCGGAAAACCAATCGCAGCCCCCGCTGGTGTATGGTAAGGCAAAACTAAAACAGACTGTCACATCTCCGAGTACCTGGTTCAACTATCTAAAACTCTCCCCAAATGAAATAGCTACTCCCCCAAGTCCAAACCACCCCCTTAAGTCCCCAAGAGCTATGGATAATCATTACCTTATGCAGCAGATGCCTACTGACAAACTTAATGGGAGTGTTTTTTTAGATGTAAAGGGGTCACTGGACTCCGTGGACCCAACAAATCTATACCATGGAGGGACAGAGAATTAAAGCTGCTGTCCTGGAACATTGCAGGATGGCGCGCAAAGAAAAACAATCAACAATTTGCAATGTTTCTTAAGCGATTCGATATCATCCTCCTGCAGGAGACCTGGTACAGCGACCCCATTCTGTTCAATGGGTATTCTTGCCACTCCCTACTTGCTACTCCATCTGTGAGGGGAGGTAGGCCTAGTGGAAGTTTAGCTAGCCTAATCTCCACAGAGCTTGAACATTCCTTAAAAGTCCTCCCAAACTGCAATTCACTAGCCACGGCAGTACTACTCAAATTTAAGAGAGATGCACTGGGAGTGGTCAATGTCTATCTGCCCCCCTGCCAAAAAAAATCTATAGTGAAAGCTAACTGGGCAGAGTTAGAGGCATTCTTAGAGTCCATAGAATCTTCCCACCCTTCTACACCGATCATAATCGGGCGGGGGGGATCTCAACGCCCGTATGGGAATTGATGATAACAATCTTCACAGCCAATATAATCAGATTCAGGACCCTGAAAGTCCAACTGAAGCAGGCGTTTCACGACTTTCTAAAGATAATAAATGTAATTTCTCGGGGCTATGTCTAGCCCAGGTCGCAAAAAGAAGGAAGCTGATGATATTAAACGGTAGTAGGGAAGAGGATCGTCCAGGGGAGTATACCCATTTTTCAAAGATGGGAGGAAGTGTAATAGACTATATTCTGATATCAAGATTCGCCTATAACTCTGTGTCGAAGTTTCAAGTGGGACATAACACCGAAAGCGACCACCTCCCACTAATTTTAGCGCTCAATGGCCCATCGTTTAACAAATCCACGGCTAACCTTTACTATACCCCCATTGTTAATTTGGGATCATTGGCTCCCAGAAGCATTAAATGGTCCCCCATGCTCAATACAGAGCTAACTCATCTCCTCCATTCGGAAGACATGAAGACCATCTACTCAGCCATTGTATCAGCTAATACCGGGGAAAAGGCCACGGACTTGTTCAACGAGTTATTAGCAAGACTAAGGACCTTCCTAACAACTGAGATACTTAATTCTGTTACAAAGCGGACAAAGGATCAAGAGAGATGGTTTGATTTGGAGTGTAGACAAGCAAGGAAACGTCTGAGATCAGCCTATAGGAATTACAGAAATATCGGAGCACCCTCGCTATTTATGGTCTACATCTATTTAAGACGAAATTACAAACAGCTATTAAAGGTAAAAAAACAAAAAGCCGAGAGATTGGCCTGGTGTAGTTTAGTGAAGGCCTCGAATGAGAAAGACTCAACCTCCTTCTGGCATACCATTAGGGGGCTCCTGGGCCAAGAGCGGATTGGTCCCACATGTACTGTAGAACCCCAGGAGTGGATGAAATATTTCCAAACCCTCTTCTATGACGACAAAGCTCAGCACAATGATCCAAGTGCCTACTCCGAGAATTTACCATATTGGCCTCCTGTCTCCATAGAGGAGGCGGGGAAACTAATTGCCCAACTGAAAAACAACAAAGCCCTGGGCATAGACTACATTCCAGCAGAGCTCATGAAGAACAATACCAGTTGGTGGGCTCCTATAATGGCGTCAATATTTACATACATCGATTCAACAGGCATAATCCCTGGTTGCTGGACAGAGGCAGTAATCATCCCAATCTATAAAAAGGGTCCTATGGCAGACCCATTAGCCTCCTTCCTATCCCCAGCAAATTGTATGCCAAACACCTCCACATCAAACTAATTGACTGGATGGAAACTGAGGCAGTTCTGGCAGAGGAGCAAGCCGGCTTCAGACAGGGCAGAACAACAATAGACCATTGCTTCGTATTAGCATATCTCATTGACAAATATGTCAATAAAACACGAGGGATTCTATACGCAGCATTTATTGACCTGAAGGCGGCCTTTGACTCGATTTCACGAGTCAAACTTTGGGCTAAACTCAATGCTACCAACATTGACAAAAGATTACTATTCTTGATAAATGTCTATATAAAGACTCCAAGTTATATGCAAGAACCTCAGTAAATGGGCAACTAATTGGCCCTGTACCAGCCACCAAAGGAGTCAAGCAGGGCTGCATTTTAGCCCCAGCCTTATTTAACTTATACATAAATGACATGGTCAAATACCTAACATCCCCGGAGTTTCATGCCCCCAAAGTGGCCGAAAAATCAATTTCAGCGCTCCTCTATGCGGACGACGCGGTTCTCTTATCACGAACTAAAGAAGGCCTCAAAAGGCTACTAAGAGAATTCTCAGCCTACTGCAGGAGAGATCAATTGGTGGTTAATCACCAAAATACTAAAGTCATGGTCTTTGCCAGGAGACACAGACATCACAGATGGGAGATGGACAATCAGCCAATAAAACAGGTCAAAATTTTCAAATACCTCGGAGTAGTTTTCCAGTCAACAGGGGCCTGGGAGGCCCATCATAAATATGTTAGGGAAAAAGCATCTCTAAGCGCCAAAATACTGTCTCGCTTTTACTTTACGAAGGGGGGCAGACATATCCCAGCAGCTCTGAAGGTTTTTCAAGCAAAACCCTTGGCGCAATTACTCTACGGGCCCAAATCTGGACGGGAAATCATTGCCACACACTTGAAACGGCCCAGTCTAAATTCTTAAGACAGATTCTAGCCATTCCACCATGCGTACCAAATGCGGCCCTACGGCTGGAGACTGGCCTCCTCTCTGTCGAGACCCGGACCTGGTTAAGAACATTCAACTATTGGCTTTGTCTAAATTTAAACCCATCCAGACTACTACCTCTAGTAGCACGAGATGCTCATAGAAGTCGGTGGTCCAAAGTAGTGCATCAAAAATTACTTACATGTGGCCTACAAGCACAGCATCTACTGAAAATGGGTCTCCCCAAGGCAAAAACCATTATTGATCAGCGCATGAAGGATATTGAGCAGCAGAATAATCTGGCCTATATTAAGAAATTTAGTGCTTGGTATGCTTATCTGCCCCCCTCCCACTTTGATTTTCGGACACCTTATCTGTCTACCTTAACCATTCCAAAACTCAGGCAGGCCTTTACACTGGCCAGACTAAATATGTTACCCTCAGCTGTTCTTGAAGGTAGATATCAAAAAATTCCATTCGAGAACTGGCTCTGCCCCTGTGGAGCTGGCTATGTAGAGACGGTGTCACATGTTCTCTTGTCCCTATATAAAGATCTCAGGGACGAGACCATTACGCCGCTCCTATCTGCCATCCCGGGCTGCTCTTGAGAAGCCAAATTGTTCTCACTCCTAGCCGACCAGAACAGCTCGACAACAGAGAAGGTTGCCAAATTTATCGAGAGAGCAATGAGACTGAGAGCTGTTATCTGAATGACACCAGTGTCGTCACCCGGATTCCTCGCCTAGGATCCTATGTTTATTATCATTATGTTTTTTTTAATTATTATTATTTTTACCTCTGCCAAGTTTTAAGAATTGAGATTATTAATTTACCTAGGGTTTTAATAGGTCACAAGATTTCATGGTAACTATATTTGTAATGTATCTTTGTTGGTGTTTGTCCTTTGATGCTATGGCCTGTCGGCTACGCAAATAAAGTCTACTTGTACTAGCTTAATGTGTCTGTATAAAAATCATAGAGGTCCATGTCTTGAATCCACTTTTCTGTGCCATGATGATGTTCCAAGTGATCTCTGATTTTTACTGTGTAGTGTATAGACATCAAAAGCTTTTATTTGATCACACACACACACACACACACGGAAATCCTATGGGAAAAAGCCATGTAAATTCATGATTATCTGCTTTTATTTATGAGATCCAATTTTTACCTTCATTTTGCATCCCTAAGGGATTTTTATCAAAATTCTCTTTCCCCCCCTTCAAATAATATTTATTAAGTTTCCAACAAATTAAACACAACACTGCAAAAAACAAACAAAAAAAACCATACAATACAATACATAATAAAAAAACAAACATAATAAAACAAACAAACAAAACAAAACAAAACAAAAACCATTTAAAATTTCAATTTCAACATCTTAACTTTCTTTCCCTTATTTCCTCGACCTCCTCACACCTCCCTTTTTGTATTTCACTTCTATTAATTGTTTCAGCAATTCCTTTCCATCTTCCTCTGTTTTCTATCCTATAATTGTCTTAACGCATTCTAACCATATTTTTACCTTTAATGCTCAATTAATCTATTTATACTTAATTCCACTTCCTGTCCATCTTCCCCGTTTTCTGTCCTATAATTATCTTAACACATTTTAACCTTATTTTCCTTTAATACTCTATTAATCAATTTATACTTAATTCCTTATAACATTTCTACTGAAGCCATATAACTTCATTCCAACGGGATTTTTATCAAAATTCTCTTTGAGTATGAATTTAAAAACCCCTAAAAATAAATAAATCTGCAGGCATGTATAAGAAAACATTCTACAAGAATAAATTATAGTGGGTGATATACAAAGAATAAGATGAAAACATAGTGTATTGTAGTTGCTGATCTGGAAATTTCATTCAGGTAATGATCATTCAGGTATGAAGAAAGAAAGAGAGACTAACTATTTTGAAGCAGTGTTAAATTTCATTATGAAAAGATGCAACTTACAAAACATTGTGGATAGGGTCCAAAGAACTCAACAGCATGGTGGCCACAGCAGGAGTTTGCTTGCAAATAAATGTTTCCAGAACAATTATTAACTCAATTAAAGGCAATTGAGTTAAGGCAGAAATGCATCAAGAATAATCTGCTCAAATATTTTTTCTCTCTAATTACTGCTGCTTCTTAAACTTATCTTTCAAGGAAAGGGGCAAAGACATAAGGAAATATTACACATATGCCCTAGAGGCCTCATCAGTGCTGTTTGGCAATTCTGCAGAACCTTTGCATTTGACCGGAGGGTCTTCTGAAGTTGTCCACAGTGCATGTCACTCTAAACCTACCGGAAATCCCTGAAGTCAGTCTTTGCATGTTTCTCTGGCCCTTGTCTGCTTTCTTTTGCTATGTAAACTCCCTGAAATGACCTCTTGCAGAAGTTATCTTAGGAAAGCACTACAGCCCAATGGCCTATCCAGGCGTTTGCAGAACTGTAAACTTAAAGAACAGTGGGGCTCTCTCTGGATAGAGCAAGGGAGTTTCTTTTGTTTTGGCTGCTTCTTGAACTGCTGAGCTGAGAGCCCAGCAAAAAGAGTGTTGACCAATGTACTAAGAGGTCTTGATTTCCAGGGAGAGAGATACAGTAGTGCCCCGCAAGACGAATGCCTCGCAAGACGGAAAACCCGCTAGACGAAAGGGTTTTCCGTTTTTCAATGCGCTTCGCAGGGCGAATTTCTCTATGGGCTTGCTTCGCAAGACGAAAATGTCTTGCGATTCTTGCGATTTTTTTTCTCTCCCCACCCCCTTTTTCTAAGGCACTAAGCTGCTAATAGCCTTTTAGCAGCTAATCCACTAATCCCTGAAACCTTTAATAGCCGCTAAACCGCTAATAACGCTAATAGCGCTAATCCGCTAATAGGGTTGCTTCGCAAGACAAAAAAACCGCTAGACGAAGAGACTCGTGGAACGGATTCTTTTCGTCTTGCGAGGCACCACTGTATTTTGGCAGGCAGCATTTTCTCACATCCCTAGAGAGCTAATTAATTTTATTTGCAGAAATGTCCATACCACCAACATTAAGAACAAATATGGTGGCCAGCAGCAGAAGATCAACAATAAAGTTGCATTAATGAAATCACAGAGGAAACCTCTCTGTTGTAGAGCAGGACCAGAGGGCTTGCATCTGATGGTGGGTCTCAAAAATAGATTAGGAAGCTGTTGGCATGCTGCCCACCCTGCGGCACAGCATCCTCTCTGACTGAGGTAGTTTCAAGCTTGGTGTTGGAGGAACCCTACATGATTATGCTGTGTGACTCCAACATCCATGTCAAGGCTGTTCTTGAACTAGCTAAGGATTTCATGGCCCCCATGGTCACCACGGGACTGTCTCAGGTTGTTACCAGCCTGGCACACAGAGCAGGAGATATCTTTGGTTTTTGCTCCTAGTGAAGTGAATAGTCTGTAACCAAAAGGCTGGCTAGCTGCAGCATCCCACTGTCATGGTCACACCAGTTTCTGGTTAAGTCTGGGCTTATGGCAGCTATGCCCCTTGGCACAGGTGGGTGACTCACTAAGATAGTCCATCCCCAGAGACTGGTGGATCCTGATGGAGACTTTCCAGAAGAGAAAAGGCAAGGCTGTTGTCTTGGGGAATGATGAGGGCTGTTGACATTATCGCTCTTTAGTTCCCCCTCCGGTGCTGCAGAGCCCATAAAGCTCCCTGGTATTTTAGTGAGCTGTGGGTAATGAAGAATCTTGGAGTACTGGGGGTTTTGATCCCCACTCTGAAACTGACCGAGCATGAAGCAGATAATATAATTGCACTTACCATGCAGCAACAAAAGCAGTGAAGAAGTTCTAATATGCTGCTTCTCAAGCATCCAGCAGAGCTTTTCTGGACTTTCTTGGTCTCCCCAGAGCTCTGGAGGCCTCCTGTGGCCATCTGGCCCACCATTTTGAGGACAAAGCCGCTCGGCTCTGTGGTGATTTAGATACTGCCATTACTGTTGCAGTCTGGTTGATGCAGTCAGTTTTATGCAGATGTTAAACAGCATGGGTGATAAGATCAAGTAAGTGAGTATAAAATCCCAAGTTTGCTATAGTAATGGGTGCATATTAATTTAAATTCAGGTATGTCAGATAAAAAGGATGTGTACTGCACTTTAGGAAACAAATACAGTGGTACTATTTCAACGAAAGTTTGATTAAGCTACAGCCAAATCCGCATGAACAAAATTTTAACAATGTTAGGGAGGTTGGTTTTGTTTTTTGTGCAGAAGTGGTAAAAAATATTCAGGAATTATTTTCAATGTTAAGGTAAAATTATGCTTTATTACATATTTTCTCTGGATGATCTTAATTAAAAATGTAGTTTTGTTTTGTTTTTCACACTCCGAAGAGAACAAAGCCTCACAGCTCAAAATGAACTAGAAGGTTATGTCAGTCTTAAGCAGGCTCTCAAACAGTTACTGGAAAAATAAGGAGCAATATAGTTATCCAAAACCAATGGACTTAACCATTACTTAAATGCCTTCCAGACATTTGTGGTTGCCCTCCTGCCACTGGCATCACTGCAGCTTATCTGGACAGAACTGGGCTGGTCCTGTGTGGGCACCAGATTTGGAGCGCCAATCCAAATAAGCTGCAGCTGCGATTCATGTGCCAGGAAGGTGGTTCTGCTGCTCCACCCAGAAACACTGACCACCCCTACTTCAAGAAATACAGATTCAATTACTGCTCTGGTCATTTCTGAGGAAAAGACCGTAGTTTTATGATGATTGCTAGGAGGCTTGGCTGTGTAGACCTTGGTCTGCAAGGCACTTTGCTGCTCTAAACCAAGAACGCAGATTAGAGTTACAGGTGGCGACCATTTTAGGTGCATTCAATAGATGCGCAATCACTAACCCACAAGTCCTTTTGGACCCAGAAGGCAGAATGGGGGTGGGGCAGAACAGGGTGGGGGGGTGTGCTTACAGTATATGCACTCCAACACATATGGGGGGCAGGAAAGGAACCACCATGTGAAATGGTTGTGAACTTTACTTAGCAGATTTAAAAAAGGTAAAGGTACCCCTGCCCATATGGGCCAGTCGTGTCCGACTCTAGGGTTCTGCGCTCATCTCACTCTAGAGGCCGGGAGCCAGCACCAGCACAGCACACGGAAATGTCGTTTACCTTCCCGCTATAAAGCGGTACCTATTTATCTACTTGCACTTAGGGGTGCTTTCGAACTGCTAGGTGGGCAGGAGCTGGGACCGAAAGACAGGAGCTCACCCCGCTGCGGGGATTTGAACGGCAAGTCCTAGGCACTGTGTCCCCCAGCACAGATTTAGTTATGTCTTAACTGTTTCAGATCTCGAGTAGGTACTCTTTGTAAGTTGAATGCAGGTCTAAGAGACTATGAATATTCTTCCATGTTTTACATGTTTTAAATACAGTATTGATGTGCCTCTGAATATCAGCTGCTAGAGAGCAGAAGCAGGGAGAGTGCTGTTGTGCTTTTAAAAAAAGGTAAAGGACCCCTGACAGTTAAATCCAGTCATGAACGACTCTGGGGTTGCGGCACTCATCTTGCTTTACTGGCCAAGGGAACCAACGTTTGTCCACAGACAGTCATGTGGCCAGCATGACTAAGCCACTTCTGGCGAAACCAGTGCACGGAAACACTGTTTACCTTCCCGCTGGAGCGGTATGTATTTACCTACTTGCACTTGTGTGCTTTCGAACTGCTAAGTTGGCAGGAGCTGGGACTGAGCAATGGGAGCTCATCCCATCATGGGGATTCGAGCCGCGACCTTCCGATTGACAAGCCCTAGGCTCAGTGGTTTAGACCACAGCACCACTCTCATCCCGTTGTGCTTTTAAACATATCTAATTATGTTAGTTTATCACTGATGTGTCTGCTGCCCTGGGCTCCTTTTGGAGGAAGGCAGAGAGACAAATTTATACTGAGTTTTGAAAATATAAAATACACATAAAGATGCAAAATGACAATTTCACTTCAGTTCACATTCTTTGCTTGTTTGAATCACCCCCTTCATTTCCAACTTCTTAATTATATTTGTGTCATTTACAAAAACACTCCCATCCAGAAAGACGCTTGTGAGGCTGACAGCTGAAAAGAAGATCCCTCATTCATAGATCTCTGTCAGCTAACTCTCTAAACAACTGTGGTGCTAAATTTTCAGATACTGCTGCCTGCCATCCTCTTCCAATCCAGCCATGAACTGGTTACTCTGATAATCTTTCCCAGTGCTTTGCAACTATTATTCTCACAGCTGCAAGCATGAAAATTATTAACTCCTGATTTACCTGGTTGATCTCCCGGTAATGGCAGATGGGAGCTCTTTCGGCTGAAAGAGCCCCAGTGCAGTGAAGCAAGGGGAGACCACAAGAGTGACGCGGTCCCCCGAAAGAAACCTCAGATTGGGCATTCTGAGGACCTGGTCATCCGGTAGGTGCCTTTTGGTGACTCCCCCACTCCCCGGTAAGCTCGTAAGAGCCCCGAGAGTGAGTGGGATCGGAGACACGGCACATCGGAAACGACTGCTTCCATCACAGTGCGAAGCTCCGAGTCTGGCGATCGTGAGCAGCCAATTCCTTAAAAAAAAAAGGACTTAACATTTGGAACTGTAAGTAAAGGATAAAGTTCAAATTTGACCAAGATTGGAAGAGAAAAGGGATTTAAAAACGGAGGTTGATCCCTTTTGTTGAATTAAAGTAGAGTCGGTAAATGAGGACCGAAGCCTCAAGAATAAAAAGACTCTTTGAAAGTTTGCAAGCTCAATATAATGCCCCCCTTCTGCAGGGGGAAGGGGGAAAAACTATTTTAAATTTTAAACCCTGCGAGACTGTGAATTACTGTAAAGAAGTTCCTTCATTCTGCAGCGGACCTCCTGGTAGGGAAAGGCTAGACTCCATTGTGACGTCACAATGGAAGACGAAACATTCGACTTTCGTTTCCATTGATTCTATGACTTTGTATCCTTCTGCGGTCTGGACTCATTTTAAAGTAGCTAAAGAAGTATCTGTTACTGTTGCTAAACTCCAAAAGGGATTTGAATTTTTTTTCTTATTTTTACAGCCTGTCTTTTTATAATAAGGAACAGGAGGGCTGCTGGCTGCCTGGGCTGGCATCTGTGGGACTGGTGGTGGGAATCTGTTTTTCTCTCTCATTCCACTAAGCTGTGAGACTGACCTTGAAATTCCTGAGCAACGATGTGTGCTGAAAAAGCACATAAGGGAGTGGCTCTAAAAGTGCCTTTGAGGAATCGGTAATGCTTTTATTGAATGAAATTAGAGACAACACAAATCGTAATACAGAAGGTATTAAAAGATTGGATAAAAAGTTTCAAGATTTAAGTGCTGAATTGAAAGAGGTGAAGACTGAGATTACATCACATGAAACAAGGTTGGCAGAGCTTGAGACAGAGTGTCGGATTTGGAAAGATTACAATATGAAAATGCAAATTCGATTGCATTTCTTCAAATGAAGGAAAGGGAATCTCATCTAAGATTGAGAGGGGTCCCTCAATTGCAAGAAGAGCAAATTAAGGAGTGTTTGACAGACCAATTTGTGGCGTGGTGAGATCTGAAAAAGGAAGAAGTTGAAAAAGGAAGAATATTTGGCCCCCAAAAGGATTCAAAAATAACTCACGACTGCATAGTGGTCTTTAATACAAAGGAACAAAGAGATACCATTTTGGGACTGCATTATAAAAAAGGTTTAAAAATTCAGGAGAAACCCATCATTCTTTTTAAAGAAATTCCTAGACACTTCTTGAACCTGAGATCCAATTTCACAGAATTGGCAAACGTCTTGAGGAGGAAAATATTTTTATCAGGTGGGAATTTACCATGTTTTGGAAAAGCAGAATTTGGATGTAATATGTTTACAGGAAACACACACTAGACTACATAGAAAAATTTTATCAAATAAAAAACTTGGTCAAGAATTTATTTCTTCAGATAAAGTGAAAAAAAGAGGAGTGGTTTTTTAAGTCAAAGAAAAATGGAATCCAAAACTGATCTTCAAAGATGAGGACAGAAGATACATTGAGTGGAACTTACAGCACAAGGCGATAAATATTTGTTACTGGGAATCTGTATGATGGCAAATCAGAATTCTTTAAGAACTTGGAAACAAGTCTTTTGGAACACTTGGATTACAAATTAATTTTAATGGGAGATTTGAATGGAGTGGCATCTACTTTAATGGACAGAACACAGAGACAGAAAATACTGAATGCTGGCAGATTACCTAAGACTTTCTTTGAAATAACTGATAAATTCGACCTGTCAGACATATGGAGAGTTAGGAATCCAACTGAAAAAGGCTTCACATTTTTTCAGGTCCAAACCATTCATTCTCAAGAATCGATTATTTATGGATATCCAGAGGCTTGGTTCCTAAAGTATCTAAAATGGAAATTTGCCCTAAAACCTGCTCAGATCCTATTGCAGCTTTTATGGAATTGAAAACGTCCCTACAGGTTTCTTTCAGATGGAGAATGAATGATGATTTGTTGAGGAGTACCCAAATTGTAAATAAAGCCCCAAAAGCCCTAAAAGACTATTTTGAAATCAATATGAACCAGGGAATGGAAACAAGGGTAATGAGAGGATTCAGATACTTTATTCGGCTATAAGCCCACAAGGTAAAACCAATCAATAAATAAAATAGCATTTTACATTCTAAAATATCAACTAAAATATTTCAAGGCGTAATCTCCTTCACATTATGTACCATCTCTAGATATACCATATTGTGGCCTTGAGTATAAGGATGGTGGATAAATTTACTAGATTTTTAATAGTCATGCAGCATTCCATGAAGTCTTTTATATGAAAGAACTGAATTCAGGAATCTGGCAACCTGTAATGTTCTATAAGAGTCAATGTCCTGGAGTAGATAGGCAAGATGTAATTCAGGTGGTTTAGCAACAGTTTCCAAAATGATTGAACTCAGAATCCTTGATCGGGGAACAAAATATAAAGGACAATTAAACAAGATATGATAAAGGGATTCTATTGATTTGTTGTCACATGCGCATAAAACAGAGGTTTTACCGTTAGAAAATCTATTGCTCAACACGTTTGAGGGGAACACATTAAATCTGGCTCTAACAAAAGCGAATCTATGCGACGCAACCGATAAGGTAGACAGATATCGAGGTATCTGGGACATAAATGTAATGCCCTGATTTATTGGGGAACATGTACCTCCGCCTGTAGTAAGATTTTGTTGCAAATCAACCTCCTCCAATCTTTGTTTAATGACCTTTTTTGCTGTAATTAGATCTAAATTTAGTATATCGGAAGGAGAGATTCCATAAGACAATAGTTTGGAGTGGATTTTTGTTGCCCATGAATGAGAGGATTTCTCATTCAACAAAATTCAGTTAGGAGAAGGATACAGAATGAGAAAAAAGATAAAATTTTGGAACAACTAAAAGATAAAGAGAAGAGGCAACCCGAAGAATTTGCAAACACAAAGGGAAATTAAAGCCTTACAGCCTCAGTACTCATAGATTATTAACCAAGAAATAGAATGGAAATTAAGGAGGATGAGACAAAAGAACTTTGAATTTGCAAATAAATGTGGGAAACTTTTAGCTTGGCAATTAAAAAAGAGGCAAAAACAAAGTACTATTACAAGTATCGTAATGGAAGGAAAGTCTGTGGAGAACCCTGTGGACACAAGAAGATGTATTACAAACAACTGTATAAAAAGAAGAAAGAAGATCACGCTAAAATTGAGCAATTTATTAGAACTAACGGTTTGCAGAAGATTCCCGAGGGTAAAAATATCCTACTAAATGACCTAATTACAAGACAGGAAGTGGAATACGCAATAAACTCAAGGCAACTTGGCAAGGCCCTGGGACCAGATGGTCTATCAGCAAAATATTACAAGATACTGAAAGACTGGCTTATTCAACCACTGTTAGAAGTTTGCAATAAGATTATAGGAGGAGGCAGACCACCTGAAACCTGGCAGGAAGCCTATATTACTCTGATTCCAAAACACGATCAAGATAGATCCAATGTCAATAATTACAGACCAATCTCCCTACTTAATGTGGATTATAATTTTTTTGCAAATATACTGGCCAACAGGCTAAAGAAGTTTATGTCGGAATATATCCAAAAGGACCAGGCAGGGTTTCTGCCTGGAAGACATATGAAAGATAATATTAGGAACATTGTAGACGTTTTGGAAAACTTGAAAGCAAGAAAGAACTGTAAAGCAATGTTAATGCAGAGAAAGCCTTTGACAATGTATCTTGGAGTTTCATGTCACATAACTTAGAAAGTATGGGGGTTGGTCAAGAGTTTTTAAATGGGATTAATGTGATTATCATGAACAAAGAGCTAAAATTATAGTAAATAATGTGGTATCAGAGGAAATTAGAATTGAGAAGGGAACCAGGCAAGGGTGCCCACTTTCCCCTCTGCTGTTTATTTCAGTCCTTGAGGTCTTGTTAAGTATGATAAGAAAAGATGAACAAATTAAAGGTATTGTAGTAGGATCTAAACAGTATAAATTAAAAGCCTGATGACTTAGTATTGACATTACAGGATCCAGACTCCAGTGCAGTAAAAGCACTGGAGATGATACAGGAATTCGGACAGGTGGCGGGATTTAAGTTAAACAAGAGCAAAACCGAAGTTTTAGAGAAAAATCTGGACAATGAGGAAAGAAAATTACTACAAGAAAAGACGGGCCTAGTCTTTGTGAAAAAAGTTAAATATCTGGGAGTTAATTTGTTGGGGGAAAATTATATAAAGATAACTATGAGAAATTATAGAATGAAATTAAGAGAGATCTGGAGATATGGTTGAATTTGAAATTGTCATTAATGGGCCGGATTTCAGTGGTTAAGAGGAATGCATTGCCAAAGATGTTATTTTTGTTTCAAGCCCTCCCAATTATTGACAATGTGAAATGCTTTAAAGAATGGCAGAAAGCTTTATCTAGATTTATCTGGCAGGAGGAGAAACCCAGAATTAAATACAAATTACTAACGGATTCAGGAGAAAGAGGGGGATTTTCCCTGCCAGATTTGAAGATCTATTTTGAAGCAGCAGCGCTTTGCTGGATTAAGGAATGGATACCACTAGAGGATACCAATGTCTTAGATTTGGAGGGTATGATAAAGTAAAGGCCCATAATGCTTTTAAAAACCATGTAATTAGGAAATCTCTGTATAATGTGTGGATAAAATATAAAGATCTCTTAGAAAGGAAGACACCCAGATGGCTCTCGCCAGTGGAGGCAAAGGCCCAGAAAAAGTTAAATATGGAAACCAAGTGGTTGAGATATTCAGACCTGCTACTGGAAGACAAAGAAGGTTATAAATTAAAACAATTTGATCAAATTAAAGATAAGATAAATTGGTTACATTATCACCAGTTCAATGAATTGTATAAATTAGATAAGAAAAAATGGTTTTGCTTCAGAAAAAACTAAGTTGGAAACAGAGTTGTTAGACTCTAAAGTTAAAAAATTGCCTAAAATGTATAATTTATTGTTGAAATGAACAAGGATGAACAAGTTAAATCTGTGATGATAGATTGGGCAAGATATGTAGGACACAACATAATGTTTGAAGACTGGGAAAGATTGTGGAAGAAAGGGGTCAAGTTCACTGCATGTACGATGTTAAAGGAAAATATTATGAAAATGATGTATAGATGGTATTTGACCCCTGTAAAATCCCTGTAAAAATTAGCAAAGATTTACGACAACAGTGATAATTTATGTTGTAAATGTAAAGAAAAGGAGGGTACTTTTTATCATATGTGGTGGATCTGCCCCAAGGTGAAAGACTTCTGGGAGAAGATTTATAATGAACTGAAAAAAATGTTGAAATATACATTTACAGTGGTGCCTTGCAAGACAAAAAGAATCCGTTCCGCGAGTCTCTTCGTCTTGCGGTTTTTTTCATGTTGCGAAGCAAGCCCATTAGCGGATTAGCGCTATTAGCGCTATTAGCGGTTTAGCGGCTATTAGCGGCTATTAAAGGCTTAAAGGATTAGCGGATTAGCTGCTAAAAGGCTATTAGCGGCTATTAAAGGCTTAAGGGATTAGCGGATTAGCTGCTAAAAGGCTATTAGCGGCTTAGATCAGCTGATAAGTGGCTTAGATCAGCTGTTAAGCGGCTTAGAGATCAGCTGTTAAGCGGCTTAGCGAACAGCTGTTAAGCGGTTTAGGGGCTTGGGAAAAAGGGGGGGGGGAGGGAAAAAAAAACCCCAGGAATCGCAACACATTTTCGTCTTGCGAAGCAAGCCCATAGCAAATTCGTTTTGCGAAGCACCTCCAAAACGGAAAACCCTTTATTCTAGCGGGTTTTCCGTCTTGCGAGGCATTCGTCTTGCGGGGCACCACTGTATTAAGAAACCAGAGGCCTTTCTTCTTGGAATAACAGGTTTGGAATTGCCCAGAAAAGATGTCAAATTGTTTTTGTATGGCACAACTGCAGCAAGAACCTTGTTAGCTAAGAATTGAAAAACATAAGACGTTCCAACAGTGGAGGAATGGCAGATGAAGATGATGGATTTTTTCGGAGCTGGCCGACCTGACTGGAAGAGTCTGTGACCAGAAGGAGGAGTACCAGGAGGATTGGAGGAAATTTAAAGATTATTTAGTTAAGTGTGTTAAAATAATATAATTGGAAAAGCTTGCAAACATCAGATAGGTTTAGGATTTAATTATGTAATCTTAGGAATTAATATGTTTAAAGCTAAAATAGAAAGAGAGAACGATGCAAAGTGATTAAGTTAATTTTATGAGAAAAATGGCTTTGGAAAACTGTTAAAATGATACACACTGAAATTCAACTAGGGGGATTTGAGGAAGTCATTTAACAATGTCACTAAGCTTGGTTTAAATATGGTTAAGATTTATGTTTGTTTAAATTTTTTTGGAAAATCAATAATTTTTTGGGGGGAAAAAAAGAAAATAAAATTATTAACTCCTTATGTAAAATCTGAGCCTTAGTAGCTGGAAATATAGATAACGAAGCCAACTGAAGATAAGGGATTATTACTTGTCCTGTTCAGTATTATATAGTGCAGAATGGCAGCAGGTGTACCAAGTTGCCTCCAACATTGTGGGTCACGCATGTGTGACGTCACACACGTGCAGCCGCCACCCAACCAGGCCAGGCCAACTTGGCCTGCCACCACCCCACCACCAGCTGCCTTACCTTTGTTGGAGGATGTCCCAGTGAGAAGACACTTCCTGCTGGTGCATCTTTGACAGAGATCACCAGAGCGCTTTCCTGGAGGGTGCTCTGGCGTTCCTCAAAAGGACGTGCCAGGTGAAGATGCTTCCCCCTGACAGGTCCTTTGGAGGACTGCAGTGGAATCTTTGGGGGGGGGCTTCTTGACAATATTGGGGGCCCTGGCACCGATGGTGGGGGGGTTGTGACAGGACTCACCAGAACAGAGCACCAGCATGTTGTACTGACACCCTTGATCAAGATATACCAGCATCTCATTTTTTTTTACAAAACCCCCCACTCACCACTATTTGATACATGCAGATATAAAATATATTCAAAAGAAACTAATATTGATACCACAAATGCTAAAGTGAAAAAAAACACCCTACCACATATTGTATAGTTAGTCTTTTCATTCACAGCCTCTCCAATGTCTTGGAGAGAGGCTGTTACAAACAAGCTGAAGTTTCACATCTGAGAATTTGCTGTGACTGAAACCAACACAAGCCATTGTTGAGTCCATCCATACACAATCTTAATGGATAGTTACTCCAAGGTCAGATTCCCATGCCACTTTAAAATTTGCATTGCCATTGTTTTCTGACACTGGCATATTTGAGAAGTAAGGAGAACTCACCTACAGATTGATATTGCATTTAAAATAAAATACCACCCCACCAGTCCTGTATATTCTGGGTTTTCTGTGAGGAGATGCAAGCTAGACATTGCATGCAAGGTGCTAAAATGAGATGAGCAGAGGGCAATGGAGATTCAATCCAGCCCCCTACTGCCTCCAGTGACCTACTGCCTTTACAGACTTCGATTTTCCATGCGTATGTGGTCTAGTATCTGACCACGGGGCATTATTAAAGCAAGACTCCTATTGGGGATTTCAGTGACTAACGGCCAACATATCTATGGTGAAATGATGTAGATTATATGGGAAATAGGGACATGGTAACCCTGAGGTGCCAAGGCACAAGACACTGCTGCCATAGATTCCCATATAAAGTTAAATGTCTTACCTTACACTTCACCATATCCTGCACTCTCTCTTGCGTTGATTGTCCAGACTTGGGTCTCACAAGAATATAAATACTTTTCACATCAGGGCTGCAATACAACAGCTTTTCCACTAGCACTTTGCCCATAAAACCTGTGGCTCCAGTAACAAGTACTGACTTTCCATTGTAGTAGGATGCAATTGATGACATGTTGCTTTCAGTTTCCAGCTTCTTTGTGGAGGTATCTAGCAGAAAGATGGAATAATGCAAGGTGTTAGATGTCTGAAAATTCTGGATCATGGTTCGGAGTAGTATTGGCACTGTTTAGGCCACTGATGGCCAAACTTGGTGCTCCAGCTGTTTTGGGACTACAACTCCCATCATCCCTAGCTAACAGGACCAGTGGTCAGGGATGATGGGAACTGTAGTCCCAAAACAGTTGGAGGGTGAAGTTTGGCCATCACTGGTTTAGGCCGTACCTTCTGCTAAAATTAGAGGACAGCAAAGAAGAAAATTCTATATTAACAGAAGAGCAGGCTGGTTTTAAGAAATGAAGATCAACTACAGAGAACCACTATCTAAACCACTATCTCAAGGCAATTTACATTTAAAATGATTAAAAACAAAGAGAAAAACTCCCAAACCCAAATACATTTAAAACAAGACTAAAACAAAAGATTTCTCTTTCTAAAACAATATAGTACAGAGCTCGACACAGGAGCCATGAAGGTCAATCACTCATCCTCCCACCCACAAGGGCAGGGGTGGGGGGTGGATTCAGCCTGTCCTGCTCCAACACCCCTGGAAGCAATGCCACTGGTAAATCCCTGGCCTGGCTGCAGGGCATGGTGAAAGTTCCTGCGAAGCACGGGAGCGGACCACAGGGTAGCAGTCTTCACTCCAGTTCACTTCCAGCCCTTAGGGCTCATCCACACTTATCTATTGTCCCACACTTTCTAGGCACAGGTCAGCACTTCAAAGCACCATGTCCAAGCATTTTTTGGCAGGTATTGGCACTTTCCCCGCAAAAACCCACTCTTTATTGCTGAATCAGAGGAAATGGCAATCCATGAATTGCATTCGTTCTGATTGAAGAGTAAAGAGTGGATTTTTGTGGGGAAAGTGCTGGGCCAAAAAATAAAAAGTGTTCTTACATGGTGCTTTGAAGTGCCTAGAAAAGTGGCAGAAAAGGAAGTCTGGAAGTCTGCCATTCCCTTAGAATGGCAAGGTATTTTGTATCTTCCACTCACACTAGTTTGCATGGCCGACCTGTGTGGACAAAGAAAGGTCCATTCATCCGAGCACACCATTTGATTATACATTTTACCTTTAGAAAAAAACCCAATTTTGAAAAATCAGTTGCACTAAAATGATTTTTAAATTCCAGTGTTAAAAAAATGGGGCAAGGAAGACACAAAATTGAAAAAAATATGATTGTATAAATGGAACAGCACACACACACACACACACACACACACACGTGCACACATATAAAAATTGTAAGATTGATTTTAAAATGTAGCTAAAATGAGTCTGACTGGAACGGTAACAGCTGAAGTTATGTCAACAGAGATGCAGGATAAGCTCAAATCCTGCACAATAAATCAATGCACACCATCAAAATCTAGTCTCTTAAGAAGAAGAAAATTGCAGTGCAAAGACAACCTGACTGCTCAAGATCCTTGTATGAATTTACAAAGCCCTGAAGAACTTCGGTCCAGGGCACCTTTGGAACCACCTGACGTGATGGCTTCAGAAGAGGACTGGGTGAATTCATGGAGCCAGGCTATCTGTGGCTCCTAGTCATGACAGCTATGCCCTGTCTCCACAGTCAGAGGTGGTCATGTTTCTAAATACCAGTTGCTGGAAGCCTCAGGAGGGGAGAGGGCTCTTGTGCTTGAGTCCTGCTTGTGGGTTTCCCACAATGGGTATCTGCGTGGCCATTCCTGTGAGAACAGGAAGCTGGACTAGATGGGTCATTGGACTGATCTTTTGAACACTTATATCCTAGTTTGATCACTGAGGTCACCTGTAGGAGTGCTGAGCTGGTGAAACTGGTTTGTCAACAACATGAAACTGACACCTGTGGAATGCTCTTCCAATAGTTAATGCCTTCCGTATTAAATTTTTAATGATTGATGAAAACGTTTCTATGATACCAGACCTATGCAAACAATTAAAAAAGGTGTTTTCTGTAACAGTTAACTGGTGATCTGTAATTTAAATTTTTTAGGTGGCTTTTATATATATTTTTTAAAGTTACATAACTTTATTGAAATTCATAAATAACATAAATAATATACATAATATACACCCTCTTAATTCGACAAAAATGAAAACAACCATGTACTAATATTATTCTTTGAATTCAGAAAAATTAAACTTCATTTAAATTTATAGTCTCTTTTTTCCAATCTTTTTACTAACATGAAATACACTTCCTATCATTCCCCAATGCAAACTTTCTTTCTAGTGTTGAATGTACTTATTATTATCTTACTCTTTCTGTATTTTCTAATACCTTCTTACAACAGTTTGTATTCATTACCTTATTTCTTAACAATTACTTTAAACAAGGGTCATTCAAATGCTGCCATAAATATTATACCACTATTATATTTCTGTATACACTATTATATTTCTTATACATATCCCATTTTTGAATAAATAATTGTCTTGTGTTGCCTCTTAGTCTATTGGTCAATTGCGCCATTTCCGCACATTCCTGTAATTTGCCTTGCCAATCTGATAAAGTTGGAACTTTCCCCCCTTTCCAATTCATTGCAACCAGTGTTCAGACTGCAGCCGTGGCATATAGGAAGATTTCTCTTAATTCTTTTAGGGGTTTTTTGGGGGAATTTGGAACCTAAAATACCCAGTAGGAAGGCCTCTGGCTTTTTTAAGAATCTTAACATAAGATCTTTTTCAGCTCATCATAAATAAGATTCCCAAACTCTCTGATCTTTCTGCATGTCCACCACATATGGTACATATCTCCATTACTTTCACTGCACTGCTAACAGTTATTCAATATTTTTTTTAATGTATTTTTTATTAAAGATTTTCTTGATTTACAGAAGTATGTGTAATTTCTCGTATTTTTTCCATGTAACATTTTTACAAATCAGTTTCATTTGTTGAGACATTAGGAAGAAAAGGGGGAAAGGGGTGGAGGGGAGGAAAGATGGGTGGGGGTGGGGTTGGGTTGGGGTGGCAATGTTTCTATTTTACTTAATATATGTAGGGTTTGGTGTCAAGCTATTCAATATATTTTTGTACACCTTTGAAAGCTTTGATGGGGTGAGATACCATTTGTATTGCATCTTTAGCATGTTTTCTTTAATGGTGTAACATGCCGTAAATTTCATGTTTGCTTTCCAGAGCGTTTCCCATGTCTTGAGCCCATCTAAGAAGAAAAATATGAAAGGAAGGTGGATGACATATAATTCCTTGTTGATAGATGACGGTAACCAAATAAATCTTAGAAGCTATGAGGAAATAAAAGATCAGCCCTCAGGATGGCTAGAATATCAACTCCAAGAGACATTTTTTTTTAAAGCAAGATTTTAAAAATGGCTTTGCCACTGAGCCCTCTAAATTTGAAAAAGAATTACTAAATAACAAAGTTAAGATAATATCAAAGATGAGGAGGAGGTGAAGGTGGTTTTTATATAAAATTGTTGTCCAACTGCATAATGGACAAACAACTTTCTGAAATATATTGTAGATTTTATGTATGGCTTTTGATTTATTGTAGCATCACTGGTGGAGGAAGAGGAGAGCGGGGGGAGTGCACCGCCCCGGCAGCGCGATCCCAGTAGGGTGCTATCGCGGCTGCCCCCAAGCCCACGCTGTGTGCCTCGCCCCCAGGATGCACGCCAGCCCCGCCCCTGCCTCTTCTCCATCCCCGGTGCCGGAGCATGAAGCTCCGCCCCTGTGTAGCATGCCAAGTTTATTGATGGTTATCCAAGCACTGCTTAAAAATGATCCTTCATTGGAGGTTTTAAAGCAGAGGTTGGATGGCCGTCTTTCATGGATGCATTGCAGGGGGTTGAACTAGATGACCCTCAGGACCGCTTCCAACCCTACAATTCTATTACTACTTGCCTGGAAGGAAATTGGTCAATCAGTGTTTGAAATAACTAAATAAACTTCAGAGACATTCATTCATAATCATTTTGCACTAGATGGTCCTTCAGGTCCCTTTCAACTCGACAATTATATGATCCTATGAACATTTTATTGAAGAAATTTGATCTCTGTATTCAGTGGCAAATCTCAGAGAATGCTGCATTCTGTACTAAGCTTCTTTATATCACATTGTATCTAAAGATCATCTTTTTTATCATTACTGTACCAGTAAACTGCAAAATCTATTTGCCCTGTGATCACTGTACATTGGGGATTAATATACAGGCTTCTAGGAGCACACACTTATTTTCCCCACAATGATTTTTTTCTCAAATTAAACTAGGGATTTTGGATTATGGAGAAAGTCTAAAGGTATAATCATTTAACTTTGTGTGCAACTTTGAAGACCAAGGTAATCTTAACCTAAATTCTAGAAAGGAGGACTGCAGCACTGAATTCCCCAAGCAATCATGTGCTGCAGGTGTGTAGGGGGAATATTGGGTTTATTGTGCCCATTTTAGAGTGAACCTCTCTAAACTTATATTTCACTGTTGGCAGTGCTTTTTTTCTTTTAAAAAATGTTTAGGGGTACTCTCATTTTCCTACTCATATTGAAATACTGTCCCTCAATGAGGCCAAACTTAGATTCACAAAATATTTAGGAGTATGTGTACCCTTGCGTCTCCCCAGAAATAAAGCACTGACTGTGGGTAATAAATTACAAATATATTTTTTAATATCCATATTTTTAAAAAGTGCGGTATGCTTTTGTAATGAAAATGGAGAAAAACACAAAATATAAACTTATTTCTGAAAAGTCAGATTTCCCCCTTTTAATGTGCTCTTAAACCAGTCCCCCCCCCCCATCTGTACATATATCTCTGCAGAAAACAAGAACATGCATTATTTTGGATGAAGTGCAGCAGACACAGGAGTCTAAGGCTCTGGCTCAGTTCACATAATCAGCAGAATCAATACAAAAAGTTTTTCATAGATGCAATATTTGAACATTGCCCCACAAAGAATACCACTACCTTGCACATTGAAAAACGGCTTATGAGGTAGACAGCTAGGCTGAAACATAATCATAGCATGCTAGTTTTCTGTGTGCATGGAGTTTCTTGGGAGGGAATATTCAAAACACCACTCTATCCTCCCTCCCCACCCCCAAAGTTCAGGAAAAAGTTTATTTTGTGACTCTGATGGTTATATGCACTAGTTCTCTGTACAAGACAAATGCCACATATGAAATGACCCACAGTCTTTCCATGGATTAAGTGCCAATTCACATCATGTGTGATTGTTTATTTTTATTTATAAAATATAATTATACTTCAATTTCATTTTTAAAAAAATCAAAGACATTTACAACCATTGTTGTTCCTGTTGACATCTGTTTGACTTGAGAGACAATGGAGTGCACCTCTGGAAGTGAAGTGAAATCACTGTGTTAGCAGCACCAAAGTGCTGGATACTCTCCAGGATACTAGCCTGGGCTGCCCAGACAACAAGACCACCCTCTCGGCCTCGATGATGTGGTCCATAGGAAAGCAGAGCAATACATTTGGCACCACCTTGGCTGCAGCAGTTGCTGAAAGGTGGCGTACAAAGTGCCACCCAACCGTCTTAGAGACTGCACTCTGGATTTGTATAGGCTTTACTCCTTAACCTTTCTTTCAATATGTCCCGCAAGGCAGTGGAAATTTAGGATCAGAGTTTTCCTTCTGTTAGATGGGATACCTTCCCGGGTGGATGAGACCCATCTGCCCCTCACTTCACTCTACTGTATGTGTAGAAACCACCTTCTTGATTTTTGGACTCACTATTGGTCTTGTTCACTTAATCTGCCAGAGCCTGTCCTCGCATGCAGGGGAAGTCCCTAACTCAGGGTTTGAGACCCAACCGAGGGTTTGAGACCCAACAGCTACCCTCATATGGTTTAGCTGGCCAGTCAAAGCCATATCCTGGGGTATGGTCACTGTGGCATGCAGACAGCATGTTCCATCAACATCTCTTTTTCTTGGATGATCAGGTGCAAAAGAGGACAGGCTTCTGCCCTTTTAAAGAGGAAAGAGGATGTTTCAACAGCTGCAGTTTCCATGACAAACTATACCTTCCAGAAGTTCCCTCTTCTATGTAACTATCAAAGTCACAGGGAGCTTGACCTCTTTTGCATCTGGGCATTGTGCATTTATCCGGGGGGGGGGGGGGGGGGAGTCAGATGCAAAACAAGGTCTGCCTCCAGCAAGTTTTGCATAGGCATAGGTCTGAATGAACATATAGCTCAGGTTCACTATTATTTATACTGTGGTCCTTCTGTCACTTCAATTCTGTGAGGGATGTCAGACAAGAGAAAATGATTTACCAAAGACTGCCCATGGCTAAACAGGGATTTTAACCCAGACTCCCCAACCAAATCCAACAGCCTCTCAGCTGAAGGACTCCAGGCTTACAAATAAGTCCACAAAATTTACAAGCCCACGAATATCTTTAGTAGCGGTGGGGCAGTGGGGGGAGGACCCATTCCCATCCATTTTAGAAAAAAACTCCCCAGCCTGCTCACCTGGAAGCATTCTTTACTCACCAGAGGTAAGTGGCTATTTGTAAGCTTGTAGTACCGTGTCTTGCGTACATGCCCAGGCTAAGGAACTGCCGTGCCACTTCCTCTGGATCAAGTTGGGTGGTAATTGCTGAAGTTTCTTTTAATCTCTTAATAATCTCCCAAAGCCTGCATCATTGTCTCTGTCATCAGGATCAACCTATGGAATGGTCCTGGCAAATGATGTAAGCAGCTTTTGCATAATTCACCATAGCCCAACTATAATTTATAGGGATAGGTTTCATAATTGTACAATTCTAATTTCACCCTCCTACACTTGGTAACACAACTGGGAAGTTGCTAAATCCCAGTTGAGTATGCAATCCAATGGAGAGAAAGTATCAGTTAGGGATGGGCAAGATATTCAAGGATGCATTTAAATCTCAGTCTTCATGAGGATTAAAAACAACATCACCAAATTGCTACAAAATGGAGAACTAAATTTAAGACTAGAAAAATGAGAAACAATGAACTTTAACTGACAAATCCTTCCACCCCTTAAATGTGATTCAGGCCAATGCATTTCAGTTGCAAAGGCATTGTAACACAAAGGAATGCTGCATGTTTCCTTTGTAGTTGTTACAAAACATTTCCTGGCCTTGTTCTGTTCTGTGATTATAATCAAAATGCCAAATTAACCCTAATTACTTCACCTGCAAAGTTCTTGCTTCACATTCCTGCAATCCTATACACTTATATAGAAGTAAACCCCAATGAACACAGTAGGTAACTTCAGGGTAAACTTCCATAGTACTGTATTGTAACTCAGTTTTCAGAAATTAAGTATCTTTGACAATTGTCCCAATTTTAAATAAATTGTATGAAGGATTATTGTGAAGAGATTCAGTTATATAGCATTGGTATAAGGTAAGCAAAGGTAAAGGGACCCCTGACCATTAGGTCCAGTTGTGTCTGACTCTGGGGTTGTGGCGCTCATGTCGTTTTATTGGCCGAGGGAGCTGACGTACAGCTTCTGGTCATGTGGCCAGCATGACGAGGCCGCTTCTGGCAAACCAGAGCAGCGCACGGAAATGCTGTTCCCCTTCCCGCCAGAGCGGTACCTGTTTATCTACTTGCACTTTGACGTGCTTTCAAACTGCTAGGTTGGCAGGAGCAGGGACCGAGCAACAGGAGCTCACCCCGTCGCAGGGATTCGAACTGCCGACCTTCTGATCGGCAAGTCCTAGGCTATGTGGTTTAACCAACAGTGGTCTTTAATGATCCTGTACAGTACTTGTTTACTCACGTATTTCCCCATTCAAAGCCAAACCTTCTTGAAGTGTAAATAAAGAAACAGATTATAAACTCTACCTATCTCAACTGCAGCATAAATATAGCATCATGCTGTTTAATGATATTGTGCTGGGTTCCCTTCAATTAATTTTTATCTGACTGCAATGGATTGTCTTGTGCTTTTTATAAACAAACATTACATATGGTTTTATTCATATATATATATATATATATATATATATACAGAAAATATACAGAAATGAAGAGCCAACAAATGTCTATATAAAGGACAGACTAGGTAAATAATGCCTTTCCTGTTATTTGATTAAAAAGTCACTGCAGTTACAATGTAAGAACAACATATATTATTATGTTAGGAGATATGCCATGTTTCTAATATCTTCCAAGTATATTAATATATGTTTTGAATGCTATTTTATCAAGCTCATGTTTAACCTCAATATTCTGTCATGAAGCATTAACAGACTGGGTTCTAGCTTAAAATTCAAAAAGGTACAAAAATTATAAGTCTGCAAGAAACCAATGAAAGGAAAAACTGCTGAACATTCTTTGCTGCTGTGTATAATAAGAAGTATATGATGGGATCTATTTATGCCCCAAATTATGTCCAGATAACTTTAAAAATCTGATTTACTGCTTCAGTTAATAATTTTTCAAGAGGGGTATTTAATGTAAGAGGAGGGTTAATATTACTTTTAATAAGCAATTGGATAAAAAAAATACACAAATCCAACAAATCAGTTTATTCTAATTCAGCATATTCTCAATTAATTGATAAACAAAGTTTGATTCCTAGATTCCAGCATCCTAATGAATGACAGTATACCTCCCCCCCCAACAGATATAATATATTATATAACAAATAGTATTTTAATTTCAGATTACCTTATCCCCACCCTTATATTAGTTATAATTGATGACTTGTGTATTTCTGATCATAGTCCTGTATTTCTGACCAACATCCCTTTACCTGGAAGCAAAACCAAGTATTGCTCCAAAAACCCCAAACCCCTGAAAAAATAGCGTTTACTCTCCTGCTGGGAAACTTTAACATTAGTAATTAGATTAACAATGATCAGTGAAACTGCAAAATGAAACAGCTTAGAAATGTAGAGAACGAGTTTACTAAAATCTGTCACTGGAAGGACAGATCCTTAAGCTGAGACTCCAATACTTTGGCCACCTCATGAGAAGAGAAGACTCCCTGGATGAGACCCTGATGTTGGGAAAGATGGAGGGCACAAGGAGAAGGGGACGACAGAGGATGAGATGGTTGGACAGTGTCCTCGAAGCTACAAATATGAGTCTGACCAAACTGCGGGAGGCAGTGGAAGACTGGTCCATGGGGTCACAAAGAGTCAGACACGACTAAACAACAATATATGAATTAGAACATCAGCACAAATCAAGTGTTGATCCTTTTACCCCCACAAAATAAAAAAGAGAAAGATGTATATCTCTTAATATCTATTTAAATACTGTTAAATTTTCAGGTGAATCAATCATTAAATCAATCATTTTATGAATTTGAAAATAAAAATCCAACAATTCTGGCAAATAAATTGAGGAAGAACATAAACGAGGAATAAAATTTTAACTCTTAAAAGAAACTGAAAGAAACAAGAAAAGATTTAATACAGAAGACATACGAACCAAATTCCAATCTTTTTATTCTGCTTGTATGCATCAAAAACCTCAGAAGACATACATACTGAAAGTGTGAAACAGGTAATAAAGTGATATATATACACATTCAATATAAATAAATAAATGATTGAGTCCTAGCCCAGACTTAGATGTATTCCAATCTTTCACAATCTCTAATCATTCTCCTGAAGGCATCATCAATCCCAGCTCCCCCCAAAACCTAGGAGTTTGAGCTATTCCAGTTAAACTAGGTAATTTGAGGACAACTGTGTCAATCAACTTGGTCGTTTCCCCCATTCCACAAGCCAATCAGGGCTTCAACAGAACCACAAGACAGGCATCCACCTAAATCCACGCCTGCAGAGGTTACATCAGTCCACGTCAATGAAGTTATTGCTACCTGCCCCAATCACAGAGGCTTTAATCTCATTTTAATAAGGGCTGAGCACCTTCATTGCCAAACACAATATATGCAAGATTCTTACACTGATTACACCCTCATTAAGCCATTAAATCACAGCCAGAGCCAGCCTGCCAGTTGCATCACAAAATTGTTGATTTGGAAGGGACCCCTACAATGCAGGAATCTCAACTACATCATCTATGACAGATGGCCATCCAACTTCTGCTTAAACACCTCCAAGGAAGGAGAGTCCACCACCTCCAGAGGGAGACCATTCCACTTGCTGCCAGAAACTTCTTCCCTTCATCTGAGGATCACAGGGTGATTTACAGTATAAAAACACAAACATACATACCATAGTAATGAACAAAAACAATACCTTCACAGTTTAAAAGGCCACAGATTGTTTAAATAGCCAAAGGCCTATTGCACTTAAATATTCTTGCAATTGAATTACCCTTGGTACAAGACATAATTATAGTACCTGGAAATATCCTCATTTCTTACATTTTCCCCTCTGTGCTCCATTATTTTCAAAACCCTCTGCTAACAAACTCCTAGCCCTTGCACAGGAGAGCATTCCCATTAGTAAGAGATCACAGTCTTGGGTATCTAGCTACACGGAGAGGCAAGCACACTCAGACTTCCCACTCCTTTCATTAGTATTACAACAGAGCAACAGAGTTAAGCAAGCAATAATAACACCTGCTCAGTCATGCTGCATTAACTTAGATACACATGGAATGAAGCCATGTAGGTATAAATGGCTTTAGAAATTTTTAGGTTGAAAAATGGGCCTTACTGGTTGCTGCCCAAGTAGTGTTGCTTCTAAACAAAGACTACTTTAAAGAGAAGCAAACCTTCTGTTCTGTCTCTCTGTCTTACAAAACTTGTGTGCGTCACAATATTCATTTCCCATCACCCCTAGACTCTGTTGTCTTGGTACCAGAGCTGGTTTCTGTGAAGCAGGATCTTGCTGTTATGTGACCTCTCTCTACAACCTGAAGAAGCTGAACTGTCACATTGTTTGGCAACCCATTTGGGCGTGCCCCATTCCTACATTTGCGTTTTGCTGAGGGAATGGTGTTTTTGTTTTAAAAAATAAAAATTATTTGCATTTTCAAAAACAGGAACGGAGAGCATATTTAACTGTTTGTCAGATACAGTGGTATCTTGGGTTAAGAACTTAATTCGTTCTGGAGGTGTGTTCTTAACCTGAAACTGTTCTTAACCTGAAGCACCAGTTTAGCTAATGGGGCCTCCTGCTGCCACTGTGCCGCCGCCGCCGGAGCACGATTTCTGTTCTCATCCTGAAGCAAAGTTCTTAACCCGAGGTACTATTTCTGGGTTAGTGGAGTCTGTAACCTGAAGTGTATGTAACCTGAGGTACCACTGTATTCAAACATTTTACACTGCCATTCTTTGGTGGGTACTAGACTTGTTCTTGTCAGGGACTGGGCAAAGGAGGAATAGTGGAGACCACCTCCCCAGCCTGACCCTTCCAGAGAAGAATTATAACAGGAGTTTGAGGGAGGGTCACAGCTCAGAGGAAGATGAGGGGGAAAGTTGGGAAATAATGGGAGAGGAGGAGGAGGAGGAAGAGGAGGAGGAGGAGGAGGAGGAGGCAGGTCCAGAGCAGCTGGCTGACACATTATGACTAGAAAGCATTCCAGACCCACCATCTCCCAGAACCTGGCGAGCCTTGAAAGTAGGGGAGCAAATAATAATAATAATAATAATAATAATAATAATAATAATAATTTATTATTTAGACCCCGCCCATCTGGCTGGGTTTCCCTAGTCCCTCTGGGCGGCTTCCAACAAAACTCTAAAACACAATAACCTATTAAACATTAAAAGCTTCCCTAAACAGGGCTGCCTTTAGATGTCTTCTAAAGGTTTGGTAGTTATTTTTCTCTTTGACATCTGGTGGGAGGGCGTTCCACAGGGCGGGCGCCACTACCGAGAAGGCCCTCTGCCTGGTTCCCTGTAACTTGGCTTCTCGCAGCAAGGGAACCACCAGAAGGCCCTTGGCGCTGGACCTCAGTGTCCAGGCAGAACGATGGAGATGGAGACACTCCTTCAGGTGTACTGGACCGAGGCCATTTAGGGCTTTAAAGGTCAGCACCAACACATTTAATTGTGCTTGGAAACGTACTGGGAGCCAGTGTAGGTCTTTCAAGACCAGTGTTATATGGTCTTGGGGGCCGCTTCCAGTCACCAGTCTAGCTGCCACATTCTGGATTAGTTGTAGTTTCCGAGCACATTGCAGTATTCTAACCGAGAGATAAACAGAGCATGCACCACTCTGGTGAGGCAGTCCATGGGCAGACAGGGTCTTAGCCTGTGTACCACATGGAGCTGATAAACAGCTGCCCTGGATACAGATTTGACCTATGCCTCCATGGACAGCTGTGAGTCCAGAATGACTCCCAGCCTGCACACCTGGTCCTTCAGGGGCACAGTTACCCCATTCAGGACCAGGGAGTCCTCCACACCTGCCCATCTCCTGTCCCCCAAAAGCAGTATTTCTGTCTTGTCAGGATTCAACCTCAATCTGTTAGCCGCCATCCATCCCCTAACTGCCTCCAGACACTCACACAGGGACCTTCACCGCCTTCACTGGTTCCGATTTGAAAGAGAGGTAGAACTGGGTATCATCTGCATACTGATGAAAACCCAGCCCAAACCCCCTCATGATCTCTCCCAGCGGCTGCATGTAGATTTTTGAAAAGCATGGGGGAGAGGACAGAACCCTGAGGCACCCCACAAGTCTGAACACGGGTCTGAACACTCACCCCCCCCCCACTTTCTGAACATGGCCCACGAGGAAGGAGCGGAACCACTATATAACAGTGCCCCCAGCTCCCAGCCCCTCTAGACGTTCCAGAAGGATGTTATGGTTGATGGTGTCAAAAGCCGCTGAGAGATCCAGCAGAATTAGGAAACAGCTCTCACCTTTGTCCCTAGCGCGCCGGAGATAATCGACCAGTGTGACCAAGGCAGTTTCAGTCCCATGATGAGGCCTGAATCCCGACTGGAAGGGATCCAAATGGTCCGCTTCTTCCAGGCAGGCTTGGAGTTGTTCAGCAACCACTTGCTCAATCACCTTTCTCAATAATGGAAGATTTGAGACTGGGCGATAGTTGGCCATATTGGCAGCATCTAAAGATGATTTTTAATGAAGCGGTTTAATAACCGCCTCTTTCAGCGGGTCTGGGAAGGCTCCCTCACAGAAAGAAGCATTTGCCACCCCGCAAAGCCCAGCCCTTCCCGGCTAGCTTTTATAAGCCAGGATGGCCAAGGATCAAGGAGACAGGTGGTTGTTTTCACTCGTCCAAGCAGACTGTCCACATCCTCGGTGGTAACAGATTGGAACTGATCCCACGCAACTTGATTCTCGCCCAGCCCTGCTCCCACGGTAGAGTCTACCTCTTCCTGAATTTGAGTGACTTTATCTGCAAAAAACTTTGCAAAATCATTGCAGGACATCATGTGGCCCGTACTGGTGGTTCTACTAAATTGCGAACCACCTGAAAAAGTCTCCTGCTGCTGTTTTCTGCAGATGCAATAGAGGCGGTGAACAAAGTCTTCTTCGCCATCGCTACTGCCACTTGGTAGGCTCGACATTGAGCTCTAACCCATGTCCAGTCAGATTCAGAATGAGTTATCCACCACCGGCGCTCTAGCCGTCTCAGCGATTGTTTCATTGCCCTCAGATCCGTGGAAAACCACGGGGCTGTCTGGACTCCATGCAATCAGAGAGGGCACTTCGGAGCCAGGCGGTCAATAGCCCTGGTTAACTCCACATTCCAGTGGGCCACCAGGGAATCAGCTGAAAGGCCATCAACATGGGATAAAACATCCCCTATCACTCTCTGGAAACCATTTGGATCCATTAAGTGGCGGGGGTGGACCATCTGAATCGGTCCCACCTCCCTGCAGAGGGGAAGGGTCACAGAGAAGTCAAGTTGGACCAGGAAGTGGTCTGACCATGGCACTTCTTTCGTTTCGCTTTTACTTAGTGTCAAATCACCAACATCCATAGAGGTAAACACCAGGTCCAAGGCATGTCCACGGCTATGGGTTGGGCCAAACTTATTCAGGGACAGCCCCATGGAGGGCATGCTTTCCTGAGTCCTGAGCAGCCCCTTGTAAGGTCGTGGCAGCATGGATGTTAAAATCCCCTAGGACAACCAAACTAGGTGTCTCCAGGAGAACATCAGCCACGACCTGAAGCAGCTTGGACAGGGAATCCTTGATGCAGCAGGGAGGTCAGTACACCAAAAGGAATCCTGTACTGCCCCTATTGCCCAACATCCAGAACGTGCACTCAGAGAACTGGGTCTTCCCAATAGAATGCCTGGTGCAAACTAATGACTTCCTAAAAATCACTGCAACCCCCCCTCCCCGCCCACAAGGCCTGGGTTGCTGTGCATAAGAGAAACCTGGTGGAAAAGCAGTGGAAAGGACAGGCCCATCTGCTTCATCCAACCAAGTCTCTGTTACACATGCCAGGTCAAGTCCTCCATCCATGATCAAGTCATGGATGGCAGTGGTCTTATGAATCATTGACCTGGCATTGCACTGCAGCACCTTCAGGTCATGTGGGTATCCCTTGCTGATTCTAGTATCCATCCAGTCAGGAGCAGACCCGGAGGCAGGGATAGTCCTCAAACAACGACTAAACCTGCCTCCTCTGTAATGACATGGTCTGGTCTTAGCGTAACTCCTCCTCCTACCCGTGATCACTGAGATCCATTGTCCCAGTGCATCCCCCCCCCCCCCGTGGAACATGCCCCAGCCATTTTGTTGGTTGGGACCCACTCCCCGGCAGCCCTGACCCCTCCCCTTAAGAACAAAATAAAACCTTTAAAAAAATAACAACAATCAAACAATACAAACAAAAAACTGTAAAAATTACAACTACATCAAAATCAAACAAATTCCCAAGCCCAACCAAACATCCATCCCATCCCCACCCCCCCACAAAAAAATTCAAAAGGGAAAAAGAAAATGTTAAAACATTTTAAAAAGAACTCTGCACCCCTCTGAGTCCTCCTGGACAGCAGCAGCAGTAGCAGCAACTGTCCTTATGAGGCCTGTCAGGCCCTGCCCTGAGCTAGGTGGTGAGTGGCAGGAGCGGGGCCCTTAGGCACTCATGCAGGGGAGTCCTCCTGGGCAGCAACAGCAGTCCTTATGAGGCCTGTCAGGCCCCGCCCTGGGCCAGGTGGTGAGTGGCAGGATCAGGGCCCTTAGGCACTCACACAGGGGAGTCTCAAGGACAGAGGGCACTTGTCAGTACCCACAGAGGAGGTGATGTGGATGACGAATGACGATGCGAGTGAAAAAGGGGGTAAAGAGTCAATTGGAAGAATGCCATTATTCTAAGAGGCTGCATTCCAAGCCTCTCTCTGAATATATTGAATAAAAAGCAGATGGTAAGGACTTTTCCTTGTTTTATTCGTTCCTGGCAACCGGTTGTGAGGGTTGGTTCCTCTGCTGCCTGACAGTTCTCCACCTTTGTGCCAATAAGGTTCTAGCTGCAGCAGTGGCATACAGTGATAACCTCTTTGAGGGGGGACCTCCATTGTTACCATCCCCAAGAGGAAAATATCAGGTGTTTTGGGAAAAGCTTTTTAAAGTATCTTTTCTAATTCATTATATATAATTTCCCAATATTCCTTAATTATTTACAGGACAATACTTTTATATTTGTATCTGATAGGTAAACTGAGACTTTTGTTCTGCAAAGCCATTTTTCCTGTCAATCTAAAACAATTCATTAATCTGATGTATCTGCAGCCAAACCATAACCAGATTTCTTCATTTCTCAGTTTTTGTTCCTGTCCTGTAAGATCTAAAATTTCACTGTAAATTAACTACTGCTTATCCACATTTGTTCTTTTCCTAGTTGTACCTTCCACTGGGTTGCGCTGAGGGAAGGGATTGAGCACTGAGATGTTCATAATAGTGTTAGGAATCTAGAAATTCACTTTCAGGTCAAGTTCTATTAGGGTGACACCAGAGATTCATGTGCAACCCAAGATTCTGTTCTCAGGCAAAAACAGCTGAACTACTTCTTACAGTAAACCTAGGGCTGGAGATTGAAATCCTCCTTTCTATACATATTCTGGTCATCTTAACTATGCTTTTTGGAAAAGTTACTCCAAGAATAATGACAATGTCAGTACTTACAGATGACAGCAATACAGGATTCCAAGTATACTGCAGAATGCAAACTGGAATGCTTTGTTTTAAGGGAGAGCACAGACTTAGTGGACAGTTAATAACTGGTTAGAGAACAGGAAACAGGAGTTGTCTCCTAAAGGATGGAGGTACAATGATACTTATCCCCTTGTAACTGTGTTTGGATTTGAATATGTGCTCTGGAAAGTTTAACATAAATGGGATAAAGTATGCCCAAGATGCATCACTTACTTTCTCCCATAAAGCTTCCCTCTCATAAAATACATAATCAGAAATTAATGAGAAACTTTGAAGTTTCACTGCTTTTGATCAGAAAGAATTATTTTGTTTCTATTCAAATACCACCCAACAACAATAGTTTTCTGGGTAGTTTACACCACAAAGGAGGCAGTAAAACATAAAACTATAGCAATGTGTAAGCCTAAAATCTAAAATAGTATATAATTAGCAACAGAATAAAACAACAGATTAAAATCAGATTAAAAAGCAGCAATGCGTTTAAGCATGTGCTGAACTCCCTGGTTAATAACAGTGTTAAGTTTTAGAAATCTAGACAAACATGTTTCTCACTAAGGTGTGTCCAGAAGCAATAAGCTATGGGAGCTTACTGCATCACAAATCTCTTGTGCAGAGAACTGAATGTGCAGTGATGCCAGTTGTGTAGGTGAGGCAAGAAAGAAGAGTCTCCAACCCAGTCCTGCCTCTGCTAACAATCAAGTCCAGCTGGTGTCAGTGACCTGACATTTGATGTCTCTTGGACACTCTGTATTTTGCCCTGATAGAGAATAATTTGTGTGTGATGCAGAGGCTGTGATATGAGAACAGATCGAGCAACCTTTGTACCGTATTGGCCTCACTATTTTTTTCCAAATTCCGACCGTGAAAAGTTAAAGTGTGGCTTAAATTAATGACCTTGCAAAAATTGGATTTTATGATATTACTGCTGAAACAGACATACGGTGAAATGGAACAAAAAATGTTTTATTGCCAATTTGTGAGCTTGGGACTGTTCATTTGCCATTTACGGGTGTGAGTGCTGTGAGTGCCTCCAGAACTTTAGCAATTGAATAGCAATTTGCCTTGATAACTTTCACCCTGTAACCCAATTTTGAGTGAGTGGCTTATATTTGGTTATTGTCTTTTTAACCACCCCCCCCCCCCGAATTTTTAAAGTGAGGCTTATTTGCGGCTGTGGCTTATATTTGGGCCAAAATGGTACATTCTCTGCTGGAATGCACACTCTGCTTTGTGCACATTGCTCAGACCAGTTTTGAAACTGTGTTTGGACCATTCTTCCTTCAACTCTTTAAACATCTTCTGGAAACTACCATCCAAGTAGGACTGGAACCACTGCAAGACAGTGGCATCTACCAGCAAGCTGTGGGAGTGGGAATAGCCACCCACACAGAGAACGCCCCTAGCTGCCTGCTGCCCACGCAGTGAGTGGGGGGGGGCGCTGCTTGCCACCCGTGTGGCGAGCTTCCCTAGCCGCCTGCTGCGCGGGAGGGAGCCGCTAGCCACCCGTGGCAGCATCGTCCCTAGTGGCTCACCGCCTGCACAGCGAGCGGGAGGTGGGGAGGGGATGTCACCTGCCCTCATGGCTGACACCTGGTGTGCACGGCACACTCACACCCAACTTCCTCCACCAGTGCACCTACCCTCAACTAGGGCAGCTGCCCCAGAAGGATACCATGGTCAACGGCATGGAAAGCTGCCAAAAGGTTGAGGAAAATTCACAGGGACATATTTCCCATGTCTCTTTCCTGAGAGAGGTAATCCTACAGAGCGACCAAAGCAGTCTTTGCACTAAAACCAGGCCTAAACCCCAATGGATCTAGAAAATCAGTTTCCTCCAAGAGCAATGGATTTGATCTGCATACACCCACTCAAGAACTTTGCCCAAGAAGGGAAGCTTTGCAACTGGCTCAAAATTACGGTACTAAGTTTTTCCAAATTCAGGGAGGGTTTTGCCACTGCCTCCTTCAACCAGGCAGGGAGCACCCTCTCTTGCCAGGAGGTGTGAATCATTTCCCAAGCCCAGCCAGCTGTCCCCTCCCTGCTAGTTTTTATCAGCCAAGGGGGGGGGGGGGCAAGTGGTCACCCTGACTGATCCAAGCACATCCTTGAGCCTTACTAACTGAAACTCATCCGATATAACAGGAGTAGACAGTGCTCTGGACACCTCTCAAGATTCATCTGTGTAGTCAATGTCCCAGCAGATACAAGAAATTTTATCCTCAAAATGCTTTGCAAACAAGTCACAGTGAACTACCATTGGTTCTGTCACCTCCTTTGGGCCAGACAGAAAAGCTCTACTGGACAGCACAATAAAAATACACTGGAGGCACTGCCTTCAACTGACACTAGGGAGGCTTGATGATGAGCTGCCCCCAGTGTTCAATTGAATTCAACTGGAATTTACTTGCATTCAAACCATCTCCCAGCTTGTTTCCTTGCCCTAAGCTCTGGAGTATACTAGAGAGCTAAATGGGCTTCATGAAGTGGGAGAGGGTGCTCAGGGGCAATCATGTCAACTGCCCAAGCCATTCTGATGTTCCAGAGGTTGGCCCAGGGCTTTGACAGGAGTGTCAGTTAAATCAGTCAGAAAATCCACCAGAACTATCAGGAATCCCATTGGATCCATCAGCCTCCGAGGCAGACCAACCTTATAGGTCTCCTGCCTCTGCAGAGGAGAAAAGGTGCTGAAAGCTGAAATTTCAACAGGAAGTGATCTGACCACAACAAGGTACTGATGTCAGTATCCTCCACTTTCAGATCAACCTGCAATGGGCAATCCTCCTCCTCTGTAGGGGCACCCCACCTGTATTGCTATTTCAGCACAGTCCACTCTGCCTAGAAATTCGGCATCTTGCCCAGCAGCTCAAAGTGTGGAAAGGTGGGCCACAAGTTGCTGTACCTTCTCTTCTATCAATAGAAGACCAACAATGGGGTACACCTGACCAGCCACTTTGCAACCACCAGCCTCTAACAAGGATGCTTGCTTACCATTACTGAAGTTGACAGTGAGGAACCTGGTATGCTTCTAGAAAACAATTCGCAAACCATTTACCCAGAGCTTCCTTGCCTCCTCCAAGCACTCTTTACTTCACTGCCTACTGTTTGTGAAATGTTGAGGCTGATCTATATCATGGTATATCATGCTTTTCCCAGCTGCTGCTCCAGTCACAACTCTGTTAGTCACAAAGCACCCTCAGCCATCCAGTTGTGAAGGAGGGAGGAGGTGAAAAAAACTTCCCATTGTCTCAGGAATTAGGTAATTGCCATCTCAAAGGAATGGCCAGACTACCAGGAAAAACAACAACTTTCAAATTTCTGTTGTAGACTGTCTTTTCTGTAATGTAGGTATGATATTTGTGGGGGGTGGTCTTGGGCTACACCCCTTCTGTAATGTATGTATGGAGGGGTGGTCTGGAGCTCCAGGGCAGGGAATTTCAAAATGGATATATAAGGCCTTGCGTGCCATTGTTTGGGGTCCTCCTCCTCTCTCCTGCGTGTGGGAGAGCACCCTGTGGCAACAGTCAATAAAGATCAGGCTTACTAGCTGCTTTACTTCTCAATATTCTCTGGTTGGTCTGTTATTTTTATGTTATTGACCGATAGGACTCTACAAAAGGACTCTATATGGGCTCTTGGGTATTCCACAAGGGAAAAGGAGCAGTGTTTGTTTTTTTACTTATATCACCCACTTCACTGTACATCATTTTCTGTTCTTGCTTTGTTTTTGTCACTTAAAAGTTAAAGGCTATGGTTTGATCTCAGCAAGACAGTCAACATGATGAAAAGCAAGTGCCTTTTGGGAAAACACAAGACCTTATGTTTGCTTCCCTGTAAAGTTTCAAACACTTGTCCTCACCCCCAAAGTCTTTTTTGAGCCCACAGACTTAATATACACATTTTTCAGTTTCTTTTGTTAATCTCATATCAAAAGACTTTCACCTCCACTCCTCCATGGTTATTTATTTATTTATTCATTTTTTTTGCTGCATATCCTTTTAATGCCACCCAAATCATTCTATACATTTAACACTCTTTTAAACTGCTGCTCATATTTCTAACCCTACTTGGAAATTTGTTTATTGTATCTTTTTAAATAATTGTCAAAAAGTCCCCACTCTACCCATATCCTTCTGTCATCTTGGACCCTTAACCTTGCTGTCATCTTTGCAAGTACTGCATAATCGATCAATTTATATTGCCATTCTTCTTTCTTTGGAATTTTTTTTTTGTTCTTCCATTTCTGAGCATATAACATCCTGTCCACTGTGGTTGCATAAAGGAAGAGGCTAAGTGTCTTTTTAGGGATATCTCCATTAGTTATGCTTAGTTAAAAAAACCCTCCAGTTATTTGGCGGTCAGCCATAGCATCTTTTAAAAATTCTGTATAGATCATTTTGCAATACTCTTTAGCCTGTTTACAGGACCACCACATATGAATGAAGATCCCCTCTGTCTCTTGGTATTTCCAACATAATTTGGATCCTTTTTTGTACATTTTCATTACTTTAAAAGTAAAGGTAAAGGGACCCCATACCATTTGGTTCACTCGTGGCCGACTCTGGGGTTGCAACGCTCATCTCGCTTTATTGACCGACGGAGCCGGCATACAGCTTCCAGATCATGTGGCCAGCAGAACTAAGCTGCTTCTGGCGAACCAGAGCAGCGCACAGAAATGCCGTTTACCTTCCTGCTGGAGCGGTACCTATTTATCTACTTGCCTTTTGATGTGCTTTCGAACTGCTAGGTTGACAGGTGCAGGGGCCGAGCAATGGGAGCTCACCCCGTCGCGGGGATTCGAACCGCCAACCTCCTGATTGGCAAGTCCTAGACTCTGTGGTTTAACACACAGCACCACCCGCGTCCCCTTTCACTAAATTACTAGGGGTCAAATACAATCTACAAATCATTTGGGGGGGGGCATATTTTCCTTTAGAATATAGCATGCCGAGAAGTTCAGTGTTGTTTTTCATGGTATCTCCCACACTTCTATTTCTATATTATGGCCAGTGTGTCATAGTTACCTTTATCATCTCATCCATTGTCTCCCATTCTAGCAATATTTTGTAATTTCTGCAAATTAATTTTTCATTCCTTCCTACTTTTTCAAATTCTGAACCTTCTTCAGAGAATCCTTTTTCTTTTTTAAATTTCTCAATCAATTGGTGATATTGGAATCAGTCTGTAATCCATTATTTGATATTTTAATTTAGCTTTTCCTTCTTCAAATTCTATAATTTCTTGATAGTGTGCAGCAGGTCCCCACCCCCCTATTTTTCTTCTTTACTAATACCGCTTCAATGGGTGATAGCCATCTTTGAGTTTTCCCCTCAAGATCTTTGCTTCTCATCCAAACTAGGTAAAATCTTTTTCTGCTCACATGGCTTAAGAACTTGAGTGCTCCAATTGGTCTTTACCAAAGGTGTCATGGACTTTGAAGACACTTGAACAGATCGCTGAAAAAGACGTACTATAGCTTTATTGTAACACAGGAATGCGTGGCATCCAAACTGCAGGTAGAACCAGTCTAAGTCTAATAGATTATTATTTTTAAATTCCATCCAGTCCTTCAACCTGCAGCAACATGCTGCCTTGTAATAGAAGTAAAGGTTGGTAGAGCAAAACCACCACTTTCCTTCACATCCATTAGAATACATGGTTTCTTCCCACCCCAGATAAAGTTCATCATGTCTTTCTTCCAATGTTTGAAACAATTTACTTATCACCAGTAATGTTTGGAATGAGAACACCATTTTGGGAAGAATATTCATCTTAACTACTAAAATTCTTGTTGACAGATATTCTTGGTTCTGTGTTGGTCAAAATGCTCCATCACTACAGATAGTAGTAATGCTGTACACTCAAAGACTAGGAGATGAGGCTACCTGATGCATAGTCATCCCCTATGCTGAACCAGACGACTACAATAATTGGTGAATAGGACTCTTGTCTAGGAGCAAACTGCAAGTATGTAGAATAAAGTGATAAGATGTCTCAGGGCTGCCTTTTTGTTTTGGTTTGTGGATAAAAAATACTTTGGGGATGAGCAGGTTAAACACATGTTTAGAAGTTTACAGAACTTTAGTAAATAACTTCTAGGGGCAGAGTTGGAGCAGGGAAATGGGGCAAAGGTGATGCACCCATTCCTTGCCACATCTCCACTTGCAATCACTCCACTTCTGAAGCAGCTTTTTATCCAAAAGAGGGACCAGAAGGTCTGAAAAATGAAAGTAACTTTCCTTTGTTGGACTCGCCTTAAAAAGATGGATACAAATAGAAATTGCCTCCTCTAGAGGGAGCTTGTTAAATTGTTGCTGCAGTCTACTTGGGGACTTTACAGCTGGGAGATTAAGATCGTGGGACCAGTCCTCTGACCTTGATTAAAAATGTGCTGGGAGGAAGTTTTGGTGCTTGCTTTATGCAAGACAAGTGCTTTGTTGGAACACATGCATGAGAAGATGGACTTGATGAATGAGAAAATGGATTTGACGACTGTTGTGGTCAGTAACTGCGGACAAGCAGGGAATACTGATACAGAAATTCAGGGACCAATTCAGGAACCTGTATCGACTGGGCAAGTGCATGAGCAGAAGATAATGGAGGAGGTTGCGGTTGCACCTCAATCAATACAAATGGAGAGACCCGAGGCCCTGCAGGAGCATAAGCCGTTGGTTTTGAAGATTGAAGTTGGAGTGGGCCAGGGGGAGTCTGGAGCTGAGGTGGCTCTTAACTTCGGAGAGACTTTGAAATATACGTTCAAATATCTTTTGGATTATACTGATGATTGTGGGGAGTGGGACTGTGGGGAATGGGCCGGTCTGATGAAGGGAGATGGAGATAATTTTGGGCTGGAATCTCCCAGAGACCTACTCCTCAATGAGAAAGGAAAGAAATTAAGAAAGAGACCAACAAAAGACAAGGAAAAGTGTAGGTATATACAAGAAGAAGAAGATCTGCAGAAGGGACATGGAAGAGACTTAAGAGCCTCGGATATAAGATTACCAGGTTGATGGACTAGATGGAATGGACATTAAGGACTGACATAACCCGAGACCAGGAAGAAGAGACGTTGGATGAAGATTGGAAGAAAATTTATAAAGAAAAATTCTTATTTAGAGAATTAGGGTAAAATTAATGAATATTAGGGAAAATGTTGGAATGAAACTATCTGGCTTTAGTAGAAATGATGTAAGGAGTTAAGTATAAATAAGTATTAAGTTTCAAGCTTTAAGGTATTTTATGGTAAGATAAGGTTAAATAAATTAAGGCAAATTGAATAACAGATTATGGGGAAAGATGGGAAGGACTTGCTGAGTTAATTAATAGGTTAAATTGTTACGATAAATTAGTCAATAAAAATTGAGAAAGATGGAAAGAATTTGCTGAAATTACTAATTAAACTAGAATACAAAAAGGGAGGTGTGAGGAGGTCAATGAAACAAGCAAATGGAAGTTAAATATATGCAATATGGGATTTGTGTCTTTTTTTTGTTTTTCCCCCCTTTTTTGTTGTTGTATTGCTGTTTTTGTTTTTATGTATTTCCCCCCCTCTTTTTATGTATTGTAGTGCTGTTTTCTATTTTTTCTTCTTTTCTGTAATCCTGAAAATCTTAATAAATATCACTTTAAAAAATAAATAAATCTGAACTTATGATATGGTTTATCCCTGTAGATCGTGGCATGGGTATAAGATTGACATAACAGACCCTCCATGATGAACTTTGGTGACCCTGGAACTTCCAGCTTCCTGAAAGGCATTTGGGCATATCCCACATTTGGGCATACCCACATCTGACCTAAAGATTAACATGTTGTTGTTGTTTAGTCGTTTAGTCGTGTCCGACTCTTCGTGACCCCATGGACCAGAGCACACCAGGCACTTCTGTCTTCCACTGCCTCCCACAGTTTGGTCAAACTTTTCTCCCAAGAAGAAGGCGTATTTTAATTTCGTGGCTACTGTCACCATCTGCAGTGATCATGGAGCCCAAGAAGGTAAAATCTCTCACTGCCTCCATTTCCCCCCTTCTATTTGCCAGGAGGTGATGGGACCAGTTGCCATAATCTTCGTTTTTTTTGATGTTGAGCTTCAGACCATATTTTGCGCTGTCCTCTTTCACCCTCATTAAAAGGTTCTTTAATTCCTCCTCACTTTCTCCCATCAAGGTTGTGTCATCTGCATATCTGAGGTTGTTGATATTTCTTCCAGCAATCTTAATTCCAGCTAGGGATTCATCCAGCCCAGCCTTTCACATGATGAATTCTGCATATAAGTTAAATAAGCAGGGAGACAATATACAGCCTTGTCGTACTCCTTTCCCAATTTTGAACCAATCAGTTGTTCCATCTCCAGTTCGTAGAGATTTCTCAGGAGACAGATGAGGTGATCAGGCACTCCCATTTCTTTAAGAACTTGCCATAGTTTGCTGTGGTCGACACAGTCAAAGGGTTTTGCATAGTCAATGAAGCAGAAATAGATGTTTTTCTGGAACTCTCTAGCTTTCTCCATAATCCAGCACATGTTTGCAATTTGGTCTCTGGTTCCTCTGCCTCTTCTAAATCCAGCTTGCACTTCTGGGAGTTGCACTTCGGTCCACATACTGCTTGAGCCTTCCTTGTAGAATTTTAAGCATAACCTTGCTAGCATGTGAAATGAGTGCAATTGTGCGGTAGTTGGAGCATTCTTTGGTACTGCCCTTCTTTGGAATTGGAATGTAGACTGATCTTCTCCAATCCTCTGGCCACTGCTGAGTTTTCCAAACTTGCTGGCATATTGAGTGTAGCACCTTAACAGCATTGTCTTTTAAAATTTTAAATAATTCAGCTGGAATACCATCACTTCCACTGACCTTGCTATTTGCAGTGCTTTCTAGGCCCATTTGACTTCACTCTCCAGGATGTCTGGCTCAAGGTCAGCAACCACACTACCTGGGGTGTACGAGCCATCCATATCTTTCTAGTATAATTCCTCTGTGTATTCTTGCCACCTCTTCTTGATGTCTTCTGCTTCTGTTAGGTCCTTACCACTTTTGTCCTTTATTATGGTAATCTTTGTACGAAATGTTCCTTTCATATCTCCAATTTTCTTGAACAGATCTCTGGTTCTTCCCATTCTGTTGTTTTCCTCTATTTCTTTGCATTGCTTGTTTAAGAAGGCCTTCTTGTCTCTCCTTGCTATTTTTTGGAAATCTGAATTCAATTTCCTGTATCTTTCACTATCTCCCTCGCATTTTGCTTGCCTACTCTCCCCCGCTATTTGTAAGGCCTCGTTGGACAGCCACTTTGCTTCTCTCAGCAGTGGGTATATGGACATACATGAGTATTGGCTGCACACAGCTGAGTCCAGGATCACACGTGTAACAGACTACCATTGTACCCTTGTGTGTAATGTGTAGCTCAGCACACAAGAGGCCATGAAGAGAGGCCATCTACCTTGTCAATGCTCTGATATGGCTGTTCGCTGATTGCTCTCTGATTGACAGCAGTTGGGAAAATGCAGCCACACAGCTGTTGCAATCCAGTCTCTCCCCACCCAGACAAAATTGTAAACCAGGGGAGGCACCAGGCTAGATGCTCTTGACCCAGTGCTCCTAAAGTCAATCCTCCTGTTGTTCCTGTTGTTATTTGTGCCCAGCCAGTTTGGGAGGAGGGAGAGAGAATGCAGCAACACTGGGAGAGGCAATAACATTCCTGCTGCAGGAATGTTGCTTGCTGAGCAAGCCTTCATCCTCCTGGCAGCTGTTCTGTTTGCTGCAAGTGGTGAGACAGGGTGAGTAGCAGAGGCAGTGCCCCCAAAATCCCCATTCATCCTTACTCAACATTCATCCTTAACTCATCCCTGTTAGGGATTACCCCTAAGAAGTGTGGTGCCTTCTGGGGCCATGTCCTACATGTCAAGTTCAAGGTGTGTACTTCATTGTCACATAAAATAGCACCACACCTTACAGGGAAAAGTGAAAGCATCTAGAACTTTTTGGTTTTCAAGAGATGACTAATAAGGAAAGTGATAGTTCATGAAATTGTGCCTGGTTTGCTGAAATTGAAGCTATAAGTTCCTCCCTCTTTCATTATTATATTAAAATTTTAAGTGCCTTTAGGGGACCCTTTTTGAGCCATATAATAATAATAATTTATTATTTATACCCTGCCTATCTGGCTGGGTTTCCCCAGCCACTTTTCCAACTCTCCCCAGCCAGCTTCCAACAAAATATTAAAAATACAATAAAACAACAGACATTAAAAACTTCCCTAAACAGGGCTGCATTCAGCCTGTCTTCTAAAAGTCAGATAGTTGTTTATTTCCTTGACATCTGATGGAAGGACGTTCCAAAGGGTGGGCACCACTACTGAGAAGGCCCTCTGCCTGCTTCCCTGTAACCTAACATCTCGCAGCGAGGAAACCACCAAAAGCCCTCGGAGCTGGACCTTGGGTTGAATGAAGGGGGTGGAGACGCTCCTTCAGGTATACTGGGCCAAGGCCGTTTAGGGCTGAATCCTTATTGGAAGGGATTAAAATGATCCGCATCCGCCAGGCATGCCTAGAGTTGTTCCGCAACCACCTGCTCAATCACCTTGCCCAAGAATGGAAGATTTGAGACTGGGCGATAGTTGGCTATATTGGCTGGATCCATAGATGTTTTTTTAAAGAAGCAGTTTAATAACCGCCTCTTTCAGTGGGTTTGGGAAGGTTCCCTCACAGAGGGAAGCATTCACCACCTTGCGGAGTGTTGGAGGGGGATTTCCAGCCGGTGGCAGAGGACAGAGTGACTCCAGGAGACATAGGTGTAAAAACCCAAACTAAAACGAAGACTTTATTACAAAACAATAAACAAACTCTGGTGGGTGTTATTCCTGCAGGCAGGCCACAAAACTCAGCTTTTTCTTTTATAGCAACGGCCAGCTGCAGCCAATTAATCCCAGAAACTTCTTAAAGGTATACACATGTTTCTGTGCCGAATGTCCCCTAACACCCTCTCTCAATCAACCAGAAACAGAAACAACAATACTTTAAACATATATAGAACATATTTACACATCACACACAACAATTCCTAATTTTGTCACTAGTTGTGCATGTTTCTCAAAAGTTAGTGCTTTTGTAAATACATCAGCCACATTTTGCATACTCTCACAATACTTCAGCATTATCAGGTTTTGCTTCACATTTTCAGCCACATTTTGAAATTTAATTTCTAAATGTTTGGATTTGTTTCTAAACTGCTCAGACCCAGCCAAAGTTATTACAGCTTGATTGACTTCCCATATTTGAACTGGATAATCACATTGTATATCTAAATCCTTGAGGATCTGAACATAAAATTTTATTTCATTACACAACTCTGATAAAGCACAGTATTCAGCCTCTGTTGAAGATGTGGCCACAATACCTTGCTTTTTGGATTTCCAACCTATCAAGGAATCCCCAAATTGAAATACCATTCCAGAAATTGATTTTCTATCAGGCAGGTTGGCCCAATCGCTGTCAACGTACCACTGCAATTTTGTAGACCCTGAAGATGGTAGTCTTAAACAATAATCAAGTGTTTGCTTTAAATACCGGAAAATACGTTTTTAAACCTTTCCAGGCATTTTCTGTGGGACAGCTTACTAGTCTGCTCAGTATTCCAACTGCATAACTCAAATCTGGTCTGCTCCACAATGAAATGTATAGTAAACTTCCAACTACTGAATGGTACATTTCAGGATTTACAGGTTCTGTGCATTCGCCTTCATCCTTGAGAAAACCTATTTCCATTGGGGTTTTTACTCCCTTGCAGTTTTGCATATTGTTTCTTTCAAGTAACTCCATTATTTTATCTTTTTGACTCAACAAAAAACTTCCATCATTTGTTCTTTGAATTTCTAGACCGAGATAATTTTTTACTGGACCCAAATCTCTTACTTTAAATTCCTTTCTTAGTTGTTCTGCAAACTTTTCCACTTGCTTGTCACTTTTTGTAGAGTAAAGCAAATCATCAACATAAGGCAGACATAATTCTTGTTTAACACCCTTTCCTTTAGTATACAAGCAGTTATCAGCTAAGCTTCTTTTAAAGCCAAGATTTTTTAAAGCATTATCAAGACACTCGTTCCAATTTCTGGCTGACTGTTTGAGCCCATGAATTGCTTTGTTCAGCCTATATACAGAATTCTGTTCTCCTGCCTCAAAACCTGGCGCTTGATTCATAAAAATTTCTTCTTGCAGATTTGCGTTAAGATAAGTTGTTTCAATATCAAAATGATTTACCTTAAACCCACGTTGTGCTGCAAGAGCTAGCAATAAATGTACACTTTCACTCCTTGCAGTAGGAGAAAAGGTTTCATCAAAGCTTTCACCTTTTCTTTGAGTAAAGCCTTGTGCTACCAGCCTAGCTTTGTACTTAACACCACCATCTGCCAAGTGTTTTATTTTATACACCCATCTAAAGCCCACTGCCTTTTTTCCTTCTGGCAATGGCTCAATGGTAAACACATTGTGTTCTGCTAAAGATTTCATTTCTGCTTTCATTGCATTTTTCCACCTTACTATTTCCTGGTGTGGTAACTTTAAAACCTCCTCATAATCACAAGGTTTTTTCTTCACAGCAACAGTTTTAACTTCTTGTATAGTAAACCTTTCTGGCGGTACCCCCTTATTGCTTCTTTGTGATCTTCTAACTTGAACACTCTCCCCCTCTGAACTATCTTCCCCTTCTGATTCATCCTGCTCAGGAGAAATTGGTTCAGCTTTAGGAGATTGTGTACTGGGACCCTCATCCTGTGAGTCCTCACCACCGTTTCTTTCAGAACTTTCTTTAATTTGTGACCTTTCTTCCTCAGATTTCACAAATTTATCTGTATCATCAGAAGATAAAACAACTTCTGAATTCCCATGTAAACAAACCCAACCATCTTGCTCACAAAACTCTGCATGTCTTGATATCACAACTCTGCCATGCCCTAGTGCAAAACGATACCCCTTTGACCAAGTTTGATAGCCAACAAACCTAAATCTCTTTGCCTTGGGCTCTCCTTTCCTCCTCTGTCCTTTTGGGATGTGAACCCAAGCCCAGCAACCAAAAGTTTTAACATGGTCCAAAAAGGGTTTTTTTCCATAAAGCAAAAAAAAAAGAAAAAAAGGGGGGGGGTATTATTTATGGTAGAATGAAACAATCTGTTCTGTAGTTAGCACACAGAATTCCTTCCCCCAAATACTTCCTGGATAAGCCAGAATCACATAGCATAGAATCTAGCATTGTTTGCAAAGACCTTATCTTGCGTTCTGCAACTGAATTTTCTTCAGGCGAAAAAGGACACGATTTACAGTGACTAATACCATGCTTTTTCAACCAGACCTGGAGGGCTTCTGACATGAACTCGCCTCCACAGTCACTCTGCAATTGGGCAACTTTGTAGGGAAACTGCCTTTCTATATAGTTGACCCAATTCTTAATCAGTTGACCAGTTTCACTTTTGTGTTTTAACAAGTATACCTAAGTATATCGGCTATAATCATCCACAAGAACCAAAAAAAACTTTGCTCCTCCTTCAGACTCTGCAAATGGCCCACAAAGGTCTGAATGTACTAAAGCAAATGGCCTCTTGCTAATTCTAGTACTTTCAGGATAAGACCCTCGCTTACTTTTAGACTCCTTGCAGGTATTGCAGTCTAGAAAAACTGAGCATTTTTTCATTTTAATTCCCTTACTTAATTCTGGCATTTTTGCAATACTGCGGAAATTGGCATGCCCCAAACGACGATGCCACAGATGCTGGCACTCATCATGCAAGGCTCTATTACAGGCTTTAACACATGCCCCAGACTCACTTACTAGCTGGTCTTTCAAAACAAACAATTTTGTAGTGACGCTGTAACCACTTTTCCAGCTTTCTCTATTTTACAACCTGAACCAGAGAAGGTTACCTTAAATCCCTGCTTAACAAGACTTGTAACTGAAAGCAAATTATTTTCTAAACTTGATACACATAAAACATTGGTAAAACTGGTACTTAAACAGTTGATATTCACACTACTCTTTCCAGCTGACTCATGCACTGTTCCATCAGCTAGTACTACATTTACAGATTCACAAGGCTGCTTTTCTACAAGGGTTTGTGCAGACTTAACAAAAATGTTTGTCGCTGCCGAGTCTAAAATCCAGTCTTGCCCAACGTCGTGACTGGTGCCTCGAACTGCTGCAGAAACATACTGGACTCGACTCCTCCTGTCTCCTTGCTTCCCAGCAAACGCAGGCCGCCCTTTTCTTGTGCTTTCTCCCACAGACACAGTGCACTGTCGTACTAAATGCTTGGTTGACCCACAACGATAGCATCTTCTGACTGTGAAAGCTGCTTCCTCTCTGTGGTCTACAACCTCTTTAGGTTGCTGCTCCTCATCAGTTGCATATCTTTTACTGGACTGCCTCCCATTTCTGGAGTTACGGTGAGGGGTTGTGGCCTTCCTCTCATGGCGTCTTTCCTCATCAAGCAAACGCCCAGTTAAGAAATGCATTGTTAATTGGCTTTCTGGAATTGCCTCCAGAGTCATCACTAAATTGTCCCATGACTCAGGAAGTGAAGACAGCACAATATAAACCTTTCTCTGTTCAGAAAAATGTTCCCCAAGTTCATTTAACTGTCAAAATAAATCACACATAGCAGTAAAACGGAAAAATACTCAGGAAAGCTGGCCAACATATAAAATACTTCTAAAAAATGAAGATAACCAAATAAAATTAAAAAACTTTGAGGAAATAAGAGACCACATTTCAGACTGGTTCCAATACCATCAGTTATTTGAAAAATTTAAATCTGACAAACAAAAGGGGTTCTCAACAGAAATTTCCCGATTTGAATCTGATCTTGTAAATTCTAAAAGAAAAACCCTTTCCAAAACTTACCGACTCCTCCTTGACTGGACGGTCAAGGAGGAGGAGGAAACAGTGGCAATGGTGAGGTGGTCCCAGGATTTTGGCCACTCAATAACCATGGCCCAATGGGAAAATTTATGGAAGATCAATTGGAAATTCACAAATTGTTACACGATTAGAGAGAACTTTCAAAAAATGCAACATCGATGGTATCTAACACCATGGAAGCTTTCAAAAATGTACAAGAATGTATCAAGTAATTGTTGGAGATGCGGAGACTCAGGAACATTCTTCCATATGTGGTGGATATGTAGGAAAATACAGGCATTCTGGGAGAGTATACATGCAGAGCTGCAAAAAATGCTAAAGATCTCTTTCAATAAAAAACCAGAGGCCTACCTCCTAGGAATAACAGATTTGGATATTCCACAAAAGAGGAAGGGTATCTTTTTATATGCCACGGCGGCAGCAAGAGTTTTGATCGCAGCAAAATGGAAGAGTAATGAAATCCCCTCTATTCAAGATTGGATCCAAAAGCTGACAGAATATGCTGAATTAGATGGTTTATCAGAAAAAATAAAGAATAAATCAAAACAGGAATTTGTTTCTAAATGGGAGGTTTTCAAAGAATATTTGAAAAATAAATATAGTAGTTTAAATTCTGTTGCAGCATTCGAGGAACTTCAGTAATGGTAGTAAGGTAGATATAAGAAATTAGATTTAATGAGAATAAGTTTAATTATAAGAAAAAATGTGTATGGGCAATAAGTAATATGAATTTGAAGTATGGAATGGACGGGAGGTCGGGTCTTTAGTGTTAAGACCAATAGATGTTTTATTGTCTGCTAGGAGTATTGTGTGTCTATGGTTGTTTTTGTGATTAGTGTATGGTTTGGTATTCGTGTTTGGTGTTTGTTTGTTTGTCTTTCTTGTTGTATAAATAAAAAACAATAATTAAAAAAAAAGTCTAATAATTCTTGCTATAATGTCCGAGAATACTCTGAAGATGAGGACTGGGGAGGGCAGGGAGATCAGCTTCTAACAGACGAGGGGGACTATTCACCCCCCCTCACTGTCAACGTCTCCAGAAGCAGAGAGACAGGGAGACATAGAGCTGCTCAGCTTTGAGATTGTTGCTAGGGAACCAGAAGGAAGGAAGCAACTGGGTAATACATCAATAGAGAGGGGGGGAACCCCTCCCTTTCCCCAATCTTGGAGGTACAAGCTTGTCAGAGAACAAAAGAGATGCAGGGGAGGCAGGACTTCCCGTTGGCACGCTGCTTGCTGCAGAAGGGGAGGGGAGGAGTCAGAGTAAGCTACTCCGATCCTGGCAGAGGGAGGCCAATCTGTGTTCACAACATGATACTGTAATAAAAAGACTATAAATATACCAGATGCACATTCTTATTGGTGAGCTACCAGGAGGGAGAAGGGAACTCCTGTACTTGACAGCTAGCTCACACTCTATCACTATAATTGCCGGAGGAGCAATTAATCATGTCGACAAGAGCTGAAGAAGGGGCCGCAGACAGAGCTCAGAAGCAAACAGGAGCTGAAGAAGGCCAGGTACAGTTGCTGCTTCAACAGAATGCGATTCTAAAGACACAAATAGATCAAATCGCTGGAGCCTTAAGTCAACAATGGCAAATCCTGGTGGCAGAACAACAAAGAAAGGTGGCACGAACCCCCTAGGCCCCTCTTCCAAGTGGCAGAGTGAGAGGGAGAACCTCAGCACAAGAGATGGTGCTTACTCTTTCTATGAGATGCCTCAAGAACCTGAGCAACCTAGTGATACAGGAGTTCAGACAGGTAGCAGGATTTAAGTTAAATAAGAGCAAAACCAAAGTATTAGAGAAAAATTTGGACAATGAGGAAAGGAAATTGCTGCAAGAAAAAACAGGCCTAGTTTTAGTGAAAAAAGTTAAATATCTGGGTGTAAATTTGTCGACAAAAAAATCTGAACTTATATAAAGATAACTATGAGAAATTATGAAATGAAATCAAGCAAGATCTTGAGACTTGGTCAAATTTAAAATTATCACTAATGGGCCAGATATCGGTGGTTAAGATGAATGTATTGCCAAAGATGTTGTTTTTGTTTCAAGCCATCGCAATCATTGATAATGTTAAATGTTTTAAAGAATGGCAGAAAGCTTTGTCTAGATTTATCCGGCAGGGGAAAAAACCCAGAATTAAATATAAATTATTAACAGATTCAAATGAAAGAGGGGGATTTTCCCTGCCAGATTTGAAGGTATATTTTGAAGCCACAGCCCTTTGCTGGGTTAAGGAATGGATACAACTAGATAATGAAGATGTTCTTGACTTGGAGGGATTTGACAATGTGTTTGGATGGCATGCGTATCTACGGTATGACAATATAAAGGCCCATAATGGTTTTAAAAATAATGTTTGGATAAAATACAAAGATCTCTTAGAAAGAAAAACACTCAGATGGCTTTTGCCAATGGAGGCAAAGGCTCAGAAAAAGTCCAATATGGAGACTAATTGGTTGAGATATTCAGATCTATTACTGGAAGATAAAGAAGGATTTGAATTAAGACTATTTGACCAAATCAAAGATGAAATAAATTGGTTACATTACCATCAGATTAACAAATTGTATAAATTAGATTTTAAAAATGGTTTTGCATCGGAAAAATCCAAATTGGAAATGGAGTTGCTAGATTCTAAAGATAAAAAAATTGTCTAAAATGTACACACAAAGGATGAACATGGCACACAAAGGATGAACAAGTTAAATCTGTGAAGATAGATTGGGCAAGAGATGTTGGACATAATATAATGTTTGAAGACTGGGAAAGGTTGTGGAGGAAAGGGGTTAAGTTCACTGCATGCACGGTGTTAAAGAAAAATGTCATGAAAATGATGTATAGATGGTACTTAACCCCTGTAAAATTAGCAAAAATTTACCACAGGACTGATAATCTATGTTGGAAATGTAAAGAAAAAGAAGGTACCTTTTATCATATGTGGTGGACCTGTCCCAAGGTCTGGGAAAAGATATACAATGAATTGAAAAAAATGTTGAAATATACATTTATTAAGAAACCAGAAGCCTTTCTACTTGGAATAATAGGTTTGTAATTGCCCCAAAAAGATATTAGATTGTTTTTGTATGCCACAACTGCAGCTAGAATTTTGCTGGCCAAAAACTGGAAATTACAAGAAGTACCAACAGTGGAGGAATAGCAGATAAAGATGATGGATTTTGGGGAGCTAGCCGACCTGACCGGAAGAGTCCGTGACCAGAGGAAGGAGCAGCATCAAGAGGAGTGGAAGAAATTCAAAGACTATCTAGATAAATATGTTAAGATAATATAAATAGAATTACTTGCGAGTACCAAATAGGCCTAGGATTTGAAAATGTGATGTGTAATACTATGTTAAAGTTAAAAATGAAAAGAAAGAAAGAAGTTAATTGACCAAGTAAATTTTATGTGAAAATAGTTTTGGAAAACTGTTACAATGATTTATATGGAAACTCAGCCAGGGGGATTTGAGGAAGTATCCTAACAATGTTAACAAAAGTGGAACTACTATAATTAGGATAAATGTTTGTTGGTTTGTTTTTTGATTTTCCTTTTTCTATCTGTTTGTTATAAATTTGGAAAACTAATAATATTTTTTTTGAAAAAATAAAATAAAACCCAGAGTCTAAAGCAAAGAAGGGGACGAAGGAGGTCACCCTAAAACACGGCTTAAAAGTAAAATTTGCAGAAAGCAGAAAATAAGAATTTTACCTTTAAGGGAAGGTGGAGGATGAACGATGAGATATGGAGAGACGACCAATGGGTGACGCAAGCAAAAATCAAGTTAGCGGAATTTTTCGAGATAAATGGGAAACAAAATACAGATATAAATGTAGTTTGGGATGCAAGTAAAGCGTATATGAGGGGTCTTGGAATACAACAAATGGCTAGGCTGAAGAAAATAGAAGACAATATCCAAGAGCTAACTAAACAGATAAGAATTAATGAAAAAGAGTTGATCAAAAATCCAAAAAGTAATGAAATGTTACAAAAAATAAAGATATTGCAATCCCATATCTCTAGTATATTAAATAAGGAAGTAGAAAATAAAAATAAATGGGCAAAACAAAGGTATTTTGAGTCCGCCAATAAGCCCGGTAAGTTGTTAGCATGGATAATAAAGGAAAAGCAAACAAAAAAAGTTATAAATAAAATTTTGGACCAAGGAGAGGAAATAACAGACCCAGTAAAAATAAAAATAAAATTCTTAAACTTTTATAAAGATTTGTATAAACAAGAACAATTAGAGGTTAATAAAATAGAAGAGTATTTACAACAAAATAAATTACCAAGAATTGAAAAAGAAGAAGTTGAGGCCCTAAACTCCAATATAGAAATAGATGAAATAGCACAAGTAATAAAAAAAATGAAGAGTGGCAAATCACCAGGTCTTGATGGAATCACACTAATGTACTATAAGAACTTGGAAGAAGTAATCCTCCCTATATTACAAAGAATAATGAATAATATACTGGGAGGGAAAGATATACCACAATCATGGAAAGAAGCACTGATCACTCTAATCCCAAAACAGGGAGTGGAGTTGACAGACATGAAAAACTATAGACCAATCTCCCTGTTGAACACAGACTATCTACACTGGGCTGATGGCTAATGGATTAAAAAAGACTCTAAACAAAATAATCAGCAGAGACAAGGCGGGCTTCTTACCGGATAGACATATAAAAGACAATACAAGAATAATAATTGACCTGTTGGAATATGTGGAAATGAAACCAAGTAAACAGATTGCCATGTTATTGGTTGATGCAGAAAAAGCTTTTGATAGAGTATCATGGAATTTCCTATTGGAAACTTTCAAAGGTCGGGACATAGGGGAGAAAATAATTAATGGAATTAGGGCAATATATGATAGCATCGAAAGGGGGACTAGACAGGGGTGCCCTCTCTCCCCACTTCTTTTTATTACCACCTTGGAACCACTTTTAATAGCAATAAGAAAGGATAAAAATATAAGAGGAATTAACCTAGGAACTCGATACTACAAAATTAAAGCCTTTGCCGATGATGTAATCGTAACTACTGAAAACCCAGTGGGAAGTATCCAAAAAACGCTTGCACAACTGGAAGAATTTGGGAAGGTCTCGGGGTTCAAACTGAATAAAGGAAAATCCAAATTATTAACGAAAAATTTACGTAAGTTAGAACAAGAGAAACTAGAAAATACAACAGGTTTAAAGGTAGCCAATAAGGTAAATGATTTGGGGGTTTGGATCACCAATAAGAATATAAACCTATATAAGGACAATTATGAGAAGAAGTGGAAGGAAATAAAAAAAGAATTAGAGACTTGGGGAAAGTTGAATTTGTCCCTGTGGGGGAGAATATCCACAGTTAAAATGATGGTATTGCCAAAGATGATGTCAGAGCTGGCTCCAGGTCCCAGCTCACAGAGGACCAACGCTAGCCGGTAGTAATGTACAAAAGTCTTTATTGAAGTACTGTTTCCATTTTCAAGCCGGAGCGCCCCAGCTCTACGTCTAGGGTTTAGACCGGCGAAGCTCCATCTGAATCTCCGCCCCCTGTACACCAGTTTAAGATTCTAGCCTTACTCCACCTCTTCCGTCTCTCCTTTCTCCTCTGGGTCCTGCTACCCCCCGGGGTCCCTTCCTTCCTGGATTCTTCCGACGCAGACGTTGACCCCCCTGACTCCTCCCGCTCTCTTCGGCGGGCTTTGGGACCTGGCTCCCTATCCGGGCTGCCAACTGCGCCGCCCTCCCGTACATTTGAACTTGGCGCGCGCGCCCAGCCTTCAACCTTCCTCTCGACCGTTTCCTCGCTCCCCGATGGAGGCGTGGCCAGTCCTGCCTCATGTCCTCCCGCTGGCAGCGCGCCGCCTGATCCCGATGCCTGGGACTCCTCCCCCCTACTGCACTCTGGTGTGGACGCTGGTCCTGATTTCCAACTGCTGCTCTCTGAGTCCCCTCTGGCCCCTTCTTCCTGGGGTGTCCCCCTAGGCACCCCCCTTGCCCTGACCATGGGAGCCCCTTTCTGTGAATCTTCCGATTCGCTGGAAAGACTCAGAGACCTCGGACCGCTGTCATCGCTGACATTTCCTTCGGACTCCTCCCCCTCGCTCTCCATTTCCTCCCTTTCCTGTGCCTCTGCTCCTGAACCCCTGACAGATGATTTTTATGTTCCAGACAATACCTATAATTAGAGGTGTAAAGTGTTTTAAGGAATGGCAGAAAGACCTTGCCAAGTTTATTTGGCAAGGGAAAAAACCACGCATAAAATTTAAGCTACTAACAGAGGTGAAGGAAAAAGGAGGCTTTGCGGTCCCTGACCTTAAACTGTACTTTGAGGCAGCGTGCTGGAAACGGATTAAGGACTGGATATTAATCAAAAACACAGAAGTCCTAAATCAAAAGGTTCACAGGATAAATATGAACAGCGATTGGCTAACATATAAGGATTTAGTAGAGGAAACAAGTAGTGATCCGAAAATAAAGGGCCTAAGCGAATTGAAACAGAAGGGAATTACCTGGCTGCAGTACTATCAATTAAAAGCCACCCTTGAAAAGGATAAAAGAACCAAAGGATTCAACAAAAAATATCCTATCTGGAGAAGGATATTTTATATAATAATCAAAAGATACTTTCTAAAATGTACAAACTACTTTTGAATTGGCAAAGAAAGGAGGAAGATATCAAAGAAATTACAGTAAAATGGGAGAGGGACCTGGGACATACGATCAAACCCAGTATTTGGAATGAATTATGGACTAAAAATATAAAATTCACAGCTTGTTTCCTCATAAGCGGCTGCTGCCACTTGCCGAGAGTTTGTGGGGGGGGCTCTTCCCCCTGCAAGCCCATTCTCCATCTTGGGCCTGGGGACGGGCCCCATACTCCACCTCAGCATAGAAGGCTCCAAGGAGGCCCGGGACACTGCTGCTGCCACTTTGCCGGTGAGTCTTGGGGAGGACCGCTCCCCCTGCAAGCCCATTCTCCACCTTGGGCCTGGGGGCGGGCCCCATACTCCACCTCAGCATAGAAGGCTCCAAGGAGGCCCGGGACACTGCTGCAGCCGCTTTGCCGGTGTGTCTTGGGGAGGACCGCTCCCCCTGCAAGCCCATTCTCCACCTTGGGCCTGGGGGCAGGCCCCATACTCCACCTCAGCATAGAAGGCTCCAAAGAGGCCTCGGGACACTGCTGCTGCCGCTTCGCCGAGAGTTTGTGGGGAGGGCTCTTCCCCCTGCAAGCCCACTTCACCAGGCCAGGGTGCAGCAAATGTTTAAAATGTTTTTATATATCTTAAAGTGTTTTAAAAGGGTTTTTACTTGCTACTTTGTTGTACCACCATAAACGGTGGTTTTTATCCATGTATTTCTATTTTGTTTTGTGTTATTTTGGGGTGGGGTGGGATGGTTGTTGAGTGGGGTGGGGATTGGTTTTGTTTTAGTGTAACTGTTTTGCTTGTTTGCTTGCTTTTATATTTTGTAAATCGAGGAGAGTATGAGGCTTGGGATTCCTACTGTGGAGGGGCGAGGGAGGTATGGCGGTGGGGGCAGATGTTATAGGCGAAGGGGATCGAGATACGGATATGCTCGTACCCCTTCCAATCTGCACCCCATCCCGAGAGACGAGGGTAGGGTGAACAAGGATTACTCACCTCCATCACTGGTGTTGTGCAATGCCAGGTCTATAGGCAACAAAACCGCCACCCTGCGAGATTTCTTCATCTCGCAGGGGGTCGACCTGGCTTGTGTGATGGAGACCTGGGTGCGCGAAGGGGATACTGTTACCTTATGACAGATGGCGCCCCCGGGTTTCTCCGTCCTCCACCAGTCGCGGACTGTGGGCCGGGGGGAAGGGGTGGCATTATTAATCCGGGAAGATTGTTCTTTCAGGGCTCTACCATCGCCATCGATCCCCGGCATTGAATGTGTTGGCCTAGTGTGGGGCCCCGAGGTGAGCTTGGCTGTCTGGCTGGTGTACCGGCCAACTAGCGCACCAGCAGCCACCCTGTCAGGCCTGCTGGAGGCTGTGGCCAGCTGGGCCTTGGAGTTCCCTAACCTATTGGTATTGGGGGACTTCAACATCCATGCTGATGCCACTCCCTCCTCATAGGCTCTGGACCTGGTGTCTTCCATGGCGACACTAGGGCTCTTCCAGTTTGTTTCAGGCCCCACACATCAAGCAGGTCACACGCTGGATTTGATCTTTGGCGTCGGTATAGATGTGATCATGTTTCCTTCGATGAAGGTGCCATGGTCTGATCACTACGCTCTGAAAGCCAGGATTGACGTTCCACCCCCACCCTGCTTAGGTGGCGAGCCGATTTGGGCTCACCCGCAGAGGCTGATGGACCCTGATAGATTCCGCCAAGCCTTGCGGGACCTTGCTCCCCCTGGCAACTCATTGACTGAGCTTGTTGAGGGCTGGAATACCCAGCTCCTGGCAGCCATCGATGAGATCGCACCTAAGAGCCCTCTGCGACCCCGCAGAAACCGGGCTCCCTGGTTTCCCAAGGAGCTCCGGAAAATGAAGCGGGACCTCAGACGGCTAGAGCGAGTATGGCGGGGTGCCCGTGACGGAGCTTCAAGAACATCTTATAGGGTTTTTATGAAAACCTACGAGATGGCAGTGAAGGCCGCTAAGAAGTCCTACTTCTCGGCCTCCATTGCATCCGCTAGCTCTCGCCCGGCGCAATTATTTAGTATAATTAGGTCTTTAACGTCCCTTGAAGGACAGCCAAATTTAAATAACAATTTGACACATAGCTGTGAGGCATTTGCGAGCTTTTTTGGGGAGAAGGTCCTGTTGCTCCGCCATGACCTCCCTGCCAATTTGGATACAATAAAGGAACTGGAGGCCCCTCGGCTGTCCTCGGGTCCAGTATTGGACCACTTTGACCGGATATCCCCAGCCGATGTGGACAGACTCCTCCGAGCTGGAAAGCCCACCACTTGTCCTCTCGACCCGTGCCCGTCCTGGCTGATTAGAGCGTGTCCAGACGAGGTGCGGGCCCCCCTGGGGGATATCATCAATTTGTCCCTTGGCACCGGGACATTCCCAGGGGAACTGAAGGAGGCAGTGGTGCGTCCGCTTTTAAAGAAAACATCATTAGATCCCTTAGATCTATCCAATTACTGCCCGGTTTCGAATCTTCCATTCCTGGGTAAGGTGATTGAGAGAGCGGTTGCTGAACAGCTTGGTAGGTTTCTGGATGAAACATCAGCTCTGGATCCATTCCAGTCCGGCTTCCGCGCTGGTCATGGGACCGAGACGGCTCTGGTCGCCCTAACAGATGATCTCCGCAGGCAGCTGGATCGAGGCGGGTCGGGGCTGCTGATTCTTCTAGACCTGTCAGCAGCCTTCGACATGGTCGATCACGAACTCCTGGACCACCGCCTTGCCGACATGGGGATCCAGGGCACAGTCCTTCAATGGCTGCGCTCATTTCTCTCCGGTCGGGGACAGAGGGTGGCGCTTGGGGGGGAATTGTCATCCTTCCACTCCTTGGTGTGTGGAGTGCCCCAGGGTGCGATACTCTCCCTGATGCTTTTTAACATCTTTATGCGCCCCCTCGCCCAGCTTGTCCGGAGTTTTGGGCTGGGCTGCCATCAGTATGCTGATGACACCCAACTCTATCTGCTGATGGATGGCCATCCTGACTCGGCCCCAGACACACTGATCAGATGCTTGGAAGCTGTGGCTGGATGGTTACGTGGGAGCCGGTTGAAGTTAAATCCTTCGAAGAAAGGAGGTCCTCTGGCTGGGACGGGACGATATGGGATTGAGGGGGCAACTCCCATCTCTAGCGGGGGTGCAATTAGTGCCAGCACCATCCGTTAAGAGTTTGGGTGTAATCTTCGATACCTCCCTCTCCATGGAGGCGCAGATTGCAGCTACAACAAAGGCGGCATTTTTTCATCTCCGCCAAGCTAAGCAGTTGGCTCCTTACCTCTCTCGCCCTGACCTAGCCACTGTGATCCACGTGATGGTCACCTCCAGACTGGATTATTGTAACTCGCTCTACGTGGGGCTGCCCTTGAGACTGACCCAGAAACTCCAGCGGGTGCAGAATGCCGCAGCGAGACTCCTTACGGGGTCTTCGCTGCAAGATCACATTCATCCGGAGCTATACCAGCTGCACTGGCTCCCGGTGGAGTACAGGATCAGGTTTAAGGTGCTGGTTTTAACCTTCAAAGCCCTATACGGCCTAGGACCCTCGTACCTACGGGACCGCCTCTCCTGGTATGCCCCACAGAGGAACTTACGGTCTTCAAATAAAAACATCTTGAAGGTCCCAGGCCTCAGAGAGGTTAGGCTGGCCTCAACTAGAGCCAAGGCTTTTTCAGCTGCGGCTCCAACCTGGTGGAACGCTCTGTCACAAGAGACTAGGGCCCTGCAAGACTTGACATCTTTCCGCAGGGCCTGCAAGACAGAGCTGTTCCACCAGGCCTTTGGTCAGGGTGCAGCCTGACTCCCTCCTTTGGCAATCTTTACAAAACTTTAGTTATGGTTGCCATCAATTTTCAATTTGATCTTAATTAATTTTTTATAATGTTTTATAATGTTGCACTATTTTAGTGTTGTTAGCCGCCCTGAGCCCGGCTTCGGCTGGGGAGGGCGGGATATAAATAAAATTTATTATTATTATTATTATAAGGGAAAATCTTATGAAAATGTACTATAGGTGGTACCTGACCCCTGTAAAACTTGCAAAAATAAATAAATCAAACAATAACAAGTGCTGGCGATGTAAGGAACAGATAGGAACATACTACCATATGTGGTGATCCTGTCTAGAGATACAAAGATTTTGGAACATGATTTATGAAGAGATAAAGAGATTGATAAAAACTACATTTAGCAAGAAACCGGGAGAATTTTGACTAGGAATGGTTTCAGATAATATTCCCAAAAACAAAGCTAGGCTATTTATGTATGCAACGTCAGCAGCAAGGGTTATAGTGGAAAACACTGGAAAGATAAAAATATACCCACTAAAGAGGAATGGGTAGTCAAATTGTGTGAGTACTTGGAGCTCGCAAAGCTGACAGATGCAATAAGAGATAAACCTAAAAAATTGGTGAAAGAAGAATGGGAATGTTTAAATAATTATTTAGGGGACAAGGGCTCAGCAAGAAAAATCTGGCTATGTTTAGAATGATGCCGCATAGAGAAATGTTCCCTGATACCAAGATGAGGGATTCCTTTGGAATGCAGACAGAGATAATTGATAAGAATAATGATCTGTTGTGAGCTTGACGGAAGTGTACAATAGATGAGCCTTCTTGCTTTGGCTCATCTTCCTTTTTCTTTTTTTCTATTTTTCATTTTTCTTTTCTTTTATCTTTTCCATAGTTGCTTATGTACTGTGTCATGTACTTTGATATTTTTTGGTATCTGCCCTCAAGTACAGCTGAGGGCATCACATCCAATCTGGCCAGTGTGAAGGCACGTCTGTATTTTGGGATAGTTAATTTATACAAATATGGTGCCAGGGAATCAAACTGAGGGGGGGGGGGGAGGCATACCAGGACAGAGTTTCTTTATAATGGCCAGATTGTTCTGTTGCTCTAAGTCCTTCAGACGCTGTTCAATTAGCCTTTTTGCTTTAATAAAACCCATCATGAGAAGCTGATGTGGGTAGAGTTCGCAGAAGAGGAATTTTTGGTGCACAATTTTGGACCACACACTTTTATGGGGGGTCTTGTGTCACTAAGGGCAGTAGACCAGGAGGATTTAGATTTAAGCGGAGCCAATAATTAAGAGCTCTTTGCCAGGACCGAGCTTCTACAGAGGGAAGACTTGCCTCCAGGACACAAAGTGGTACAGAAAAAATCTGCCTTAAAAATTTGGATTGGACAGTTTCAAGAATGCTAGAATGATTACCTGTCCAAATTTGGGCCCCATAAAGTATCTGCACCAAAGATTTGGCTTGAAAAACTTCTAGGGCTGCTGGGATGTATTTGCCGCCCTTCGTATGGAAAAAAATGGGACAGCATCTTAGCACTTTGGGCTGCTTTTTCTTTAACACATTTTTGGTGTACATCCCATGACCCCGATGACTGGAAGACTATGCCCAGGTATTTAAAGGCTTTAACCTGCTCAATTGGGTGATTGTCCATGCTCCAGCTATGTATTCTATGTTTCCTTGTGAAAACCATGACTTTGGTCAGGAATGGGCAACAAACAACTCCTGCCTTTAGGCTGCAGGGGTTCAGCTCCGTTGCATTTTTTCCCCGCAGGCAGGCAGACAGACACACACACACACACACAAAATCAGGGTTCCATAAATAGGTGTGGAAAGAGAGCCAGGCAGACCTACCCCCACCCCCAGGATCTATCCCATATTGAGATGGCCTCCTTGCACAGCTGTTTCCTGTCCCCAGTGTACAAGGGTGTCAAGCGCCAAGCACTGCCAGGGGCAGAGCACGCACCCCTCCGCTGCCTCTGCCATCGCAACAGCAGCAGCCTGAGGTGAGGCATTTGGTGGGCAGAACTCCCTACCTCCCGGCTCCCTCCCTCCCTCTGGGAATCCGGTGGTCCCCATGGTGGGAGAGCGGGCGAGCCCCAGCCGAAGCCGCACACCACCTCGCCGCAGGAAGGAGAGGCTGCTGCTGTTGCCTGCCTCAACCATACCCAGCGTATAAGACGACCCCCGACTTTGGAGAAGATTTCCCATGGTTCAAAAGTCGTCTAATACACCGGAATCTACGGTAGCTCACACTGACCCTCATCGGCTGAAGCAGTAGAAACTGATGCATCTGATAGAGCCATGGGGGCAGTGCTGCGACAGGAGGACCAAAATGGCAACCTACGCCCTTGCGCTTTTCACTCTAGGAAGTTAATTCCTTTGCAGCAGGACTACACCATATGGGAGAAGGAGCTGCTGGCTAGCAGATAATCTTTTGAAGTGTGGAGGCATTTCCTAGAGGGAGTGCAACACCAAGTAGAGGTGTGCACTGATCACCAGAATCTAGAGTATTGGCAAACGATGAGGAGGATCAACCAGTCGCAGATTTGTTGGGTGCAGTTCTTCACTAGGTTCAACATTAGAGTACATTATGTGGCCAGCAGTCAGAATCAGAGGGTGGGTGCCCTTTCTAGGAAGCCGGAATACCAGGAGGGAGATTCAGCTTCAGTGTATCGACGCATCTTGAAACCAAAGCAGCTACAGTTAGCAGCTGGTTCAGTCATGGAGGTCTCTGAGTTCCAACAGAAGACACAAGACGATGTTTTAATGCAAGTTAGAGGTGCTGCAAGGAAATACTAGTGGCACTGAGAGATTAAGAGATTAAGAGAAAAGAATGGCCTACTGTATAGGAGAGAAGCATTTTATGTCCCAGAGGGAGACTTACAAGCCAAGATCCTGTGACGGTGCCATGGCATTTTGGGCAGCATAAAATACTATACCATGTGATGAGTTTTGGTGCCAAGGTTAAGGGAGGAGGTCAAGGACTATGTCTGAGCCTGTGAAACTTGCCAGCGGGCAAAGAGACCCAAGGAAGTGTCTGCAGGATTGCTCCAACTGCTCCCTTTACCAAAAAGACCACGGGAAGCTATAGCCATGGACTTTATTACTGACCAGAGTCGTAGCAGCAAACAGTAATCTGGATAGTGGTGGACCTGTTCACAAAGATGGTGCACTTCGTGCCCTGCAAGAGGTTACCAACAGCACAACAGACAGCACAGCTCTTTGTGGCTCCTGTCTTCAAGTTGCATGGTCTACCCCTTAAAGTGATTTCGGATTGCAGAACCCAATTTACCTCACAATTCTGGAAGAAGCTCATTAATCACTGCCTTGCCGTGGCGAAGGGGCTTGAAGAACTCAGAGAAGCTATGAACTATGCCGAGCAGGGCACCCAAGATGAACAGGTCATAGTGGAGAGTTTTGACCAAACGTGATCCACCTGGAGGAGGAACTGGCAAGCCACTCCAGTATCCCTGCCAAGAAAACTCCATGGACAAAGACAACAGGCATATAAAAGTTATGACGCTGGAAGATGAGCCCCTCAGGTCGGAAGGTGTCCAACATGCTACTGGGGAAGAGCAGAGGACAAGTACAAGTAGATCCAGAGCTGATGAAGCGGCTGGGCCAAAGCCGAAAGGACACTCATTTGCGGATATGCCTGGAAGCGAAAGGAAAGTCCAATGCTGTAAAGAAAAATATTGCATAGGAACCTGGAATGTAAGAACCATGAACCTGGGTAAGTTGGATGTGGTCAAAAATGAGATGGCAAGAATAAATATTGACATCCTGGGCATCAGTGAACTAAAATGGACGGGAATGGGCGAATTCAGTTCGGATGACCATCATATCTACTACTGTGGGCAAGAAACCCGCAAAAGAAATGGAGTGGCCCTCATAGTCAACAAAAGAGTGGCGAAAGCTGTACTGGGATGCAATCTCAAAAATGATAGAATGATCTCGATACGAATCCAAGGCAGACAATAATCATAACATAACATAACAATAATCCAAGTTTATGCACCAACTACTTGTGCTGAAGAAACTGAAATTGACCAATTCTATGAAGACTTACAACACCTTATAGAATTGACACCAAAGAAGGATGTTCTTCTCATTATAGGGGATTGGAATGCTAAAGTAGGGAGTCAAGAGATAAAAGGAACAACTGGCAAGTTTGGCCTTGGAGATCAAAATGAAGCAGGGCAAAGGCTAATAGAGTTCTGTCAAGAGAACAAGCTGGTCATCACAAACACTCTTTTCCAACAACACAATAAACGACTCTACACATGGACATCACCAGATGGGCAGCATCGAAATCAGATTGATTATATTCTCTGCAGCCAAAGATGGAGAAGCTCTATACAGTCAGCAAAAACAAGACCTGGAGCTGACTGTGGCTCAGATCATCAGCTTCTTATAGCAAAATTCAAGCTTAGACTGAAGAAAGTAGGAAAAACCACTGGGCCGGTAAGATACAATCTACTCCAAATCCCTTATGAATACACAGTGGAAGTGAGGAACAGGTTTAAGGATTTAGATTTGGTGGACAGAGTGCCTGAAGAACTATGGATGGAGGCTCAAAACATTATACAGGAGGCAGCAACGAAAACCATCCCAATGAAAAGGAAATGCAAGAAAGCAAAGTGGCTGTCCAATGAGGCCTTACAAATAGCGGGGGAAAGAAGGCAGGCAAAATGCGAGGTAGATAGAGAAAGATACAGGAAATTGAATGCAGAATTCCAAAAAATAGCAAGGAGAGACAAGAAGGCCTTCTTAAATGAGAAATGCAAAGAAATAGAGGAAAACAACAGAATGGGAAGAACCATTACCAGAAGCGCCAACCCAGAAGTCTCCGTCTATACGGGGTTTCAGGGCAAATGGGACCCGGCGGGCCTTGAGCCTGGCAGGTTGTACTGCAGGGTCAAGCTGTAGAGCAATGGGGGGGCCGTATACTGTCCCAATTTCCCATCAAAACCCCCCGGAAATTCCTTGCATATGGCATCCACGTCCACTTTTAAGCTAGTGTGATTCTCCCCGGTGACGGCTAGCCCCAGTGGTCCAAACCATGCCAATCCCAGTAAGCTAATGTAGGGGCCCCTGACCACAAGCAGTTGCCGCGTCTGCCCTCGGTATTGCACCCTGAAGGTCCCCACCCCCATTGTGGGGACCTTGCATTTCTGGAAGTCCTGGAGGGTGAATGGGGCCGGCCTGAGTTTGGGACCCCCAGTAGGACACAGTTTCCTTAAGGTCCTTGCCGAGATTATGGATAGAGTTGGGGCTCCCTCTATCTGTACCTCTACATAAATCTTCTCTACGTTGGGGTGGGGCAACTGGTATTCCTGGAAGTCTGTGAGCTCCGTTGAGTTGCCTTGGTGCGTTGGGCCCTGGGACCTGGGGCTCCTGGATCGGTCATCTGATGCCTGGCGTCGGGTGGGCCGAGCCCGACACACCCAGGCAATGTGTCCCAATTTTCCGCACTGCCTGCACTCTGCGTTGCGGAAATGGCAGGTCCTCCTCTCGTGACTCTCCCTGCAGCCTCCTTCTCGTCGAGGCAGCTGTAGTCTGTGCGCTGCTTGAGTACGCTGCTGTACTTGGTGCACCTCCTCCCTGTCAGATCCTGAGTCGTCGGTGAGGTCTTCGTGGTGGACCCTCGGTTGGGACGGCAGGCTTGGTCGTGCCTCTTGCATCGACCTCTCGGCAGCTTCTGTTGCCAGGGCCTCCTCCAGGGCGACCTGGAACGTTAGGTCCTTCTTAGCGTAGAGGCGTCGTTGCAGCTTCTCATCCTTCAGGCCACTGACAAGATGGTCACGAAGCATGTTCTCCAATTCTGAGAAGTTGCAGAACTGGGCGGCTTGGTGGAGAGAGGTCACAAACCCAGTTATAGTTTCCCCAGGGGCTTGCCGCTTTGCGTAGAAGGCATTTCGACGAGCCACCACTGAGGGCTGTGTAGAAAAGTGCCCCTTCAGCCATTCCATTATTGTTTTGTATGGAACAGTAGCGACGTCTTCAGGCGCAAGGAGAGCCCGGGCGATTTCAAACGTCTCCTCTCTGCAGACGCTGAAGAATATTGCCCTCTTCTTGGCATCTTCCTCGTCAGTGACCCCTTTGACTTCTAGGAGGAAGGTGAAACGCGAGTGTCAGAGCTGGCTCCAGGTCCCAGCTCACAGAGGACCAACGCTAGCCGGTAGTAATGTACAAAGGTCTTTATTGAAGTACAGTTTCCATTTTCAAGCCGGAGCGCCCCAGCTCTACGTCTAGGGTTTAGATCGGCGAAGCTCCATCTGAATCTCCGCCCCCTGTACACCAGTTTAAGATTCTAGCCTTACTCCACCTCTTCCGTCTCTCCTTTCTCCTCTGGGTCCTGCTACCCCCCGGGGTCCCTTCCTTCCTGGATTCCTCTGACGCTGATGCTGACCCCCCTGACTCCTCCCGCTCTTTTCGGCGGGCTTTGGGACCTGGCTCCCTATCCTGGCTGCCAACTGCGCCGCCCTCCTGTACATTTGAACTTGGCGCGCGCGCCCAGCCTTCAACCTTCCTCTCGACCGTTTCCTCGCTCCCCGATGGAGGCGTGGCCAATCCTGACTCATTTCCTCCCGCTGGCAGTGCGCCGCCTGATCCCGATGCCTGGGACTCCTCCCCCCTACTGCACTCTGGTGTGGACGCTGGTACTGATTCCCGACGGCTGCTCTCTGAGTCCCCTCTGGCCCCTTCTTCCTGGGGTGCCCCCCTAGGCACCCCCCTTGCTCTGACCATGGGAGCCCCTTTCTGTGAATCTTCCGATTCGCTGGAAAGACTCAGAGACCTCGGACCGCTGTCATCGCTAACATTTCCTTCGGACTCCTCCCCCTCGCTCTCCATTTCCTCCCTTTCTTGTGCCTCTGCTCCTGAACCCCTGACAGCGAGGCATACGCTTCCCAGTCTCCGGATGCTGGGTTGAACGGCGAGAAGCTGCTGTTGGTTGCCATTCTGAGTTCCTTGGGTCCCGGAGCTGAAGCCTGGATACATGGTGAAAGGCAGCGGTGCGGCAGGTGGCGGTGCTGCGGTGCTGTGTGTGGCGGTCAGCTCAGCGGGATCCCATCCTCGTTGCCAGTGAAATATACTCAGAGTTGAGAGTGGATTTCATGCTCTTTATTCAGCTCATAGTGGTGAGGAGGGAATGGAAGTCCCCTCAAAGTATCTGCTTTATATACATTATTTACACAATGGGCTGCACGTGATTGGCTAATTCCGGAATTCTCCTGTAGGCCAATCAGGTTGTGGATTCACTTTTTTCTGGAGCTGGATTGGGTGGCTCCTGCCGACCAATCATACTGCTGCATTGTTCTAGGACCAATCAGACTGCTGCATTTTGGAGCCTATTATTCTAGGACCAATCAGACCGCTGCAGTTTGGATCCTATTCAACTCGGTACATAACAGCAACCATGAGAAAGGGGACACTGCCTGTGACCAGAGGCACATGTCTTGCAGGTATGGTGGCAAGAACGGTCCTCTCATACATACCTTTGAAATGCAAGGGGATTCACCTGACACATACCCAGCCCAGTATTAATGCCAGTGAAGATACAGTGCTACACTATGATTAATGCAAACCATGGAAGGAAGGGAGGGATTTGTGGGGGGCTACAGGTGAAGGTAATGCTCAAGACAGCAGCATGCACCCAAGTTTCTAGTGAAACTGGGAACATTAGATCTGCCTAAAAGCAATGTAAAAAACTGGTCTCACAACAAAATATTGCAGTGCATCCTTGGTGCGCTTGTTATCTGAGCCTGACAAAGTTGAAAAAAACAACAGTTAGAATCAAAAACAGGAGACCCTTGGGTTTTAGTTTTTGAACAATCAGCCTTCATGCAAGTCAAAGGAAGTTTCTATATTCAATTAAATCTGGATATGGCTTGAGAGGAGCTCTGAGAAAGTAATTTAAGCATACTGACCTTTTCTGGAACTTGAGAGGTATGGGGGATTGGGGAGAGTACAAAGCACCCTTGATTGGCAACATTCACAGGGGTTTACATTGCAGGGCTCCTATAAGTTATTGTTTTTCAGCACAGCCCTCCAACCTGCTCTAGGCGTACAATGGTGAACTACACTGCAGGGCTGTTGTATATCTCTAAAGCTACTGTGCAATTAGTGACAGCTTGCCTCCGAGTGAGAATGCTGGTACAGAAGGCAGTCATCTATTATGGGCCAAAGATAGTCTTTAAGATAGTTTTCCCTTTGGTTCTATTGCCATATGAAATAGGGAATAACTCTTAGGAAGTCATGGTGTGTTCACTATTTTCAGCATTAGGCTTTTCACCAGCCCCTCTAATTGCAAGGGGCTATGACTGGGCCAGGGCAGAGATTTCCAGGCAATTATATGATATTGATATGCAGACCACAATGATGGTTGTTGTGCAGCACCTATCCATTATGATGCACAAAGCTTTTCATAGACTTCCTGGAAATGTGCCCCCATATTTTCCCCTCATGTTGAGGTGGCTTTTGACTAAACACAGTTTCAATTCTCTGCTGCTGATAAAGGTGAAGGGGCAAGAGAGCAACCGAGTTCTCCCCACATGCCTCTAAGAATGACATAGATGCTGTTTTATAGCAGCAATGTGGGGAGTTGTGGGAACCTTATGCACCTTAGGAACTCACCAAGACTGAATGTCACTATGCACCAACAGAAAAAGAAGCCAGGGCATGAGTCTATGGATGCAGAAAGCTCCATGTCTTTATTGATGGGGGCCCCATTTTGGAAGAAACAGATCACAAACCACTAGTTTCCATCACACTTCAAGGATTATCAGACACCCCTCCACCAGTTGCATTTTTTCCCCGTCTACAACTGTAGCCTGCAAGCCTGGGAAAGGACTGCTGATAGCAGATACCATGTCAACAGATTGTGAAAGAACAGAAGCACCAGTACCTGACACTGACATAATGCATGTGAACCTGATCAAAAGACTGATAACGATTTCAGAAAAGATGTGGTCAGCATTTGCCTAGGTCAGGATGAAACCCCACGGAAGGTAAATGCAGAAATGGGGATGAGTTGTCCAAACCAGCAAGTTCTAAACCCATATTCTAAATATTCTAAATATTGCTCAAGGGTACCAAGGAAGGTTTTACAGGAAGATATGCTGCAAAGAATACATGAAGGTCACTTGGGTATAGAAGAATGCTAAGGGAGGGGGTGGGCTGCCCTATACTGGCCAAACATGACTGCACATGTAGAAAGAAGATTGAAAGACTGCTTGGTATTTCAGAAATCTAGGTCAGGTCTGATGAAATAACCTATGATGTAAGCTGTGAGTAATCACCCATGTTAAGCCATTCATCCTATGGCATGCATACAGTCATACAAACAGATGCTTGGAAATTTGTTTCAAGATTTGGGAACAAAACTTTTAGCCCAAGGTATCCACAATCCGATGGCCCATTGGTTTCAAAGTTTATGAGAAAAGGGCTATTCTGTTTTTTTAAAAGGAATTTTATGTTAGCACCGTGTCATTTCTCAGCATAGCCACACTATAAACTCATATTGGAGAGCGGTTATTGGTTTGTTTGTGCTTTATTATGTCTTTTGTGTTCTTTTGTATTTTTATATTGTGAACTGCCCTGTGATCTTTGGATGAAAATGAAGAGTGGAGGAGGAGTTACAGTGAGCAGCAGTTCTACTTAGCTGATAATAGCCTCTGGGAGTTTGTGAACAGGAAGATTTGCAAGGGTGTTTTGAGGAGGAAGTCAAGAATGCCATCTCATGGTGTACATAGGACCAAAAGACATGAACAGCAAGGAAACTGCTGCAATGACCTGCAACACCTAGGCAAAGTAACTCTTCTTGCCTGAAAGGGTATGAAACTACACCTGCAGTAAGTGCAAGCTGGAAGCCTTGCTGGAAGAGAAGATACAGCAATCTGAGGCTTGATTATCAACATTTGAGTTATTGGGCAAGATAAGTAGATTGTCCTGGTACAACGGCACAGGTGAGGTACCCTTAGGGAGAAGAAAGATTGCCCATTGCAAGAGAGAAACCCCTGAAGAAATGTGACACAAAAGCAGGACTGTCGGGAACAATGCTGTGTCACTGCAGCTACAAAATTGACCCCCTGTCCTCACCTTGGAGGGCTAGAGGGGTAAGGACATCAGCTGCAGACCTCAGAATACACTGACATGGCTGTGGGAAGGTACAGTGTATAGAATGATTCCTGCCACTCCCCAGAAGAGGTGTGGTGGTAGTGGGGAACTCCCTAATGATGGGGACAAAAGCAGTAGTGTGCAGAGGTAGCAGGATGTCCCAGGAGGTGTGCTGCCTTCCAGGTGCAAATATTCATGATCAGACAGAGAGGTTGCCAAGTCTTATAAAGCCCACTGACCAAAACACCTTTCTTCTGATTCATGTGGGTACAAACAGTACTGCTAGACACAGCCTTTGACTTATGAGACTATGAGACTCTGGGCAGGAGACTGAAGGGCCTTGAGGCACAGGTAGTTTTTTCATCACTCATTCCTGTTGAAGGTCATGGCCAGCCAAGAAAGAGAGAGGAAGATACTGGAAGTAAACCGCTGGCTTCTGGGGCCATGGCCTGTGCATCTTAATTCCACAATTGGTCTGTGAACACTTAGAAAAGAATGCTGTGATTACTAGGCCTCAGCATGGGCTTCTCAAAAACAAATCATGCCAGATAATTCATCTTCCCTTTTTTGATAGAGTTACAAGCTTAGTTGATTCAGCAGAATGCTATGGATGTAGTGTATCTTGATTTCAGAAAGCCTTTCGACAAAGTCCCCATGATTTTATTGTGGAGAAGCAGGTAAGATATGGGCTGGATGAGGTAACTGTCAGGTGGATTTGTAGCTGGTTGACTGAACTCAAAGTGTTAAGTTGTGGGCGAACATATCAGACGACACAGCGATTCTTCCAAAAAAGCTCTTTATTTGTAAGCTGGAACAGAACTGAACTGAGGAGCTCAGTCAGCCTGCTTATATAGAGCTCCACTAGAATGCAACAGTAACCATTTTCTGTAACTAGCCAATCACTGAACGTCACTTTCGATCCTTCATTTGCATACAAATTATCCAATCACTGAACGTCACTTTCGATCCTTCATTTGCATAACTATCTACAGTATCCCCCTGCTGGCGCAGGGTGAGAACTTCAGTACATAACACCCCTCCCCACCGAGATAAGGCGTTAGTTACAATCGTAATGGTTTCCTTATATACAGCACTACACGTAATGGTTCAATTAGGCACAAAAGCATATCGGTTACATTTCACATACTTAGACCAACAGTGATACATGTCCAACAACATAGTCCTTTAAATAAGTTGGGCGCTTGGAAACTCTGCCAGACCGCTGGGGACTGGTAGCCAAGTCCGGGGGGGCACACAATTCTTGCTGAGGCTGTGGTGCAACCCTAGGTAGCGTTGAAACCAAGTCCCCTGGATCCGCTGCTGTGGGTGAAATCTCCGCAAGTGGAGTTCGTGGAATATCAGGCACGGCAGTGGTCTGAGTCTGTGGTAAGTCTGGCAGACCTTCTGAAGCAGCTTGGTTCGGCTCCAGGCCGGCAGTTTGCGAGAGAGGTGTAGGTGGAGCCTCACCATCTGTGTCTGTTCCGGAGCCACGAGCGCAGCTGGGGGCACCACAGTAGTGTCCAAGTCCCCAACCCTGTGCCTAAGCTGGTCTATGTGCCGGCGCCACAAGCGTCCGTCTTCGAGTGCCACCTGGTACGAGCGAGGTCCCAGTGACTGGCACCCAAGGAATGTCCCCCATAAAGTTCCAGGCAAAGACCTGGTTTCCGGGAACAAATGACCGTGGCGCGTTGGCACAGCCTGGGTGTTCGGCCATGGCAAAGTCTGGGTGCAGCCGGTCGAACAGGGACCTGAGGCAGCGGCCCATAAGCAGTTCAGCAGGACTCCGCCCTGTGGCCGCATGAGGGGTGATGTGTTGTATGAACAAGTATTTGGCGACCCGCACGTACCAGTCTCCCCGGTCCAGGCGCACCAGTGCCTCTTTTGCCGAGCGCACCATTCTCTCTGCTTGCCCGTTGATGGATGAAATGGTGCCGTTAGGGCATGGCGGATGCCCAGTCCCAAAAGATACCGCTCAAAAGTGCCTGACGTGAACTGCGGTCTGTTGTCGGAGACAAGGACACCAGGACACCCATGCGTCGCAAAGAGGCCTCACAGCACCCGGATGACGGCCTTGGTAGTGGTGGAGGGCATCAGGGCCACCTCCAGCCATTTGGAATAGGCGTCCACCACTACCATAAAGGTCCGGCCATGAAAGGGGCTGGCCAGATTGATGTGCACCCTCGACCAGGGTGTCTTAGGCATCTCTCAGGTGTGTCCCTTAGCTGCCGGTGGTGCAGGCCTCAATTCTTGGCACGCTTGACAGGCGGAAACCCAGGCAGTGATGGCATCGTCCATGTTAGGCCACCAGACGTAACACCGAGCCAACGCCTTCATTTTGACGATTCCCGGGTGGCCAACGTGCAGAGCCTCCAGGACACGTTGATGGAGTCTTTGGGGAAGCACGACGCGGTCTCCCCACAGCAGACAGCCGCGATGAGCCGAGAGTTCATGTCATCTGGTTGCGAAGGGCTGGAACTCCGATGCAAAAGGCCCTTGTGGCCACCCCCTCCACACCCAGTTGAGCACACGGCTGATGGTGTGATCCTGGGCACATGCGGCCACAGTGGCAGCCGATACAGGTGCTGCTGGAAGATCCTCAATCAGGAGGAGCGATGAAGCAGGAACCGGGTCTTCCACAAACGCTGGAAGAGGGCAACGGCTGAGGGCATCGGGATGGCCCATCCATTTCCCGGGCGATGGACGAGCCGGTAGTGGTAGGCAGCCAGGAAAACAGTCCATTGCAGCATGCACGGCGAGAGGACCGGTGAAGTTGGACGATCACCGGCGAGGAGGCCCAGGAGCGGCTTGTGGTCGGTGATGAGGTTGAAAGTCCTACCGTAGAGGTATTCATGGAACCTCTTTACTCCAGCCACAAGTGCCAGTGCCTCCTTGTCGAGCTGGCTGTAATTCCGTTCCGTTGGAGATAGCGTCCTGGAAAAGTAGGCGAGCGGTGCTTCTCTTCCGTCTGGAAAACGGTGACTAAGGACAGCGCCAATGCCAAAAGGTGAGGCGTCGCAGGCAAGGACCAGCGGCCTGGCTTCACTGTCCTGTACCAACACACTGTCCAATGAAAGGAGAGCCTTGACCGCGTTGAAGGCAGCCGTCTCCCGATGACCCCAGGACCAAGGTGTCTTTGTGCTGAGGAGTCGGTGAAGAGGCTCAGCCACCGTGGCTTTGTGGGGCAGGAACATGTTATAAAAGTTCAGCAGTCCCAGGAACGCCTGCAACTCCGTCTTGTCCTTTGGGATGGGGGCCTGCTGGATAGCGCGGATCTTGGATGTGGTCGAGTGAAGGCCGGAGGCGTCGACAAGATAGCCCAGGAACTCCACCTGTGGAACAGCGATCTGGCACTTCTCTCTCTTTACCTTGAGCCCGGCCTCCTGGAACCTGGTCAGCACGGCGCAGAGGCATTTGAACAGCTGCTGGTGTGAGTCTGAGGACACCAAGACGTCATCAAAATACGGCGCCATGCCCGGAAGCCCTTGCAGGAGACGCTCCATAAGGCTTTGGAAGATGCCAGGAGCCACACTCACCCCAAACTGCAAACGGTGGCAACGGAATGCCCCTTAGTGGGTGGCGATCGTCTGGGCTTCAGTAGTGGCATCATCGACGGGCAGTTGTTGATAGGCTTGGGCAAGGTCCAGCTTAGCATAGAGCTTACCCTCACCCAAGGAATGCAGCAGGTGTTGAACAACAGGAACCGGGTAAGCGTGCTGCTGAAATTGTTGATTGACTCCCCCTCTGCCTGATTCCGGTGGTAAAACACATGCCGGGCAGCAATCTTGGACGGCTTTGGCGCGTAGTGGTTGTGGAGCTTATCTTGGATCGTGTCCCATGGTGTTGCCTGGACTGCTTCAGGCGCAACCAATGCTCGGGCTGTCTCAAACGCCTCAGGCCCACAGAGGCTGAGGAATAGGCCCCGCTTCTGTTCCTTTGATACTGCTGTCAGCTCGTTGGCTTGGAGGTAGCAGTCGAACCGAGCGAACTAGAGGCTGGCGCAAACGGTGGTAGAGGCACAAGTGAAGCCATGATTCCGATGCTGGCGTGAAGGGCGATGGATGGAACACAGTGCTCTAGCTAGAACAGTCAGCTCTGAATTGGTTCTGTCCAGTGATTTCGCTCAGTGATTCAGCTCAGTTCAGAGGATGGCTGCATCTGGCTGTGCTCTGATATCCATCGATCCCATCCTCGCCGCCAGTGTTAAGTTGTGGGCGAACATATCAGACGACATAGCGATTCTTCCAAAACAGCTCTTTATTTGTAAGCTGGAACAGAACTGAATTGAGGAGCTCAGTCAGCCTGATTATATAGAGCTCCACTAGAATGCAAGAGTAACCATTTTCTGTAACTAGCCAATCACTGAACGTTACTTTCGATCCTTCATTTGCATACAAACTATCCAATCACTGAACGTCACTTTCGATCCTTTATTTGCATAACTATCTACGGTATCCCCCTGCTGGCCCAGGGTGAGAACTTCAGTACATAACACAAAGAGTACTCATTAACTTAATTATCCTGTAAGAAAATGGCAAACTGGGTGCCACATAGTTCTGTCCTGGGCCTGTTGTGCAACATCTTTAGAAATGATTTGGATGAAGGACTTGAGGAGATGCTCATCCAATTTGCAGATGACACCAAACTGGGAGGGGTAGCTAATGACACAGAAGCCAGAATCAGAATTAAAAATGACCTTAACAGCAAATGAATTTCAATAGGGACAAATGTAAGGTTCTGCACTTAATGACTGTGGTGCAGAATGAGCTTAACAGATTGGAGAACTGGGCCCAAACGAACAAAATGAATGCCAACCCAAGTAGGGGTTGTGGGGACACTCCACCCCAACCTTCCCATCTTACCAGAAATGTCGGAAGAAGGGCTTCCAGTCACCAGGAGGCTTCAAAATGCCTTGAACTAGACATGCTTACCATCCCCTTTCAGATTGTTGCCATGCAAGGAGTAGGATTGGTGTGTGGATCCTCACCTCTCCCCTGCAAGTGTTAGCATTCCGTCCCCTCATGATGCTAGGGCTATACTAGTCTGATTTACTCTGCTTCTTGAATGCTGTTACTAAACTGCCTGTCATATATATTATTTTATTTTAAAAATAATTTATTAGAAGAATTTCATTTATAAAAATGTGGTTAAAAGAAAAAAAAAAGAAGAAAAAATGTTTGTTAGGAATATGTTTGCTTGTGTTCCTATTCCAGCTATTATAACTTGATCCCTCATGTCCAGCAGTTGACACAATTGCCTCTTCTGGCAGGGCTGGTGTCCCCCAGAAGGAGCAGGTGCACAGCTGGAGAGCACTCCCTGAACTATCATTGTGGCCTCAATGTCTAGAGACACCTATGTGCAGCATCAGGTGGTGCACCAACTGTAGCCACTTCTGAACAGAGATAGCCAGGCCAAGGCCCCTCATCCTCTGGTAGCCTCCAGGTTAGACTATATTGTAATGTGCTATATGTGGATCCACCCTTGAAAACTATCTGTGAATTGCAGCTAATATAAAAAGTGCTAGTGAGGCAGCAGTTGAACACATGCAACAAGCACTTTACATTAGCTACATTTGTTGCCAATGTGTTCCCGACTCTATTCAGGGTGCTTACATTTATTACCTTATTTATATATAAAAAATTATATATAAACATCTTGGTTGACTTCCTCTAGTCCCTCCCTTCTGAGTTTCCTTGTAGTTAAAAGTAACAGCTTTCCAATATCATTATTAAACTAAAACAATTTCCAATTATAGTCCATCCTATTCACTTTTCTTAATATTCTAAATCCCATTTATTTAATTATAACTTAGTTTAATCCCAGGTCTATTTGTTTCTTTCAAGTAATTTATAATTTTTTATATTACAATATTTATTCAAATAGTCAGTAAATTTCCTCCAGTCCTCTTGAAACTCCTCTTCTTTCTGGTCACGGATTCTTCCAGTCGGGTCAGCCAGCTCCGAAAAGTCCATCATCTTCGTATGCCAATCTTCCACTGTTGGTAGTTCTTGTGTTTTCCAGTTTTTAGCAAGTAATATTCAGGCGACCGTTGTGGCATACAAAAATAATTTAACATCTTTCTTGGGCTATTCCAAACGTCGTAAATCCAAACTGTCTTCTGCAGGGATTAAGAAAATCAGAAAAGTATGTCCCCCCCCCCCTCCCAGAAGGGGGAATCCAAAGGTTAACTTAAAAGTCTTTTAAAAGTCGTATTTTATAGATTGCGGCTTCGGCTACTGTGGCTGTTTTCTCTTTTAATCAGAGGAAGGGATTGACCTCCGTTTTTAAATCCCTATCCTTTCCGAATAGATATCCAAATTGTTAATTTTTACTCACTCTTTTCCAATCAAAGTTATTTGGAGGAATTGGCCTCTCACGATTGCCAGACTTGGAGCTTTGTGTGACGAAGGAAGCGAGTCTATTCCCAAGTGCCTCCGTCTCCAACCCCACTCGCTCTCGGAGCTCTTTTCAAGAGCTTACCGGGGAGCGGGGGAGTCGCTCCAGGCACCAGCAGGAACACTAGCTCCTCGGAATGCTCAATCTGAAGTTATTTATGGAGTACCACATCGTTCTAGCGGTTTCCCCCCACCTTCAAAGCACTGGTGCCCTTTCAAGCGAAAGAGCTCTCGTCCACCAGAATGGGCGGACAATCAGAAGTACATTTATTACCTATTAATACACAGAAACAAAAATGGGTTTATGTGGTGTTTCTAGTGATCAGCATGGGTAATTGGGAGGGCGTCACAGTTTAGGGTAGGTATCCTTGGGCCTAGGGGCCAAATACAGACCACTCTACCCAGCCCTTGGGATTCTCTTCAAGTCACACCTGTCACTGGCTCTGGTTTGCACCTTCCTTGAATGCCTTTGCTTTGTTGGATTGCGTCTTTGAACTGTAATAATGCCTCTTGAGTGCGAGGATGAAAAATGTGGTTCATGTGTAGAAACTCCTTGACTTTAGTGTGGCTGAAGTGCTGTCTACTATTCAAATGCAAACTTCACATCCCCTGTTGCCCTTCTTTGTCACTGTTGTACAGTCTCTGGAAGGTACTCTGTGACAGAAAGCAGCTATTAGGTTCAAAAACTTTCTCCACCTGTCACCCAGGGCTTGGTGTTGACTCATTGCAGGCTTTTATGCTTTTCTTTCTTCCCAACATCATAATTCTTTATTGAAATTCATAAAAACAAAAACAATCTTAAATAAATAAAAAACCAATCTTGTGTAAGTAATCTTATACAAATTTGCAAATATAGGTTGATTCAATCTTATACAGTCTCTTTCGTCCTACGTTCTTAGAAATGTAATAGACTTCCCATCAACTCCCGATGTACAGTGGTGCCTCGCAAGACGAAAAGAATCCGTTCCGTGAGTCTCTTCGTCTAGCGTTTTTTTCGTCTTGCGAAGCAAGCCCATTAGCGGATTAGCCGATTAGCGCTATTAGCGGTTTAGCGGCTATTAGTGGCTATTAAAGGCTTAAGGGATTAGCGGATTAGCTGCTAAAAGGCTATTAGCAGCTTAGTGCCTTAGAAAAAGGGGGTGGGGAGCGGAAAAAAAACCCCAGGAATCGCAAGACATTTTCGTCTTGCGAAGCAAGCCCATAGCAAATTCGTCCTGCGAAGCACCTCCAAAACGGAAAACCCTTTTGTCTAGCGGGTTTTCCGTCTTGCGGGGCACCACTGTACTTAACAATTCTGATATCGAATGTACTTATAATTATTACCTTAATCTTTCTATATTTTCTAATACTTTATTACAAAATATTGTACCAATTTTCCTTATTTCTTTATTATTAATTTACACAGGGGTCATTCAAACGCTGCCATAGATGTCATACCACCATTGTGGTTTTGTAAATATCTCTCAAACATATCCCATTTTTGAATAAATGATTGTTTTGTATTACCTCTCAGTCAATTGTGCCATTTCTGCATATTCTAGTAATTTATTCTGCCATTTTGCTAGTGTTGGAACCTTTCCCCCTTTCCAGTTCATTGCACTTAACATTTGGGTGGCGGCTGTTGCGTATAGGAAAATTTCTTTTACATTTTTCGGTATCTCTCTGCCTAAAATTCCAAGCAAGAAAGCTTCTGGGTTTTTTTTTAAAGAATGTTAATTTAAAGATCTTTTTCATCTCATCATAAATGAGATTCCAAAACTCTTTAATTTTCCTGCATGTCCACCACATATGATACATATTTCCTTCACTTTCCCGCACCATCAAATTTGTTTGAGAGAAATGTTTAGAGGGCTCAGTGGCGAAACCGGATTTTTTGTCTTGTTTAAATGTCTCAAAGAGTTGGTGATACTGTAGCCATCCCGAGAGCTGATCTTTCATTTCATCATAGTTCTTAAGCTTTAATTGATTACCTTCCTCTAGTAATAAAGAGTTATACGTCAACCAGCTTCATTTTATATTCATTTTATAGTCTTCTTCTTAACAACCTTTAACAAAGGAGATATCCATCTTGGGGTTTGGGGTTCCAACAAGCCTTTATATTTTGCCCAAACCTTATACAACACATTTCTTACTATATGGTTTATAAAGCCTTTATGTATTTTGATCTTATCATAATTTAAATATGCATGCCAACCAAAGCGGTTGTCATGTCCTTCCAAATCCAATACATCTATGTTCTTAAGTAAACACTAATCCAAAAGAGACAGGCTGCTTCATAGTAAAGTTTTAAATCGGGCAGACCAAATCCCCCCCCCCTTTAATGTCAATAGGCAGTGTATGTTTTATTCTAGGTCTTTGTCCTTGCCAGAGGAATTTAGATATTTCCCTCTGCCGCTTTGTAATGCAGCCTGTCCCCCCTATGACTGGAATGGTTTGAAAAAGAAAGAGCATCTTTGGCATTCATTTTAATAGCCGATATATGTCCCCAAAATGACAATTTCAATCTACTCCAGACCTCCTTATTTCCTTTGACTTCGGACCATGTCATGATATAGTTATCTTGATAGAGGTTAATATTTTTCAGTGTTAACCAGATTCCAAGGTATTTTATTTTTTTGCAAAATTCAAGCGTATTGACCTTTCAATTTCTTTTTTCTCTTGGGCGGTAAGGTTCTTAGCCATAAGTTTTGTTTTGTCACTGTTTAATTTAAACCCCACTACTTTCCCATAATTGTTAATTATTTCCAAAGTTTTATTGAGGCCCTCTTTTGGGTTTTCAGTTGTGATAATAAGATCACCTGCAAATGCCCTTAGTTTGTATATTTTATTTTCCAATGTTATACCTTTAATATTTTTTCCCTCTCTTATTTTCTTATTTAAAACTTCTATCACTAATATGAATATTAACAGAGAGAGAGGACAGCCCTGTCTGGTCCCTTATTTCATATTCCTCAGTTATATGATTTTTCTTGCCTTTTGTTTTGTATAGATAGCCTGAATTCCTTTACAAAATAAATCCCCAAATTCCATTTTGTTGTATCATGGTTGTCATAAATCTCCAAGAAATATTATTGAACGCTTTCTTCGCATCTACCGACATAAATATAGCTGGCTTATCAAATCATGTCTCGAAATATTCCAGCAAGTTTATGATGTTTCCAATGTTGTTCTGCATTAAGCGGCCAGGGAGAAAGCCAGCTTGGTCTTTGTGGATAATGGTTTGGAGGATGTTCTTCATTCCTTCAGAAAGGATATTAGCATATACTTTATAATCATTATTTAAGAGTGATATTGGCCTGTAATTGGAAACCAATGTTAAATCTGTTCTCTGTTTTGGAATCAGGCTTATATAACTTTTCATCCATGATTCTGGTAATTTACCATTTTAAAATATTCATTGTAGTCTTTAATAACTCAAATAACACCTCTTCTAATTTTTTATAATAAATTGACAGTAGGCCATCTAGTCCAGGTGTTTTTCCTAGTTTAGATTTCTTTATTGCTCATTGGACTTCTAGGGCTGTGATGGGAGGATTGAATATTTTAGTTTGGTCAATAGAAAATTTTGGTAAGTTATTTTGATCCAGGTATTCTTTTATCTCTTCAGGTGTTTCTCTTCCTTCTTTAATAATAATAATAATAATAATAATAATAATAATAATAATAATAAATAATAATAAAATTTTATTTATAACCTGCCCTCCCCAACCGAAGCCGGCCTCAGAGTGGCTAACAACAGTAAAATAATACAGCATAATCCAGTTCTTTATAAAATTCCATGAAGCTATTTGCAATTTCCTTAGGATTGCTTATTATATTGTCTCCAACTTTGATTTTATTAATTATCCTTTCATTTTGTTTTGTTTTTTAAGTTTTATGTTTTTAAGTTTTGCATGACACACACACACAAAGCACCACCACCAAAAAATAATGCCAACTCACAGCAACAAAAAGATGTAGCTTGTGAATATTTGCTTGACAGATAATATGCACTGGGTGTGGGATAAATCAGCCTCATATAACCAATAGGCTTAACTCTAATTAATACATGTAGGGGTTAAGACCAAAAAGAAAACTGTCCTGCAAGGCTTAGCTAGACCACTGACCCTCACCTTTGGAGGAAGAGTTACCAAACTTTTTTCATCCACTATCAGGCATGTCCAACTTCAAGCAGGCTGTGATTTACTATCCAGTATCAAAAACTGGAACACTCTCCCATTGTCCTTCTTCAACTTCTTCACTTTAGGGGCGAGGTGTAAGGCATTGTTGGTGACCAGGAAAAACCCCTGTCTTTCCTTAGCATGGATTTGTGGTCGATTCCATCGCCTTCTTCCACGTAATGCCCAAACAGAGGCTACAGCTGATTAAGCCACAGGCTGCTCTGTATGGAGGAGGAAGGAAAGGGGCTCTCCTTTTATCCAGCCTCACAACCCTGCACCCCACTTTCCTTTGGGGACCGCTGCACCCTCTCCCAGCCGCATGAGCATGGCCATGCAACACCCAGTGAGGGCTGCCCAGCCGAGGGTGGCTTCCTTAGTAGAGCGAAGAGAGAGGCCCGCGTTCTGGAGCTCACGGGATGGCGAAAGTGGAGGTGCAGTTCCCTCCCTCCCACAGCTGAGCCCCAGCTGTGAGGGAGGAGCAAAGCCTGCCTGGCCATAGTGCGATCAACCAAAATCCATCCTGTGATTGACCAGTCAATCGCGATCAACACGCTGGAAAACATCCTGGGGTGCTCCTGCAGCCCCCACTGTCCGAGTGTCCTCCGGTATGCGCAGCTCTGGCAAAGGCATTTCCCTTCTTCTCCATTGCGCCCAGTGACATATACCAAATGGTATATTGTGGGATTGTTCAGGGATGCAGGAGAGGATATATTGTTTGATTATATCCTTTCCAACTTGTGTTAACAAGTTCTACAATTTAGTAGAGTAAAATTCCCCTTTTTGAACTTGCACAGCGGATGCGTTTGCTCAGGCTCACTAAAGCCTCTAAAATAAGTTTTGTTTGGTAATTTCCCCTTTAGTCCCTTATAAAAATATAGACACAACACAGTCTTCTATAAAAGTATAAAAAGCGTTTACTCACACATTCTGTTCACAAATGGATCCCAAAAGGCAGACTTAAGTTACAAAAGTAATATACATCTGGAAACTATCCCATAAGCAGACAGTTCCTTTGTCCTCTCTTGGCTAGAAGCCAAGAGAGCATCTTAGGCTAAGCAAATGTTGCTTCTCCGATTAATGTAGTCACAGAGAAGGATGGCGGCCTCCACTGAGGTATTTTGTTACCTGCATAGGTGAGGTCACGCCCACCTCTGGTCACATGTAGAGGAAGTCTGTCCCAGCCTAGGAGGGAACAGGAAGATCCAACTGGCTGGTCCAGACACCCCTTTTTTATGTCTCTACAACTCTAGGGATGTTGTACTTGACTGCTCTGTGTTTCACATCCCAAATATATTAACACTAATCTTCTAGCATTACACAGCAAGAAGCGTGAGACACCATAGAGCTAATCTACGTATTTATGTACACACTATGTACAGACAAAGCATCATGGCGTCCTCTCTCATCAGCTCTGAGAGAAAACAGAACAAAGTAAAAGCAAAAGTACAGTCCAACAGTACGGCCACGGAAGAGAGATAAGGCTGTCTTCCGTTCCCAGTCTTCCCAGACAGGCATGTGAATTACACCAATCGTATCTGAAGGATCAGATACATGAAATACTAACAGTCTGCACTATGTGAACCTGACCAGTAAGGATGTCTGTGCTGGATGCTCCAAGCTTAGACTGTGTGGCTTCAGCAAGTCATCTTTGTGTTTCTATACAAATAATTTAGAAACTGTTACCATTTTTGAAACTAAGATACATTGCCTGTCTTTTCTTTCTGCTGTATAGAAAAGCATATGAATCTGCCCTTTGAAGAATTTGTAAGTAAACCATTTCTAACTTACCAAATGTGGGGTCTCTTTCTATGCTATGGGAAGAGGGGAGCTTTGGAAGAAACTTAAGAGATATTTTAAAGGTCTAACAGCCTATATTTCCATGCTTCGCAGCATTTTTTGTGAGTTCAAATCTATGCTGGGGCTCTCTCACCAAAGAGTACATGCCTCAGTCCTGGATCTAAGCATTGCATCCAGGGAATCCTCCTTTTTACCATACCTATTTCCCTGCTTTCCATACGAACAGAGGGTCTAAAGGGGGTGCTTATCAAATCTGGAGACAGAAAGCTGAAAGGAATAGCTAACAACATTTTTATTATTTTACCATATTCAGTATTTTTCCCTTTTAACCAAATTACAAACTCAAACCAACACTGGGAGGGGAAACAATCAACAATAAGCAATGATGAAGATCCTTCTATTTCAGCTGGTACATTTTCTGTTTTTATTAACAGAAAACTTCATGCAATCTTTTTGTATACTACCTAGAAACTTCAGCAATTAAGTGGCGTAAAAAAGCCGAAATAAATAAATAAATGAAAATAAATAAGTGGCTTTACAAAAGAGGTGGATTTACATAGGCCAGGTACATTTTCTGTTTTTATTAATAGAAAACTTCATGCAATCTTTTTGTACACTACCTAGAAACTTCAGCAATTAAGTGGCATAAAAAAGCTGAAATCAATAAATGAAAATAATTAAGTGGCTTTACAAAAGAGGTGGATTTATATAGGCCACAGTTATGATTTACCGAGAATGGAGGCAGGTCATTTAATAACCTTGACTTGCATGGGGAAAAGCATTTTCCAGAAAGAAGGAAAGCAACCTAAGCATCTAAGGGAGGAAGGTGAAACATATACATTTAATTACAAATCTTGGTAACTGGCAATCCTAGACACTTCTAGCTAAAGGAAGAAATCTTTAAACAAGAGTGTGGGAACAAACAAACAGAAACCAGAAAGTCACCAAATAGCTAAAACATATACTTTTCATCTGCTTTCTTCTCACTTTTCATAACATTTACCTAGCTCTGAAAGGCTGGTATTCTTCAAGTAAGAGGGGTTAGAAATGTTCCTTCAAATAAAGTATGCAACATTAATTTCCATTTGTCTAATGGAGATGGGACACTACTTGACTGGCAGCTCCAGTTTGCTATATTGTAAAGACTCCTTAGTGTTTTTTAAAAGCTCATTTACTCTTAATGTAATTAGCAAAAAAATATTAAAAAGCCCAATTTGTCCGAAGCCTCAAGACAAACCCTCTCAAATCTTACAGGCTACAGGCTACAGGCTACAGTGGAGCAAGAAGCAGACACAAAGGGAATCTGGAGTTCTGGATGGTGAGGGAAAAGTAAATGCTGTCTCCAGAGAGAGCCGGCCAAAAGACAAGGCTTAGTGTAACAGGGCCACAGCTCAGTGGTTTGCACATGCTTTGTATGCAGAAGGTCCAAAGGTCTATTTCTGGCATGTTCAAATAGAGGTGAGAAAGAGCCCTGTCGCCCTGGAGAGTGGCTGCCAGTTAGTACAAGACAATACTGAGCCAAAAGGTCTGCCCTGATATAAAGCAGCTTCCTTTTCAAAAAGTCTTAGCTCAGAGGCAGAGCACATGTCAGAGCCCAAAGCAGCTCCAGCCAACTCGCCCTTCTACAAGGCATTGTCTTCAGCTTACCAACTGCATCTCATCAGGCCAGGCTCCCACCTCGCATGGAGTCACACTTTTCTCTCCAAGGACTTTTTTCTCACACACTCTGCTTGCATTTGCTTCATTTCACTGAACCACTGGTTCTGCTGTTCCATCTGTTGCTGGCTTTGCTGCAGGAGCATCTTGTCAAACATCTGGCCTCACTGCTGCTGGATCATTAACCTGACCTGCTCCAGGCTGTTATTGCTGTTTCTCCCTCCACTCTGGCACCCCTCACTCACAGGCCCCCCTCCAGGAAACACAAATCCCACTCCTAACACCAGTGTAGAGCACCACCACAATCTCTGAGCGGTGTGAGATTTCAGGGGTTCCAGGCGCTTACTCAGGAATCGTGTTTCCTTCAGAAATGAGGCAGAGACTGTGGAGTTTTATTATCTATGGTATATTTACACATATGTACAACCTTAGCCTGCAATGGAGGGATTCAGAGCATCAACATCCTAAAAGGGTCTTGTTTCTCCCATGGCTGCAGCCTTGAATTTAAACAAAAATCAAACATTGCTGTGAATGTTACTCTGACTCTTTCTCCAGCTTGCTGCCTTTTCCTCTAGGTCACAATACTGCAAACTGTCAACTCAGGCTTTGTCCTTCAAACTATCTCCAAGGAGGAAAGGGCCCTACCCATTTCCTGTATTACACAGAGCCTCTCCTCACCTGCTCTGCTTTGCTTCCCTTGATGGCTCATCACCCAGGCTATCACCTCAACACAGGAAGCTAGACAGGCTTATATTTTAATCCTAAAGGGGTTAGAAGGATCTCACATACAGCCTACTTCGTCTTCCCCACCACTCATGACAATATTCTTTGCTATCTCTTATCCTGATGGGTGATTTTAATGCAGTAATAACTTAAAAAATAGAATTGCACTGCTAGCTAAGGATCTTTGTACAAGGACACCCATGGACAAATACTGGTAAATAAACTGAAGCAGGCAGAAGTTTCTTCAAGACTGATTTGAACAACAGCTAAATAATACACCATGGAAAGGGACCGGACTAATGCACTTCCCTTTGTCTGGAATGCTGTTACATCCTATTAAGGGCTACAATTATCTTCTTTTCAAAATTTTGCTGCTATTGTTGACAACTGTACTACAGAAATTACAAATCCTTACATGCATTCAATATAAGCAGGGATGCCTTACATGCATTCAATATAGCCATGGGGCCACTGCATTTATTTCAGTTGGAGAACATGAGCACATTTAACTTATTTAGAAAGTCAAGGGGACGTCTGAAAAATAGGGAAGTGTCTCCTGTTTTCAGATATACACAAAATGTAGCTGGGATTATCAGCATTCATATATGAGCAAATTCACCAGATGCTAGTATAGTCACTATAAGACATTTGTACACATCCATACGCACAACTACAACGAATGTACAAAATGTTACATTTACACGGGAACACTGACAATCCTTGCGAATGTCTGAAATACTCAGCCAACACCCACCAGTGAGCATGTGACAGCCAGCCAGCTGTGGTCAATAGTGTTCACTTCTGCATGTCCTGAGGCAATTGCAATATTTGTCCACCAAATCTCTCTCCCTCCCTCCCTCTCTCTCTCATCCACCTATCCACCCCAGCTTCCTACTTCCTCCGCACACTGACGAGCCGGATGCCCCCACCGTGGATCCGGGCTTGAGCCCCCCCGCCCTCCCAGCTCCGCAGCCTGCCGGCGCGTCGCTGCCCGGATCCAGGCCGCGCCGGTCGCCGGAGCAGATGGAGCCCAGCGCGAGACCCCCGCGTGTGGCGCTTCTTCGTCCCCTGCAGCCGCGCGCCGGGCCCTTTCCCATCTGCCCGGCCTCCCTTCGGCGGCCAGGCTTACCTGCGGGCGCGGTGCTTCTCGTTCCCGCTGGCGGGCCGACGCGCAGCTAGGGATGCGTCTTCCGCAAGCAAACGGCTCCGCTTGCTCCCGGTCCAGGCGTCCGGAGCGGGCAGCGCCGTGGCTCGCCCGCCTCGCTTGCTCTTTCGCCGCCTCTCGACGGAGCTCGGCCAGCAGCAGCAGCAGCAGCGAGAGGCCGGCTGTGGAGGGACGAAGCGGATCGCCGCCCGCCTCCCGGCTGCAGCTGAGCAGCGGCACTGAAATCAGCTCAGGGCCCTCCAGAGCCGCAATAACCGTTTTTGCACCTCAGGATTAACGCGGAATCAAAGCCGCTTGCTTTGCTTGCTCCCCCCCCCCCCCCCGCTGCCGCAAGAATCGAAGCTGACAGGCAACGTCCAGGAAAGCTCCATCTTGTTGGCGGAGGATGCGGGGAGGAGCGGCGCTGCCCCTGGAATGCGGAGCCCGAGGGAGCGAGCGGGACGCGGGAAGGGGCTGAGGGCAGGCAGGCGCCCTTCCTGGTGGCGAGAAGCCCTCGGAAGGACCGGCCTACAGGCCGCGTGGACCTGGCCCAGGTAAAGCACCTGCAGGTTTCTGACGCGCAGCGTAAATTAATAATAAAGAGTTCTAAAGAATAAAATCTTTACTGAATTAAAATAAACTTCTTTATAAACATGGTTCCAAACAGTTTGACTGAGATTGCATACAGACACTGCTCACAGCTGAGGCAGACAGACTGCTGAAATCTTACAGAGAGCACAAAGAGAAACTGGCTGCTAAGCCACATATCCAAGTGACTCAACAGTTAGGTCTGAATAACTTTAGTCGGCCCAAATGATTGTGCAGTCCCAGCACTTCCCAGCCTGCTTGGCTGCTTCTGTTCTCATGTGTCTTTGTCGCATGACTGTTTCCCACCCAATTTATTCTTCGTGCTAGATGGCCAGATGAATGCTTCGGTTTGCAGTGGGCTTTTCGAAGAGGCCGAGTCTTGCCTAAATGTGTTTTCCCTCCCCAGGGGGAGGCAGCGAGGAAAAGGCGGCGGTGGCTTCTCCGCAAACCTGACTTGACAATTTAAAAAGGTAGAGGGGCAAACGCAAAGTGTCTTCTTCCAAGGCTAGCGCATGTACACATGTTAAGTCTCGTATGCAGGCATCTACACGGCATCGAAACAAACTTGGAAAATCTCCCACAGGGTATACTTCAATCATTAAAATAATTTCTCCATAGTAGCTACTGAGACAGAAAGGAGATTGCTGCAGCTTTGTTAATAAATGTATGGAAATGGAGGACATGCAGAGCTAAACCCATCTTGGTCACTCTTACCATCCTCCAGTTGTGGGTTAAATCCTCCCTCAGTGCTAAATACCACACCTATTGGGTTCAGGTTTTGGAGGTGGGAGGAGGTGTTTTCCCCCCAATAGAATCAACTGTTTGCCTCCCTATTGGCTTCTGCCAGCAACGAAACCAGCTGGAGCCAGACTTCAAGAAGAAGAGCAAGCAAACGACCACAGAATACCCCGACATGCATCTTTCCATCTTTGGGTCCATTTTCAGTTGGAGGGCGAGAACAGGACAGAGACCAGGAAAAGAACTAGGAGTGGAGGGGTGTCCTTGCATCTCCCTGGGAAACTCACTAAACCTGCTGTGCGGTATAGCACCCAAAACAAGATGGGAAAGGGCTACTGACTGGATGCACAATTCCTGTTCTGTTTTGCACATGGTTATCCCAGCATGAAGTCATATCAGTTCTAATATACAGGTAGTCTTCAACTTCCAGAAGGATTATGTTCCAGGAATCACATCTGAAAATCACAAATAGTCCTCCCTTTTGAATGTTTCATTTTTTAAAAAAATTGCCAAGCACTTTAAAGCTGTACATCAGTTAAATATGTGGAAGTTGCAGACACAAGAACTACCCACTCTGGAAGAAGGGCAGATGAAGGTGATGGACTACATGGAATTGGCAAAAATGACTGGCAGAATCAGAGACCAGGGAGAAGAGACTGTGGAGGAAGATTGGAAGAAATTTAAAGACTATTTACAGAAATATTATAAAATCAATGAATGTTAGAATGACATCGGATGGAGGTTAAAAGGTTATTAGTAATAATGTGGCGAAGGAGTATGGGAAAATTCGAAGGTCAAAAGATGAAGAATTAAAGGTTTAATATATTAAGATAAAGATTAAGATAAGATAGAGGGAAGGGATTTTCTGATTAAATATTTGAATTGGAATACAGTGAGGGGAGGTGTGGGGAAGTCTGGGAAATAAGCAAATGTAAGAAATACTATGAAAATGGAATTGTTTTTATTTGTTTTTCTTTTTATCTTTGTATTTTTGTATTTTTCTTTCTTTTTTCTATGTAAAAGTCTTAATAAAAAATATTATTAAAAAAAAATATGTGGAAGTTGCTAGAGACTATGGAGAGTAATGGGATGAAGTCAAACCACTGTGTTTCCTTGCTGTGACCTCCTCTCCTCCATATGCGCAGGTGTGTCTGGAGGTTCTGGGCTGCCCAGGCAACAATGCCCCCCTCTCGACCTTGCTGATGTGGTCCAAAGGAACATTAATACTTTAAAAAAAGGAACTTACACTTTCACCCACAGTTCTATGCCTCCCCTAAATGTGAGTTTTGGCTACACATTTCCCCCTGCTAGGGTGGGAACCCTACCCCATCCCCACCCTTCCCATGTCAGTGTTATTAAACAACAAGCTATTGGGAGGCTATAGACTTGCTCTCTGTGATGATGCAGGGAAGACTTCACTTGTTCAACCACTTGTGTGGTTCTTTGCTCTATTTTATTGGGCAGAACTTATTACTTAGACTGTTTCCAATGGGGCTTTAGGTCTAGTTTTAAAGCTGAAACTGCCTTTGTTGTCCTAGTGTGGGTGGTTCATTTTTATTTATTTATTTGGCCAGAAGCCCGTATTTGGCTGTTGGTCAGCCATCCAGGGGTAGTGAGTGTGGCCATGCCTTCTCTCTCTCTCTCTCTCTCTCACTCACTCACTCACACACACACAGTTGTAGACAGAAAATTATCTAGTGACTTGCCAGATCCAGTTCTCCATTTCTGCTATAAAAGAAGTAGACTTTGAGGAGAAATCTCATAGCATAAGATTTATTACTCTAGACAGAAAAAAAGGTCTCTCATCTGGGCTATATAAAAGCTTAACAAAAATACATAATACTGGCATAGATCTGGTAAAATAGAACTGGAATGAAGTTTCTGACTGTCACAGAAGAAGAATAAGACTATATGTGTAAACATATAGTGAAAATAATAATAAATGCACACCAAAGGGAGTCTTGATTTATTTTTTAATACAAATACAGTATTGCATGCTAGGTAAATTATGTATAATGTTTCCAACAATGAATATGGAACATGCAAGAGATGTAAGGACACTTTTGCCCATATTGTGATTGCAGTTTAATTAAGGGTTATTAGGGAAAAATAAATCAAAATATTGGATAAATCACAGAGTTCAATTTCATTTGAAGCACAAATGAATTATGTTACTCTGATTCTAACAACTCCAAGTTTGATTGCCACGACTAGTAGGATTGACTTGTTGTATCAACAATTGATTATTGGAAGAGAAAGATCTAGGACATTATGAGAATGGATAAAATTACTAGAAAGAAACAGTTATAGAAGGAAGTCAATTTTTTCAACAGCTTTCAAACACCATCAGTTTTGATTCTGGAGTGCTGCAACCTGCTGGCAGAGCAAGGGACACTGCTGGGATGGGAGGAATGGAGGATCATTTGCTCTGAGTACTGCATAACTTCCCAAGAGCATTTATGTAGCAGTGGCAAATAGTAGAGGTGTGAGTCTGCTCCCTGCCACCTCACCTGTAAGGGCCTTCATCTGAAGAAGTACTTCATCTCTTGGTACTTCCTAGAGCAGGGGTTGGCAAACTTTTTCAGTGGGGGGCCAGTCCACTGTCCCTCAGACCTTATGGTGGGCCGGACTATATTTTTTGGGGAGGGGGGATGAACTAATTCCCACAAATAACTCAGAGATGCATTTTAAATAAAAGGACACAGCATTCTATGCAAGAGCACCAGGCAGGCCCCACAAATAACCCAGAGATGCATTTTAAATACAGTGGTACCTCGGGTAACTTAATTCGTTCTGGAGGTCCGTTCTTAACCTGAAACTGTTCTTTACCTGAGGTACCACTTTAGCTAATGGGGCCTCCTGCTGCTGACACCGCCACCGCGCAATTTTTGTTCTCACCCTGAAGAACTCTACCTTCCCTTCTCCGCAGCACTGGACGAGCCCCGGTGGCTATTTACCTGTGTCTTGCTAGCAGCAGGGGTTGGCGGTGGTGGAATGATGAGCGGTGGAATGAGAGGGGCTGGCAGCAACAAAGCCGGAATTGAGCCTGCTTAAAATGGCGGCTGCTGCTGGGACCAACAAAGCCCACCCCCCTTCCTCTCGGCTCTAGGCAGGGCGGGCATAAGCTAGGAGGAGGGAGGGAGGAGGCGGCGCTGAATCCTCATGCTGGCGCAGCCTGAACGATCAGATCCATACAGCGATTCCCGGACGATCCATGGGCTGGATCCAGAAGGCAACTGGGCCGGATCCAGTCCCCGAGCCTTAGTTTGCCTACCCATGTCCTAGAGCAAAACAGGGAGGAGACAAAAGTGGAGAGCCAGAGCTGCCCTCCTTAACAGCCGCAATGGCAGGGAATTAATAGCAAGTACATAGTGGGTGAAAGCAGGAGTTCAAGTCAAGTTGTGTAATCCAGCTCAATGCCTTATCTGCCAAAGTTGTGATGGTTGTTATGAGGTAGGTGAAAACCTGTAATCCAGCCAATTTGCTGGCAGGAGAAAATTCCTTCCTGGTTCCAAATATAGCAACTGAATAAACCACAGCAAGGTCCATAAGCTAACTCACCCACTACCCCACTGGGAGGGCCTATAACATACTGAGTGGATGAGAAAATCCCTGGATTGTCAGCCAAGAGGACAGCCTATATCTGGCCACCCCCTTAAACAGGTTAGGGGCAGCCTGGCAGCCTCTGCCCCTGATTGGACTTGTGGGCACTGCCCGCTCAATACCTGTAAGGTCCATTATTGCTGGAGATGGGTGGTGCTTGGTGACCATACCCTCCCCCAGCTGCGCAAGAAGATGGCAGCCTCCCCAGACCAGCCACAGCCATGCCATGCAGCTAACCCCTTTGGGTGCCAGCCACAATAGTGGGAGTCACTGGACCTTGCTTGTACCAGGTGGCACTCAAAAATGGACGTTTGTGACGCCGGCTCATAGACCAGCTTAGGCGCAGGATTGGGGATTTGGACACTACCCTGGTGCCCCCAACTGCGATTGTGGCTCCGGAACAGACGTTTACAGATGGCAAGGCTCCCCCTACACCTCTCTTGCAAACTGCGGGTGTGGAGCCGAACCAAGCTGCTTCAGAGGGTCTGCCAGACTCCCCACAGACTCAGACCACTGCCATGCCTGACATTCTGCCAACTCCACTCACGGCGGTTTCACCCACAGCAGCAGATCCAGGGAACTTGGTTTCAACGCCACATAGGGTCGCACCACAGCCTTAGCAAGAATTGGGCAGCCCCCTGGACCTGGGTCCTCATTGGTCTGGCAGAATTTCCAAGTGCCCAACTTATTTAAAAGACTATGTCATTGGATGGTGTTTCCTGCTTGGCAGGGGGTTGGACTCGATGGCCCTTGTGGTCTCTTCCAACTCTATGATTCTATGACATGTAACACTGTCGGTCGAGTGGAAGTATGTGAAATGTAACCAATATGCTTTTGTGCCTAATTGAACCATTACCTAGAATCATAGAATCATAGAGTTGGAAGAGACCACAAGGGCCATCGAGTCCAACCCCCTGCCAAGCAGGAAACACCATCAGAGCACTCCTGACATATGGTTGTCAAGCCTCTGCTTAAAGACCTCCAAAGAAGGAGACTCCACTACACTCCTTGGCAGCAAATTCCACTGTCGAACAGCTCTTACTGTCAGGAAGTTCTTCCTAATGTTTAGGTGGAATCTTCTTTCTTGTAGTTTGGATCCATTGCTCCGTGTCCACTTCTCTGGAGCAGCAGAAAACAACCTTTCTCCCTCCTCTATGTGACATCCTTTTATATATTTGAACATGGCTATGATATCACCCCTTAACCTCCTCTTCTCCAGGCTAAACATGCCCAGCTCCCTTAGCCGTTCCTCATAAGGCATCATTTCCAGGCCTTTGACCATTTTGGTTGCCCTCCTCTGGACACGTTCCAGTTTGTCAGTGTCCTTCTTGAACTGTGGTGCCCAGAACTGGACACAGTACTCCAGGTGAGGTCTGACCAGAGCAGAATACAGTGACACTATAACTTCCCTTGATCTAGATGCTATACTCCTATTGATGCAGCCCAGAATTGCATTGGCTTTTTTAGCTGCCGCGTCACACTGTTGGCTCATGTCAAGTTTGTGGTCAACCAAGACTCCTAGATCCTTTTCACATGTACTGCTCTCAAGCCAGGTGTCACCCATCTTGTATTTGTGCCTCTCATTTTTTTTGCCCAAGTGCAATACTTTACATTTCTCCCTGTTAAAATTCATCTTGTTTGTTTTGGCCCAGTTCTCTAATCTGTCAAGGTTGTTTTGAAGTGTGATCCTGTCCTCTGGGGTGTTAGCCACCCCTCCCAGTTTGGTGTCATCTGCAAATTTGATCAGGATGCCCTTGAGTCCATCATCCAAGTCGTTGATAAAGATGTTGAATAAGACTGGGCCCAAGACAGAACCCTGTGGCACCCCACTAGTCACTCTTCTCCAGGATGAAGAGGAACCATTGATGAGCACCCTTTGGGTCTGGTCAGTCAGCCAGTTACAAATCCACTGAGTGGTAGCATAGTCAAGACCGCATTTTACCAGCTTCTTTACAAGAATATCATGGGGCACCTTGTCAAATGCCTTGCTGAAATCAAGGTAGGCTACATCCACTGCATTCCCTTCATCTACCAGGCTTGTAATTCTGTCAAAAAACGAGATCAGGTTAGTCTGACATGACTTATTTTTCAGAAATCCATGCTGACTATTGGTGATCACAGCATTCCTTTCTAGGTGCTCACAGACTGTTTGCTTAATGATCTGCTCCAGAATCTTCCCTGGTATTGATATCAGACTGTCTCGGCGGTAATTATTTGGGTCCTCTCTTTTCCCCTTTTTGAAAATAGGGACAACATTTGCCCTCCTCCAGTCTGCCGGGACTTCGCCTGTTCTCCAGGAATTCTCAAAGATGACTGCCAGTGGTTCTGAGATCACATCTGCCAGTTCTTTTAATACTCTTGGATGCAGTTCATTTGGCCCTGGAGACTTGAATACATCTAAACTAACCAAGTATTCTTGTACTATCTCCTTAGTTATTCTGGGCTGTGTTTCCTCCGAAGTTCTCATCCTGGGCCAGCAGGGGGATACTGTAGATAGTTTTCACTCAGGTCCACATATGCAAATAAGGAATTGAAAGTGATGTTCAGTGATTGGATAGTTACAGAAAGTTGTTACTGTTGCTTTGTAGTTGAGCTCTATATAAGCAGGTTGGCTGAACCCTTCAGCCCAGTTCTGTTCTGGCCTGTGAATAAACTAGAGCTATTTGAAGAAACGCTGTATCGTCTGATATGTTCACCCACAACTTAACATATAGAGATCTTGTATCTACATGCTTCCAGCTACCATCCCAAACACACCAAACAATCAATTGTATATAGCCAGGCTCTACGTTAGAGCCACATCTATTCCAACTCTAAAACAATGCAGAGACCTGGTCTGAATAGAGACATTGGATTCTTATCTCAGGAAAGTCAAGATACAAATATGCAACAAACAACAAATACAGCCAACGATTGATTTCTATGCATCCTATTGACGCATGACCATGCACATGCATTACAATGGGGTGGGGGCATGACCTGGACCGCAACCCCTGCACAAATTGGGGGTTGCCTGTATGTGCAGATTCAGAACTCTCAGCAAAACATATATAGACTCCCTTCCACAGAAGGCAGTGATGGCCACTAACTTGGATGACTTTAAAAGAGGAAGAGGAGGGGGCTCTTGATGCCTCCTAGCCAGGATGGCTTTGCTCTGCCTCCATTGTCAGAAGCAGCAATGCTTCCAAATCCCAGTTGCTGGAAACCATGGAAGGGGAGAAGGCTCTTGTACTCATGTTCTGCTTGCAGGTTTCCCAGAGGCCACTGTGAGAACAGAATGCTGGACTAGATGGGCCAATGGCCTGATCCAGTAGGCTGTTCTTACGTTCTTGCATAAAAATGAAAGCTAAGAGTCTGGGGCCCCTGCTGGCATGGGGCCCCTTGCACAACCCTCAGTTGGCAGCCCTGGCTATATTGAAAACTGATGAGGGAGGTGGGGACACTGTTTAATTTCTAAAGAGGGTTATACAGAGATTTGGATTTATGCCAACTGCAGTGTAAAACCATTTCCCTCACAGCTGTGTGGGATGTTCTCAGTGGAAAGGGAGAGGCGTGCAGCATGTTCTCAAGGGCACATTTAGTACATTCCGGACAGCTAGAAGAAATAATTATTGGCTGCCAAGCCTGAACACAATGTGTTGACCTCTATGTGAGAGTTAGGAAATAAACTCTACTGCTTATTTCCCCCTTCCGTTCCCATCTCTTTGCCCCATTTATATCATTATATAAATTTATGTTATATTTACAACTATAAATACACATTGCATTTATAATTGTAACAATTAACTGCCAGTGAATTCTCATGTGTGCACAGAGGAACATACGCGAACACACAAATACTTCAGTTTTCATCCGTTTTATTTCCAGGCCTGAGGTTCATTCTTCCTGCCTTCAGGAAGGATAATGTAGTTTTGCCATGCTGCATTATTTTGAAATAATACACAATTTTTGCTCTTCCAGCTGTTTTGTTGTGATAGGCCCATGTTGACTCACATTGCCTGGAAGCTAAGCCAGCTCTGATTCATTGCTACATCCATTCCAAGCAGAGTTTGGAAGAGGAAAGTATATAAATGGAAGTCTACAGTACAGAGCTTTTTTTGTGTGGCTTGCTGTAAATGTCAGATGACTCTTTGCTGAAGTTGAAGGTTGAGGGTTCCATTCTGGGCTACATAAAGGTGTGAAACGGGCCTAAAGACCACCAGCACTAAGAGAAGATGTGTATTTGAAATATGCTGCACATTCTTTTCTTGGCAAGTATTACTGACAGCAAGAAGCCACTTAATGAATGTTTGACTCTGATGCATTTGTGAGGTTCAAAATAACGTCAAGTCCAGATGCCCAACTAACTTGCAGTGAATTCATGGTTGCATTGATAGGATTCTGCTGTTGGTGATGATCCACCCCCAGTTATTTGTTGCCCCTCCAAGTCAAGCTGCTCTGTCTTCTCAGTCCTTCTTTGTTTAGGGAAGTAAGCAGTCAATATATCCTCACAGTTTATGCCTACTGACTATGATGTTGTTTTCAAGAGGTTTACCCTCTGTCTGGACTATAGTGGGTTGGATCCAGACTTACAGCATAATCCGAATCATGTCTACTCAGAAACAAGTCCTATGGAATTCAATGGAGCTTACTCCTAGGTTGGTTGATTTAGGTTCCCAGCCTTAGTCATACTTAAGAGTTGACTCAGTGAATTAATAGGCCTTAATTAGACTTGCTTGATCTACTCTTAAGCATGGCTAAATCTGGAGCCAAGCTATTCTGTTAAGGGTTTTGTTTGTTTTATGCTATTTACACCTGTAAATACACTTGTTGTACATAATCTCTCACCATAAAATTAAGACGAATGATTGTCATTATTTATATGCTGCTTAATGGCCAAGGTGGCTTCTAAGTACTTTACAAGTATAAATCCTACTACAGAATTTAAAATTGTTAAATTATGAAGTTAAAATTGATAGGAAAACAATTTCACCAAAACAATAAAATAAACGCCCACAATTAAAATGCACAGTAACACAAGCCTATTATGGAAAGGACCAGTAGTATTGAGTTACTGAATTGCCAGGAGTATTTCTGGTTTTCAGGGGGCTCAACACACAGTTTTCTGTTAATGACACTACTTGCATGTAGAATGAACAAAACCCTGTTGGTTCTGCATTAGATCTCATGGCGCTATTCAGAAAGCCCCAAAGATCTGTAAGTAAACAACAGCCAAGATAAGACAGAACAGACTTTCCATTTGATTTCACATCACACTTCATTTTCCTTTTTGATGGACTATTCAGATGTATTCATCCAAGCAAAACAAACTGAAGTAGTACTTGGCATCTCATGGTTCTTCTTAGCATATTCTTAGCACATGCTAATTTGCCAGATCACTGGATAACTAATGCACACCCTCCAACCTATTGTAGAAGGAAACAGGGACACTTTTCTTCTGGGGGGGCACCCCCATGCAAATCACATGACCCATACAAGATCACAGTGCCCAAAACAGGACATCCCAATTTAATTGGGACAGTTGAGGGCTATGCTAATGCAGCAGGCTGGGAAACTTGGATTTATGAGCAGATCCAGATTGGAGAATCTGTAATCTGCATAGGCACACAAGTGCATATGTTTTTGCCCCTTCTCCAGGGCTATTTGTGTTGCTGTGTTCATTTACTAAATTTGGGTCAATTTAAGCCACTGCCCTTTGCCTTGTCAGGTGGAAACATCTAGAGATGAACCCTTCTAGAGAGAATTGGGGATATCAATTTGGTCAGCTTGTAACACTCAGCACAAACAAAAATGAGCATTTTTTCACCTTTGGCTGAAATTTTTAGTTGAGTTGGAGAAGATCTCCACTCCTTCCTCACCCATTTCCCTCCCTTCCAAGTGCCAGCACTATCATGGGGATGAAAATATCTCCAATTCTTCTATGGCTCTTCACACGTGCACCCACACGTGCACCCACATGGCACCCAGTGATGGTGCTGCTGCTGCCAGAAAATTGGAGTGGGTGCAACTGGCAGGCCCACAGGAAAGGCTTGCTGGACTAGATAGCAGCTTTTGTACCCAAACGAGTCTGGAAACCAGATTGAAAGTTTCATCCAGGAACACCTGGATCTGGGATGCTGCTACTGGCTGAACTATTTTACATAAAAATAAAAAGTCTGAGATGAGCTGATAGTTGTTACAATTTGCAGACTCGAGTGATGGTATCTTCTGCAGTGGCCCAGGGCAAGGCACAACAACCCTCTCTAAGGGAGGCATTAATTACCAGCTGGCTTTTCCCTCCTATGATACCTTTCCAAGTATTCTGTCATTTCCCAAGTATTCTGTCCTTGTCTTTTGACTTCACAAAAAGAAGGGTATGGTAAATAGAAGCCACAACAGCATCTGTAATTAAGATAGAACCCAAGTCAGAAGAAATGTGATCAGCTTTATCAGCAAAGTATTTGAAAGTTCCCCAGTCCTTCACTTGGTGTCACCACACTGAACAGATACAACAGTGGTTATTGACCCTCAAAGTCCCTTCCAACTCTACAGTTTTATGATGGATCAATGGAGGGATCTTCAAATTCACGCATTATTATTTTTTTGTAAGTATAATTGTGGAAAAGACAACTAATTTTGATGAAAGAAATTCTCCTGCCAAAACAGAAGATAGCATAGATTTTAAAGAAGTTCCTTACATCATTGGCAATGCTTTATGGTCTAACTTTCTTTGATCAGATATTACAGAATATGTTATCATGAATAAACCTGAAAAGAAAACAGAGCAGGATGAAGGAGAGCTTTTAAAGGTCTAAATATACCTTGTTTTTGCTGAATATCAGATACGTTATCCACCCTATTTTTCATCTATCATTCCTCCGTTGTAATTAGCTGTTGCTCATAAGGTTACCCCTACTTGAAAGTTGATTTTGATATATCTATTTAAATATTCCCCAAAGCATTCCCACTTGCCCCTAGTCTGTTTGCGGTTTTGGTTCCTTATTGTGGCTGTCATGTTTGCTAGTTCTGCAAATTCTATCAGTTTATGCAGCCATTGCTCTTTTGTAGGAATTCCTCTTTCTTTCCAATTTTTAGCATATACAGTTTTGGCTGCTGCTGTTGCATAAAAGCATGCACCTTCATTGGTATCTCATCTCCAATTATAGCCAATCAGAAGGCTTCAGGTTTGGGGGGGAATGTAAAATTGAATATCTTTTTTAGCTCATCATAGACCAATGTCCCAGTATTCTTGGGCATATTTACACAACCACCACATGTGAATAAAAGATCCCTCCACATCTGAACATTTCCAACCCAAATTAGACCCTCTTTTGAAAATGTTAACCAATTTGCTGGGTGTCAAGTACCACCTTCTTCCTTTCTTATGAAAGGGTCACAATACCTCCTTCCCACCTTCACTCCTAATCACCCTCTCTCACACCCAGAACTTCCCACCAAAAAGATTCCCCACTTTCTCTCTCTCTCCAGAAAAAGCCCCTGTCTGTGCCAAGGAGAAAGAAAGGGAGGGAGGAGAACTCCCTTCCAAAAGCAGGTCATTGGCATTCCTTCTGTCCTTCTCCTCCAGAGGTGACCCATTTGGACTCTGAGGGTCGCCTTCCAGGTCTGGGCTCAGTGTGTGTGCCTCTTGTTTTTTTATATATATAAATTTTCATAGAATCATAGAATAGAATCATAGAGTTGGAAGAGACCACAAGGGTCATCGAGTCCAACCCCCTGCCAAGCAGGAAACACCATCAGAGCACTCCTGACATATGGTTGTCAAGCCTCTGCTTAAAGACCTCCAAAGAAGGAGACTCCACCACACTCCTTGGCAGCAAATTCCACTGTCGAACAGCTCTTACTGTCAGGAAGTTCTTCCTAATGTTTAGGTGGAATCTTCTTTCTTGTAGTTTGGATCCATTGCTCCGTGTCCGCTTCTCTGGAGCAGCAGAAAACAACCTTTCTCCCTCCTCTATGTGACATCCTTTTATATATTTGAACATGGCTATGATATCACCCCTTAACCTCCTCTTCTCCAGGCTAAACATGCCCAGCTCCCTTAGCTGTTCCTCATAAGGCATCGTTTCCAGGCCTTTGACCATTTTGGTTGCCCTCCTCTGGACACGTTCCAGTTTGTCAATGTCCTTCTTGAACTGTGGTGCCCAGAACTGGACACAGTACTCCAGGTGAGGTCTGACCAGAGCAGAATACAGTGGCACTATAACTTCCCTTGATCTAGACGCTATACTCCTATTGATGCAGCCCAGAATTGCATTGGCTTTTTTAGCTGCCGCGTCACACTGTTGACTCATGTCAAGTTTGTGGTCAACCAAGACTCCTAGATCCTTTTCACATGCACTGCTCTCAAGCCAGGTGTCACCCATCTTGTATTTGTGCCTCTCATTTTTTTTGCCCAAGTGCAATACTTTACATTTCTCCCTGTTAAAATTCATCTTGTTTGTTTTGGCCCAGTTCTCTAATCTGTCAAGGTCGTTTTGAAGTGTGATCCTGTCCTCTGGGGTGTTAGCCACCCCTCCCAGTTTGGTGTTGTCAGAGCTGGCTCCGGGTCCCAGCTCACCAAGGACCAACGCTAGCCGGTAGTACAGTATCAAAGTCTTTATTGAAGAATAGTCTCCATTTACAAATCTCAGCGTCCCAGCTCTACGTCTGAGCTTTAGACCGGCGAAGCTCTATCTGGATCTCCGCCCCCTGTGCACCAGCTTAAAACTCTAATCTTACTCCACCTCCTCCTTCTCTCTCTCTTCCTCTGGGTCTTACTACCCCCCGGGGTCTCTTCCCTCCTGGACTCTTCTGACGCAGAGCTGGACCCCTCTGACTCCTCCCCCTCTCTTCGGCGTGCTTTAGGACCTGGCTCCCTACCCGGGCTGCCCACCTTGCCGCCCTCCTGTACATTTGAACTTGGCGCGCGCGCGCGTTTAACTTTCCTGATGACCGTTTCCTCGCTCCCTGACGAGGGTGTGGCCACTCCTGCTTCACGCTCTCCCTCTGCCTGCGCGCTCCCTGATCCCGATGCCTTGGACTCCTCCCCCTTACTGCACTCTGGGGGGGAAGCTGGTCCGGATTTCCAGCTGTTACTCTCTGAGTCCCCTCTGGCCCCTTCCTCCCGAGGTGTCCCCCTTGCCCTGACCATGGGGGCCCCTTTCTGTGAATCCTCCGAGTCACTGGAGAGACTCAGAGACCTCGGACTACTGTCGCCGCTGACATTTCCTTCCGACTCCTCCCCCTCGCTCTCCGTTTCTTCCCTCTCCTGTGACTCTGCTCCTGAACCCCTGACATCCATCCCCCCCTCGAAGCCCCCCCTTCCCCCCTCCCCTTCCTCCGGCGGGGGTGCTGGGTGCTCCGTCGTTGTGGGGGTGAATGGTGGATACAGTTCGTCCCCCGTGGCGTGCATCCAGTTAGAGAAATCCGGCTCGTCCTCCATGTCTTCGCCGACCTCGTTCTCCTCTGCTTCCATCTCCGTGCCGCCATGCTCAAACCCAACGTCCTCCCCCATCACGTCCATGTCCCTCTCACCCTCGTTCCCCTCTGGGTCCGTTCCCTGCCAAGGGCCCCTCAGCCACCTCTCCTCTCCTCGATTGTCCCACCAAAACGAGCGGTCTGAGGCAAACCCCGAGGGCGAGCCCTCCGGTGAACGTGTTTCTAATGCTGGTTCTTCGTCCGATGTGAATCCCTGGAACGTGCTGGTAGAAAGCGTGGGTGTGAAAAGCCAGTCGTCGAAATACTCGGCTGGCATGGGCCTGTGTGGGAACAAGGCATGAAACTCCTCTTTGAGGAGAGGCTCGTCCAGGGCATAGTCCGGCACCCAACTGTTGGCGCTGGCCGGGGTACCTTCCCTTGCGAGAAAATATTCTACTCCCTCCTCCCCCCATCTCGAGTCCAAAATCTCTGTGACCTGGTTGATGGGTTCTCTTCTTGGCGACTCCCTCCTTGGGGGGGCCTCCCTATACGGGTCTGGTGCCGTGCCCTGCGCCTGAAATCGGTGAGGTGCTTTGTAGGGCGTGAGCACCGACCTATGGAATACTGGGTGCATTCTGGATCCTTCCGGAAGTGTCAACCGGAAGGCCACCGGATTGATCTGTGCTTCAACTCGGTAAGGTCCTAGTTGCTTATGTCCGAGTTTCTTCTTAGCTAAGGATCTGGTCGGCACTGCGTGGGCCGCTAACCACACCCAGTCTCCCACCTGTATGTCTTCACCAACCCTCCTGTGCTTGTCAGCCTGCAGTTTGTATGCGTGCTTTGCAAGCTCTAACTGCCTCCTAAGCTGATCGTGGACTTCCTGCAATTCCGCCGCCAAGACTTCCGCTGCCTGTGGCTCCCCCTCCCCTAGTTTCTCTAATCCCGGGAAGGTTCTGGGATGCCTCCCGTTGTTGGCGAAGAAGGGCGTCACCCCTGTGGACACGTGCTTCGTGTTGTTGTAAGCGAACTCAGCGAGTGGCAGGTAGTCCACCCATGTCGTCGGCTGTTGATTTGCATAGCATCTCAGGTACTGCTGCATGATGGCGTTGACGCGCTCCGCTTGTCCGTTGGTCTGCGGGTGTCTCGCCGACGCTAGGTTGATCTTGACGTTCAGGAAACCCATCAGCTTCTGCCAGAAGCACGAAATGAACTGGCGCCCCCTGTCGGACAAGATAGACCGTGGCAGTCCGTGCACCCTGAAGACGTGGTCTATGAACAGTTTGGCGGTCTGTTCTGCTGTGGCCACCTTCGCGCACGGAATGAAGTGGGCCATTTTAGTGAACATGTCCACCACCACTAGCACTGCCGTTTTACCCCTCGAGCTGGGTAAATCCGTGACAAAGTCCAGTGCCACCCTCTCCCACGGTTCGCTCGGGGTCTGCAGCGGTTCGAGCAGTCCTGCCGGAGGTTTGTGCACTGACTTGGCCCTTTGGCAGGTGTCACACCTCGAGACGTACTCCGCGACTTCCCCCCTCATCTTGGGCCACCAGAAATCTCTGGCAACGAGTTCCGCCGTCTTCTCCTTGCCGAAGTGCCCGGCGGTTGGCGCGTCGTGCAACTGCTGCAGTACTTTCGCACGGAGCTCATCCCCCGGTACATAGAGTGCTCCTCTGCGGACGAGCAATCCGTCCCGTATTTGGAACTCGTCGTTTTTCACCGTGCCCTTGCGCACCTCCTCCATCTTGGCTAGAGCGAAGGAGTCCTCCTGCAGTGCTCGACGGACCGCCTCCAGGTCCACGGTTGCGGAAGCGCACGCCCACGCTTTTTGGGCGAAAATGTGCTTGGCCGCTGCTGGCGCCGCTTCTTCGAGGTATTGCGGCTTTCTGGACAGTGCATCTGCCATGATGTTGTTGTCGCCTGGGATGTATTCTATCCTGAAGTCGAAATCCGCAAAGAACTCCGCCCATCTGATGTGCCGCTGGTTCAGGAACCTTGCCGTGCGCCAGTACTCCAAGTTCTTATGATCCGTGCGAACCTGCACTGTGTGTTTGGCCCCGATGAGGAAGTGCCGCCACGCCTTGAATGCTGCATGAATGGCCAGTAACTCCCTGTCCCAGATGGTGTAGTTCTGCTCTGACTTGCTGAGCTTCCTAGAGTAGAAGGCACACGGTCTCCAGTCCCCATGCGGGTCCTCCTGCAACAGTACGGCGCCCACGGCTCTGTCTGAGGCGTCCGTCTCAACCCTCAGCGGTTTGCTGGGATTCACATGCAGTAGCTGCCCTTCGGACGAGAAGAGACGCTTGAGGTTCTGGAAGGACTGCTCCGCTTGCTCCGTCCAGATGAACTTCTTCTTCTTGGAGCTGAGCGTGTCGGTAATGGCCGCTGTCTGCATCGCGAACCCCTTGATGAACTTGCGGTAAAAGTTGGCAAACCCCACAAACCTCTGGACCTCCTTCCGATTGCGCGGGCTCTTCCAATCCAACACCGCGCGAACCTTGGCGCTGTCCATGGCGAGCCCCTTGTCCGACAGCTTGTAGCCCAGGAAATCCACCTCCTTCCTGTCGAACTGGCACTTCTCCAGCTTTGCGTATAGCCGATGCTCCTGCAGTCGCTGCAGAACCTCCTTGACGTCCCCCTCGTGGGTCTCCTCAGATTCTGAGAATATGAGGATGTCGTCCAAGAAGCAGACGCATTTCTTGTAGAGAAGACCCGCCAGGACATGATGCATGAACGCTTGAAAACAGTGGGCGCCATTTTGTAAACCGAAGGGCATAACTCTATATTCATATGTGCCCAGGGGCGTGAACATGGCAGTCTTCCACTCGTCCCCCTCCCGTATGCGGATCAGGTTGTACGCCCCTCTCAGATCCAACTTTGTAAAAACGCGTCCTTTCCTCACCGTTGCCAGCAGGTCATCTATTTTGGGCATTGGAAAGGCTGTGGGCTTGGTCTTTGAATTTAAGAGCCTGAAATCCACTACAAGTCTTTTTTGGGGCGTGTCCTTTTTCTTCACAAAGAATACAGGACTGCCCCCCGCTGCTTTCGACTCCCGGATGAAACCGCGCTTTAAGTTGAGGTCTATGAACTCCTTGAGCTCCTGCAGCTCGTCTTCAGACATGGAATACAGTTTCCCGGCTGGCAGCGTCGCCCCTGGCAGGAGGTCAATCTGGCAGTCATAGGGCCTGTGGGGAGGCAGCTTGTCCGCTTCCTTCTCGCAGAAAACCTCCAAAAACGCTGCGTACTTGCGTGGCACTGCTTGCAGCGTGCTCAATTGTAGCTGCGTGTCTTCCCCTCCTTCTTCTTGGCTACGAAGAATGCAATGTTCCGCGCAATAGGAGGAACCGAAGGTCAATTGGCGTTGGTACCACGCCAATGCTGGACTGTGCCTGTGCAGCCAACTCATGCCCAAGACTACCGGCGTGCCTGACAGTTGGGTGACGTTGAAGCTGATGACCTCTTGGTGATTTCCAATCCGCATCACCATTGGTTGCGTTTGGTGCACCACCTGCCCCCCTAGCAAGTCCCTGCCATCCACTGTGACAACCTTCAGGGGCAGTGTGGCTGGCAGCAGTGGTATATTGTGCTGCTGAATAAAATCCAGTCCTATAAAGTCGGCGTTGCTGCCGGAGTCAATGGTGATCGGCACTTCCAGAGTGCTTCCGTTGGGCAGTTGGAGAGACGCTGTAAGCTGCACCACTGGTTTGGGTGGGAGGGGGTCTGTGGGCTGCAAAATCTCTGGGGATTGTTTCATTGATTTGTCTGGCTGGACCCCAGTACCTCTTCCTCCAGCCAGACTCTGTCGTTTCCCTGCTGCGTTGCTTCTGTCACTGTTGCCGATGCTGCAGTGTGCTTGTGGAGCCTCTGGGGACACTCTTTCGCCATGTGTTGAGCACTGTCGCAGATGTAGCACTTCCTGTTCCCTCTAGGAGGCTTCGTCTTGACTGCTCCCGGAGTCAGGGCTCTGGTAGCTGACTGAGCCCTGGTACCTCCGAGCTCCATCGGTTCCTCTCCCCCTCCCTGCGAGGGCGTGGACTGCGCACGCGCTGCTTCTTTGGGATAGAAGGGAGGTGCTCTGGCTGGTGCCCTTCCCCAACGTCCTTCTTCTCTGTTGCAAGGACGTTCCTCCAGATGCACCCCGATCTCCAGAGCCCTCTGGACCACTTCCTGGGTGCTCCTTGGCCTCTCCCCCCTTCCAATCTCGGCTTTTACTTCTGTATTCAAGCCCTCCCAAAAGAGATCTCTCACTGGCGCAGACGCTTTGTCCCATCCCAGTGCATGAACCAGTCCGAAGAAACGCGTATGGTACTGACGCACGCTGGCTTTGCCTTGCTTAAGTCCATGTATGTCTCTCCTGGCAATATCAACGTCTATCTTTGATAAAAAACACGAGTCCATAGCTTTAATGAAAGCCTTCGCGTCTTGGAGCGCCGGATCATTGTCCCTCCATAAATTTCTCAGCCACGTTTTGGCTTCACCATGCAAATGGGATAGGATAAACCCCACTTTCTCTCTTTCATCTCTAAAGTCTTTGTCAAGCAGATCCAGCGCAAACAACAGGTCTGCTCTAAAGTTGGGGTACTGCTGTAAACTCCCGTCAAAATGGGATACAAGGCTGCCTCCCCTCTTTCCCAATCCAATGCCCTCTGCTTTGGATCCAGGTGGCCCCTGTTTGGAAATCACGTCCAATCTTACTTGGAGATCCCGGTAGGCGCTACTCATTTCCTCCTCTCTTTTTCTGGATGCAATTACCTCCGTGCTGAGTCGTGTCACAGCTTCTTGCAGGGCGGATATCTGCTCTTCCGTCGTCATCTTGCCTGAGTTCTGTGAGCTCTTGAAGCACCCCTCCTCTGCCCTCGCTGCGTCAACTCACGTGGCGAGGTTCTTGGTGCCAAAACTTTAAAAATTGAGATAGAGCTTACTGTCAGAGCTGGCTCCGGGTCCCAGCTCACCAAGGACCAACGCTAGCCGGTAGTACAGTATCAAAGTCTTTATTGAAGAATAGTCTCCATTTACAAATCTCAGCGTCCCAGCTCTACGTCTGAGCTTTAGACCGGCGAAGCTCTATCTGGATCTCCGCCCCCTGTGCACCAGCTTAAAACTCTAATCTTACTCCACCTCCTCCTTCTCTCTCTCTTCCTCTGGGTCTTACTACCCCCCGGGGTCTCTTCCCTCCTGGACTCTTCTGACGCAGAGCTGGACCCCTCTGACTCCTCCCCCTCTCTTCGGCGTGCTTTAGGACCTGGCTCCCTACCCGGGCTGCCCACCTTGCCGCCCTCCTGTACATTTGAACTTGGCGCGCGCGCGCGTTTAACTTTCCTGATGACCGTTTCCTCGCTCCCTGACGAGGGTGTGGCCACTCCTGCTTCACGCTCTCCCTCTGCCTGCGCGCTCCCTGATCCCGATGCCTTGGACTCCTCCCCCTTACTGCACTCTGGGGGGGAAGCTGGTCCGGATTTCCAGCTGTTACTCTCTGAGTCCCCTCTGGCCCCTTCCTCCCGAGGTGTCCCCCTTGCCCTGACCATGGGGGCCCCTTTCTGTGAATCCTCCGAGTCACTGGAGAGACTCAGAGACCTCGGACTACTGTCGCCGCTGACATTTCCTTCCGACTCCTCCCCCTCGCTCTCCGTTTCTTCCCTCTCCTGTGACTCTGCTCCTGAACCCCTGACAGGTGTCATCTGCAAATTTGATCAGGATGCCCTTGAGTCCATCATCCAAGTCGTTGATAAAGATGTTGAATAAGACCGGGCCCAAGACAGAACCCTGTGGCACCCCACTAGTCACTCTTCTCCAGGATGAAGAGGAACCATTGATGAGCACCCTTTGCGTCCGGTCAGTCAGCCAGTTACAAATCCACTGAGTGGTAGCATAGTCAAGACCGCATTTTACCAGCTTCTTTACAAGAATATCATGGGGCACCTTGTCAAACGCCTTGCTGAAATCAAGGTAGACTACATCCACTGTGTTCCCTTCATCTACCAGGCTTGTAATTCTGTCAAAAAATGAGATCAGGTTAGTCTGACATGACTTATTTTTCAGAAATCCATGCTGACTATTGGTGATCACAGCATTCCTTTCTAGGTGCTCACAGACTGTTTGCTTAATGATCTGCTCCAGAATCTTCCCTGGTATTGATGTCAGACTGACTGGGCGGTAATTATTTGGGTCCTCTCTTTCCCCCTTTTTGAAAATAGGGACAACATTTGCCCTCCTCCAGTCTGCCGGGACTTCGCCTGTTCTCCAGGAATTCTCAAAGATGATTGCCAGTGGTTCTGAGATCACATCTGCCAGTTCTTTTAATACTATTGGATGCAGTTCATCTGGCCCTGGAGACTTGAATACATCTAAACTAGCCAAGTATTCTTGTACTATCTCCTTAGTTATTCTGGGCTGTGTTTTCTCTGCTGAATCATTTGCTCCAAATTCTTCAGGTCGGGCATTGTTTTCTTTATCGGAGAAGACTGAGGCAAAGAAGGCATTGAGGAGTTCAGCCCTTTCTGTGTCCCCTGTTTGCATTTCACCATCTTCTCCTCTGAGTGACCCCACTGTTTCTTTGTTCTTCCTTTTGCTACGAATATACCCATAAAAGCCTTTTTTGTTGCTTTTAACCTCTCTAGCAAGCCTGAGTTCATTTGGGCTCTGAGGGTCGCCTTCCAGGTCTGGGCTCAGTGTGTGTGCCTCTTGTTGTTTTTTTATATAAATTTTTATTTAGTTTTACAATTATCACAAAACAACAACAAACAAGAAATTTCATAACAAGAAAAACTAACAAAGAAAAAACACTACAACACACAAACGCCAAACAATGAAAAAAAAAAGTAAAAAATGTTAAAAACAATTTCTGTCTCCTTATACTCTTTTCATTAACTTATTTCCCCGACTTCCCCAGACCTCCCTTCTCTGTATTCCCAATCATATATTGTGTCCGCAAATTCTTTCCCTCTGTCATAATTTAATCTTATAATCATCTTAATGTATGATATATAGTTACTTTTCATAGAATCATAGAATCATAGAATCATAGAGTTGGAAGAGACCACAAGGGTCATCGAGTCCAACCCCCTGCCAAGCAGGAAACACCATCAGAGCACTCCTGACATATGGTTGTCAAGCCTCTGCTTAAAGACCTCCAAAGAAGGAGACTCCACCACACTCCTTGGCAGCAAATTCCACTGTCGAACAGCTCTTACTGTCAGGAAGTTCTTCCTAATGTTTAGGTGGAATCTTCTTTCTTGTAGTTTGTATCCATTGCTCCGTGTCCGCTTCTCTGGAGCAGCAGAAAACAACCTTTCTCCCTCCTCTATGTGACATCCTTTTATATATTTGAACATGGCTATCATATCACCCCTTAACCTCCTCTTCTCCAGGCTAAACATGCCCAGCTCCCTTAGCCGATCCTCATAAGGCATTGTTTCCAGGCCTTTGACCATTTTGGTTACCCTCCTCTGTACACGTTCTAGTTTGTCAGTGTCCTTCTTGAACTGTGGTGCCCAGAACTGGACACAGTACTCCAGGTGAGGTCTGACCAGAGCAGAATACAGTGGCACTATAACTTCCCTTGATCTAGATGCTATACTCCTATTGATGCAGCCCAGAATTGCATTGGCTTTTTTAGCTGCCGCGTCACACTGTTGGCTCATGTTAAGTTTGTGGTCAACCAAGACTTTTCCTTATTGTTGGATCTTTTTCTTTTTACTTTTTTACTAATAACCATTTATAGTCAATCTGATGTCATTAAACATTCCTTATCTTATAATATTTCTGTAAATAATCTTTAAATTTCTTCCAGTCTTCCTTCACCGTCTCTTCTCCCTGGTCTCTGATTCTGCCGGTCATTTCTGCCAGTTCCATGTAGTCAGTAACCTTCATCTGCCATTCTTCCAGCGTGGGTAGCTGTTGTGTCTTCCAATACTGTGCGATGAGTATTCTTGCTGCTGCTGTAGCATACATAAAAAAGGTCCTATCCTTCTTATACACCTGTTGGCTAACCATACCCAAGAGAAAGGCTTCTGGTTTCTTCTGGAATGTGTACTTAAACACTTTTTTCAACTCATTATAAATCGTCTCCCAGAATGCCTTGATCTTTGGGAACGTCCACCAAAGGTGAAAGAATGTACCTTCTACCTCTTTACATTTCCAACATTTATTATCGGGCAGATGATAAATTTTTGCTAGCTTGACTGGTGTCATGTACCACCTGCATATCATTTTCATGGTATTCTCTCTTAAGGCATTAGATGCCGGAAATTTCATACCAGTGGTCCATAACCGTTCCCAGTCAGCAAACATTATGTTATGACCCAGGTCTTGGGCCCACTTAACCATCGCTGATTTCACTTCCTCATCCTGTGTATTCCATTTCAACAGCAAGTTATACATTCTTGATAAAATTTTAGTTTTTGGCTCTAACAGTTCTGTTTCCAATTTTGATTTTTTCCACCTGGAAGCCAATTTTTCTGTCCATTTTATAAGCCTCCATTATCTGATGATAATGAAGCCAATCACGAACTCTATTTTTTAATTTGTCAAAACTCTGTAATTTCCATTTTTCTCCATCTTGTTCTAGGATCTCCCAATATTTTGGCCAGTTGGCCTCCATATTGAGTTTTTTTAGTGCTTTTGCTTCCATTGGAGACAACCACCTTGGAGTCTTATTCTCAAGCAGATCTTTATACCTCATCCACACTTTCAACAATGCATTCCTGACAATGTGAATTTTAAACATTCTATGCACTTTAACCTTATCATACCATAGATATGCATGCCAACCAAAAACATTATTAAATCCTTCTAAATCCAAAATGTCTGTGTTCTCAAGAAGTAGCCATTCTTTTAGCCATTCCCATGGCCAGAACGCTGCTGCTTCATAGTAAAGTTTCAAATCTGGCAGGGCAAAGCCTCCTCTTTCCTTTGCATCTGTTAATATTTTAAATTTTATCCTTGGTTTTTTGCCCTGCCAGACAAATCTAGATATGTCTTTTTGCCACTTCTTGAAACAATCAGTTTTGTCTATAATCTGTAATGTCTGAAATAAAAACAACATTTTTGGCAATACATTCATCTTTATCACGGCAATACGACCCATTAGTGAGAGTTTCAAATTAGACCATATTTCTAGATCTTTCTTTATCTCCGACCAACATTTGTCATAGTTATCTTTGTATAAGTTCCCATTTTTAGCAGTCATAGTAATTCCCAAATATTTCACTTTTTTCACTACTGTCAAGCCTGTCTCATTCTGAAACCTTTCTTTCTCAATTTCTGTTAGATTTTTTACCAAGACCTTTGTTTTTATTTTGTTTAATTTAAAACCTGCCAATTGACCAAACTCTTGAATCAGTTCTAAAACTTTTTTCACACTAGATTCTGGCTCCTGTAATGTCAAAACTAGGTCATCTGCAAATGCTCTTAATTCAGTGTGTGTGCCTCTTGTGTCCCCTAGTGACTCTACCAGTAAAAAAATTAGAGAGAAATAATACAAAAAGTAAAGCTAGAGAGTTATTCTTGCACACAGAAAGCAATATGATGCCTGGGGCATATTCAAATCCTTGGCCATTAATATCCATGTGACTGTGACACCTATAAGGCACCTTGTGGTTTATGACATATACATTGCCAGCTGTTGAGGCTGAGGGCTCTAAATCCCAGGTGAGAGACATGTCACCTCTGTGTTAGCTCTCTAAGGCCATTTGGCAATGCTCTTGAACCAACAAGTTATTTATTTATTGAACTATTTCAGTAAAGTTTCTAAAAAAATAAAAAGTAATTACCATTCAAAAGATATACAGCCCTGTTTAGTGTTTGCCCTGTTCAGCCCCCCTCCCTCTGCTCAGGCTACTGAAGAGTTCTCAAGATTTATTGTTGGTTGGTACAGCATAATTTTGGTAGGTTTGTACTTGTCTGTGTTTACAGAAATTTGTGTACATACCAGCTGGAATGTTGTGGTCCCATGGCCAGACACACAAAGTACTTCTGAAAAGTACAGGTTGTGCAAAATGAACCAATAGGCAGCCTATCAAAGCTTAGTAACATGAGATAATTAACGTCTGTCTCCCCAAAACAACATTCTGGGCAGGGGCACGCTTTAGAGAGGCTTTGACCCTGAGTAGTTTAATTTAAATTAGCAAGGCTAGTCAGATACAGTGAAATGCCACATGGAAAGAAGAAAATCTATCCAAGGGCATAGATAATTTGTGTGCCTAACCAATTCTATGATGTTTGCTTACACACACACACACACACAGAGAGAGAGAGAGAGAGAGAGAGAGAGAGAGGAGAAACACCATGCAGCTCAGGCAGAAGAATTCAGAAAGACCAACTTCACGCCTATGTCTTGCTCAAGCGTAACACCACAATGGAGGGGCCTCTGGAAACTTCCTCTTGTTCCTTAAAATAGCACTCTCTTGTGTGTGTCCCATCAACGTGCCATTTCTGGAACATAGAAAGTGTCATTTCAGCAGGGCCTAAAAATCCTCAAGTTAGAAACAATTTGCCTTGCCAGAATTTATACTGTATGTACAAAACCCTGCAGGCAGGAGATTGTGATGGTCATTCTCTCTGACACTGCAGTGTTGTTGTGGAAATGGCTGGAACTTGGATATGCTGCAGAACCCAGGAGGGGAGCAAAATCATGGAGAAGAAAATTGAGGAAGTGAAGAAATGGGTCCACAGCACAGAGGTAGTTTTATCATCACAACTGTCTAAGAACAGCTACTAGCCATGATGGCTGTGCTGTGCCTGCATGATCCGAAGCGGTGATGCTTCTGAATACCAGCTGCTAGAACCTTCTTGCAGGCTTCCCACAGGCATCTGCTTGGCCACTGTGTGTACAGGATACTGGACGAATGAGCCTGTGGCCTAATCCAGTAGGCTCATCTTGTGTTTTTATAGGGAGCCTGTGGTCCTCTAGATGTTGTTGGACATCAGCTCACATCAGCCTCAGCTAGCCTGGCCAGTGGTCAGGGGTGGTGGGAGTTGCAGTCCACCAGCATCTGGAGGGTCCCCTATCTCTTGCAGAATAGGACTTGAACTTGGAGCCTGAAGGTCAAGAGGCAGAGATTCAGGCTATGAGCCTCCCATGAATGACTGGCAAGTGGGATGAATGATGAACCTATCTGTACCCATTCATTCCTCATGGCATTCATTTAGGAAAGAACAGATATTGATCCTGTTAAATGTTTTAACCTTTAAAGCCCTATACAGCCTAGGACCCTCCTACTTATGGGACCACCTCTCCTGGTACACCTTGTGGAGGACCTTATGGTCCATAAACAATAATACTTTGGAGGTCTCAGGCCTCAAGGAGGTTAGACTGGCCTTGACCAGGGCCAGAGTCTTTTCAGCCCTGGTCCCAGTCTGGTTGAACACTCTGTCGCAAGAGACCAGGGCCCTGCGGGATTTGACATCTTTCCACAGGGCCTGCAAGACGGAGCTGCTCCATCTGGTCTTTGGTCTGGGTCCAGTCTGACTCCCTTCTTTCTTTCTATGGGACCCTGTTTGTAAGTGGCCTCCTTGGCTTTTTCTATCGGCGCATATGAGACTAGCATAGATGGCCAGGCCTGGTGAACATTTAATTCCTTTACTCCTACCGTTATGATTCATGGGTTCTCACTTAATTTTATTTTGATTTTAAATGCTATTTTGAATTGTATTTTAAATCTAATTGGTTGATTTTGTGTTTTTAATATATTATATATTTGGTGTTAAGGGACGCGGGTGGAGGTGTGGGTTAAACCACAGAGCCTAGGACTTGCCGATCAGAAGGTCAGTGGTTCGAATCCCTGCAACGGGGTGAGTTCCCGTTGCTCAGTCCCTGCTCCTGCCAACCTAGCAGTTCGAAAGCACGTCAAAGTGCAAGTAGATAAATAGGTACCGCTCCGGTGGGAAGGTAAACGGCTTTCCCATGCACTGCTCTGGCTTCGCCAGAAGCAGCTTAGTCATGCTTGCCACATGACCTGGAAAAACTGTCTGTGGACAAACGCCGGCTCCCTCGGCCAGTAAAGCTGTGGGTTAAACCATAGAGCCTAGGACTTGCCGATCAGAAGGTCAGGGGTTCGAATCCCCACAACGGGGTGAGTTCTCGTTGCTCAGTCCCTGCTCCTGCCAACCTAGCAGTTCGAAAGCACGTCAAAGTGCAAGTAGATAAATAGGTACCACTCTGGTGGGAAGATAAACAGCATTTCCATGCGCTGCTCTGGTTCGCCAGAAGCAGCTTAGTCATGCTGGCCACATGACCCAGAAGCTGTATGCCGGCTCCCTCGACCAATAAAGTGAGATGAGCGCCGCTACCCCAGAGTAGGCCACGACTGGACCTAATGGTCAGGGGTTCCTTTACCTTTACCTTATATTTGGTGTTAGCAGCCCTGAGCCCGATCTTGGCCGGGGAGGGAGGGAATAAATTAAAATAATAATAATAATAATAATAATCCCAAATAGCCTTAATTAATGTGTATCCCTATAAAAGCTTCCAGGTCAGACTTTGTTCTGTCTGAATATAGTGTGGCTGATCATTCATAGAATCATAGAATTCTAGAATTGGGAGGGACCCCAAGAGTCATCTGTTCCTCCACCTCCACCCCCCGCCAGCTAAAGCATCAATGACAGATGGTCATGGATCCAACCTCTGCTTTGAAACCTCCAAGGAAGAAGAGTCCACAACCTCTGAAGGGAGACTGTTCCATTGTCAAACAGCTCTTACTGCCATAAGGTTTTTCCATATGTTTAGTCAGAATCTCCTTTCTTGGAATTTGAAGCCATTGGTTCAAGTCCTACCCTCCAGAGCAGGAGAAAACAAGCTTGTGGAAGCAAAGTGCAGAGCCAACCATGGCGCAGCTCCAGTGGCCAGCTCTTTCACCTCCTCCTCTTGTCATGGAGGGGAAGAATGGTCAAAGCAGCTTTCTGCACAGGAGGAGCCACCAGATATTGAAGCTGCACGGCTGCCATGTTCAGCTCCCCTCTGGTTCCTCCCGACATCACGCGTGCAACATTGGCCCTCCACAATTGCCCTTGCAAGCAGGCACCTCTGTAAGTAATCATCAAAAAAGTTACACAGTAATGGAAAACAATGACCTTAACACAAAACTCACATCTATTTACACACTGACCTGCTTTCCAAGGGATCTCTGGTGTTGCCCTGTGCTCTACAGCACACCCACTTGTGATTCTACATCCCAGCAAGAATGGGCTTGCTAATTTTCAAATAATCTTCCTCTTATATTAGCAGTTTAAAGGGCGTTTCAAGCGGTATGATTTAGCCAACAGAAGGAGGTGTGGTTTTTCTTTTTTCCATTAGAGGGCAATCTTGTCTCAGGAATCCTTCATTCTTGTAAATTGTTGTCTAAGAATTTCTCTTAAAGTTATCTTCTAGCTAGGTGGTCCAGCTACCTAAATCTAAGCAAGGTAAGCAGCAGTATAGTTCAACAAGGTAACATTTCTTATATTCTTCACCCTGCAAGGCAGAGGAACAGTAGACATTCAATATTGAGAAACAGTCACTATGAATAGGGTGTGGGGGTCTCATTTCACAGACCCTGCACAGAGCCTCCACACTGAATGAATGATGAATTTTACTCATTTTACTTAAGGGAGGTGGCACCACATAGACATCCATTGATGTCAAAATAAAAAGCTGGCATGGTCCTAAAAAGAGATTGCAAATGGAAAAGATTTTCAATTAAGCAAAACCAAATTGAATATATTTAGGAGAAATAGAAAGGAAACATGGGGTGCCATGAAGATTGAAACATATATTGCGGTTTAATCAATTTGTTAGTCTTTTAAGGTTCCACAGGGCACAGCACCTGGGAAATTGGGGGGCCCTCCCATGAAGATGAATAAGCATAGTTTCTCAGCTTTGTCTCTGAATAACATTTTTAAAGATAATCCCTTTTTTTCCAAAGGAGAAGCAAACACATTTAAATGTAAAGCCACCCTTTCCAAAGAGAATGCCTCTGACACTCTGTCTAGCTCCAATGAACTAGACATGGTGTTTAAAGGGGGGGGGGCAGAAAGCTCTCAGGCTGCCTAGTTAAAAACAAAAGAAGATGAAAGAAGTGGACCCCATTTGGGAAGGTTCATAGACATGTGATCACATGTCAACGTTTCTGTTCAAGCATGGTCAGGGAGGTGGGAAGCAGAGCCAGTGAGGTGGCATGGACAGGGTTCCAAGGGCCAGATAGAGATCAGGAGGCCCACATTTGCAGACCCTCCATGTGTCCCTGTTTCCAGGGACAGTCCTGGATTTATAAAAAGCCGTACCGGTTTCTGATTTGATCCTGGAAGGTCGCACTTTTCCTTAGGATGTTCCTATTTTCATCAGAGAAATGCTGGAGGGTATGCATTTGGCCCTTGGGACTGAGGTTGCCCATCCCTGCAATAAATGTAAAATTGGGCCTTGAATTTTAAGTCTGCAAAAAATGTGTTCCTCAGGAAATTGTTGTCTTCGTCTTTGCATATCCTAGCTAAGGTCTATCACTGCAGGCATCAACCTTTGATCAGCATCTCCAGCCTCTACAAAGCATGAAACTACAGCTGTTTCAATATGTTGCATTATTAAAACTGCATGGTGAGTTGAGGTCCCATATGTTCCTAATTTCACAGATTTTAAAAATAGAAAGTGAAAGCTCCCAGCTGGGGCATGCAGCTGCTGCTTAAGCACTTGTGAAAAACAGGGCCAAAAGTTTCAGTTCATAAATGCAACAGGTTTTCAACTACAGCCAAAAAAGGAACTCCACTCGTCCCTGTTTGGAGGAAAATCAAGGGAGGAGTGAGAGCAATCCATTATACCCCTCCTGCCCCCACATTTGCTTTAACTTTGCTTTAACTTGCTGTACCTCCTGATGGACAGGGACACATTTAATAATGGGACTTTGGGGGTGCCATAAACTCTTGCTCAGCAATGTTCTTCTTTCCAGAAACCCATAATATTTATTTTTCTTGACATTGTCGTTTCTAATTTGTGAGAGCCTGTAAGGTCAAAAAGTACAGTGGCCCAACAGGGTGCTTTAGTTAGTAGTGTAGTGGGGAAGGAGAAAAATAAGTGATAATTTTGAGATGACTGATTGCTCTATAACTTACAGTAGAATCCTGAGCATGACTAATCAGAAGTAAGTCCTGTTGAGTTCAGTAGAACTTACTTCTGGGTAAATGAGTAGAGCAGGGTGGGGAGCCTGGTGCCCTTTCACGGTTGCTTGACTACAGCGCCCATCATCCCTGCTTGGAGGTGGTGATGGGCTTGATGTTATCCAGTAAACTGAAGGTGTTCTGAGTTCCTTGAGTTTGGTAGGTGGGCAGACTGCCTGTTTTCAACAGAGCAGCACTCCCCTGAGAAGAGGTCCATAGGTTGGGGCTGCTCCTGAATTCAATGCTATCACCGGAGACTCGGGTCATTTCAGTAGCTAAGAGTGCATATTTCCAGCTCAAGATGGCTTGGGGGTGTGCTTCACACACTGGTTACACCCAGGTTGGACTCCGTGTGGGGCTCCCATAGAAAAGAATTTGGAAACTTCAACTGGTCCAAAAAGCAGCAGTCAGATTACTGGGCTGTGTTTCATTTAGAGTTCGTGGAAGCCCTGTTGTAAAACAGCTGCACTGGTTGCCACTTTATTTTCAAGCCCAATTTGAGAGACTTGCACTTGTGTTTAATGCCTGAATGACTTAGGTCCCAAACATCTGAAAGACCACCTCTGTATCTACTGATCTTTTCATGTTTTAAAATTGGCAGAGCAGAGGGACACTTCTTGGTAGTGCTACCACCCAAGAAGTGAAGGATATATTGGTCCAGTAGCCTCTTTCTCCTTCTCCTTTTTATTTGCTTTTCCATTACAATTCTTCATTGTATTAAAAGAAAAAAGAAAAGAAAAAAAGAATGATTTATTTTCATATACTTCCCTTCCACTCCTTCCCTCGTTTCACCTCTGTTCCCAACCTATCCATGTCTTCTTGTTCTTCTAAATTTTCTTCTCTCCTTTTCTTTATCTCATGTTATAATTTATGCTACTGAATTATGCTCATCCTGCTAGATTGATTGTCTTATTATAATAATGTTTCATATGTTCTATACATAACATCCAATCCTCATTAAGGTTTTTTCCATCTCTGTTTCTTATTTTATTAGTCATACTCACTAATTGCGCATATTTCAACAGTTTATGATGCCACTCCTCTTTTGTTTGAACCGCATCTGTTCTCCACTTTTGTGCAAGTAAAATCCGTGTAGCCATTGTTGCATACATGAATAGATGCACTTGTTTTTCTGGGACTTCTGTTGTTATACCCAGAAGGTAAGCCTCTGGGTTTTTAGGAAAGGATCTTTTAAACATTTTTTTCCAGTTCATTATGAATTAATTCCCAATAGTCTTTAATAACCCTACAAGACCACCACATATGGTAGAATGTTCCTACTGTCTCTACATTCCCAGCATTTATCACTTTCTGATTTGTACATACATCTTTGCCAATTTGTTGGGAGTTCAATACGCAGGTGGCGCTGTGGGTTAAACCACAGAGCCTAGGGCTTGCCAGTCAGAAGGTTGGCGGTTCAAATCCCAGCGATGGGGTAAGCTCCCGTTGCTCGGTCCCTGCTCCTTGCCAACCTAGCAGTTCGAAAGCATGAAGCGCAAGTAGATAAATAGGTACTGCTCCGGCGGGAAGGTAAACAGCGTTTTCATGCGTTACTCTGGTTTTCCAGAAGCGGCCAGAAGCGGCCAATAAAGCAAGATGAGCGCTGTAACCCCAGAGTTGTCCGCGACTGGACCTAATGATGAAGGTCCCTTTACCTTTAAATACCGCCTATGAATCATCTTTACATAGTTTTCTTTTAAAGTGCAACAGGCAGTAAACTTCAAGTTGTTTTCCCCACAATTGTTCCCACAATAATCTTAGGTCAAAATTATGTCCCACATCCCTAGCCCAGTTGATCTCAGTTTTCCACATTTCCAGAAGCAATTTGAGGATTTCTTTTTTTAAAAAATAAATCCCCATTAAAATTCATTGGCATTTTAATGTGTTCCCCCCCCCCCTAATAAGCAGTATCATCTTTGTTCTGTGACTTCTACCACATGTTGGAGACACATCTTTTGGCCTGGTCTGAATCACAGAATTGTAGAGTTGGTTGAGACCCCAAGGGTCATCTAGTCCAACCCCCTGCAATGCAGGAATCTCAACTAAAGCATCCCTGACAGATGGCCATCCAACCTCTGCTTAAAAACCTCCAAGGAATGAGAGTTCATCCCCTTCTGTTTCACTGTCAAAGTTCTTCCTGATACTTAGTCTTTGTTTGTGGAACCCACATATTTTCTGGGTTCTTCCCCTGTTACTAATCTTTTTTGTTGAAACAGTTAGTGTTATGTACTGAAGTTCTCACCCTGGGCCAGCAGGGTGATACTGTAGATAGTTATGCAAATAAGGGATTGAAATTGACGTTCTGTGATTGGATAGTTTTAGAAAGTTGTTACAGTAACGTTGTACTGGAGCTCTATATAAGCAGGCTGACTGAACCCTTCAGTTCAGTTCTGTTCTGGCCTGTGAATAAACAAGAGCTGTTTGAAGAATTGTTGTGTCGTCTGATATGTTCACCCACAACTTAACAGTTAGTGTTTACTTTTTAAAATAAGTATAATTGCTTTCCTTTTTTATAATTGTACATTGTATTGCCAGTGCTTTTTTCCTTTGGGGGTACTCAAGGGTATGCAGTACTGGCACCTTTTTTTCTAGAAGAAAAGCACTGTTTATTGCTAACCCAACCTGGGATTTTGGGGTGAGGGGGCAGGTAAGAAATCAATCAATCAATCAATCAAACAAACAAACAAACATATAACAACTATATGCACCATGCTGGTGACCTCACTTATGTTGGATATAATGTTCAATTATATATTGGCGATAGAATCAAGTCTCACAAGGTCTCAGAAGGAAATTTGATCCCACTCAACAGAGGATAGACATTGTTTTCAGCTGAATAACCCTTAATCAAGAAATTATTTGATATAGACGAAAGCACACTTGAACTCTGACATAATCAAAATCTTCTGTTTGCGTCTTATTTTCCCTTGCTCCTCAGCCATAATTTCTGACTTCATTCTGTTTAGGCTTCATTTTTCTAAGGGGTGGTCTCCAGTTTTCATGCTAAGCCAGTTATCTTCAAAAGTCACATTGGAAATTTCTATTGACTAGGTCAACACCCAGGCCGAGCTCATCAGCCACAGCCTCTCCATCTGTGAGACGAAGCCAAAAGGCCTCTGGTGACCTCGGCAGAATATGTGCTTTGGCTCTGAGGCTTCTTAGGCAACTAACCCACACCATGCCCATCTGCGTGCTTTCATATTGTTCGAGCAACATGCTGTGTTTGAACCTCTTCTGGCAGGAGAAAGGAGCAGATGAGCTAGTGGGGTTTTCCAGCTGTACTTTATGGGAGCTGTTGCTCTGAGCCAGCAAGTTACCTCAGATATTTGTGTTTGCCTTTTCTACTGGGTTCATTGTTATACTGATTCTATTACCAAGAAAGAAATCTTCATGATCCAAATAATGAGGTCAAAACACAGCTTTCCATAATGCAACCTAGTTTTATAACAACAACAACTACTACTACTACTGACCCAGGGGGTCATCTACACTCACGTGGTGCTTTGTTCCCTGAAGGAAAAGAAAGAAAAGTTATGCAAAATTCCAAATATCAAAAACAAGAGTTGTTGCAGAGTCATAGTATATATTTTAAAGGAATCCCAATGTTCTGAAAAAGGGGCATAAATTACATTTTGTTGGGCTGTTAGGAATGCATTTATTTATTTATTTATTTATTTATTTCCTAAAACTTTTACACCGCTTGATTGCAAAAAAAACCCCCTTCAAGCTGTTTACAAAAAGATAAAACAGTAAAATCAAGAAACAATTACAACCCTACTTTAAACCATACAAAAATTAAAATACTAAAACAGATTTAAAATTACCACAAATTCCTGTTAAAGTGCATAGAATGTTTAAAATTCACATTGTCAGGAAAGCATTGTTTAATGTATGGACTAGATATAAAGATCTACTTGAGAATAAGACTCCAAGGTGGTTGTCTCCAATGGAAGCAAAAGCACTAAAAAAAACTCAATATGGAGGCCAATTGGCCAAAATATTGGGAGATTTTAGAACGAGATGGAGAAAAATTGAAATTGCAGAGTTTTGACAAATTAAAAAATAGAGTCCGGGATTGGCTTCATTACCACCAGATAATGGAGGCTTATAAAATGGACAGAAAAATTGGTTTCCAGGTGGAAAAATCAAAATTGGAAACAGAACTGTTAGAACCCAAAACTAAGATCTTGTCAAGAATGTACAACTTGCTGTTGAAATGGAATACACAGGATGAGGAAGTGAAATCTGCAATGATTAAGTGGGCACAAGACGTTGGTCATAATATAATGCTAGCTGACTGGGAACGGTTATGGACCACTGGTATGAAATTTACGGCATGTAATGCCCTAAGAGAAAACATTATGAAAATGATATACAGATGGTACATGACACCAGTCAAGCTGGCAAAGATCTATCACTTGCCCGATAATAAATGTTGGAAATGTAAAGAGGTTGATGGTACATTCTTTCACCTTTGGTGGACGTGCCCAAGGATCAAGACCTTCTGGGAGATGATTTATAATGAACTGAAAAAAGTGTTTAAATACACCTTCCCGAAGAAACCAGAGGCCTTTCTCCTGGGCATGGTCGGCCAACAGGTGCATAAGAAGGACAGGACATTTTTTATGTACGCTACAACAGCAGCAAGAATACTCATCGCACAGTATTGGAAGACACAGGAGCTACCCACGCTGGAAGAATGGCAGATGAAAGTCATCGACTACATGGAATTGGCAGAAATGACAGGCAGAATCAGAGACCAGGGAGAAGAGACGGTGAAGGAAGATTGGAGGAAATTTAAAGACTATTTACAGAAACAGACTATTTATAGTCTGTTTACAGACTATTTATAAGATAATGAATGCTTGATGACACCAGATTGAATGTAAAAGGTTATTAGTAAAAAAGTGTAAAGAAAAAGATCTATTATTTTAAGATATAAGGAAATGTAATTATATTAAGACATTAAGATTATGATAAAATCAAAATATGACAGAGGGAAGGAATTTGCTGACAGAATATATGATCTGGAATACAGAGAAGGGAGGTCTGGGGAAGTCGCAGAAACAAGTTAATGCAAAGAATATAAGGAGACAAAATTTTTTTTAATATCTTTATTTTTTCTCTTTTATATATTCTGTTGTTTGGTGTTTGCATGTTGTTGTATTTTCTTTCTTGTTTTTTCGGTTTGTTGTGTCGTGTTCTATTTTTTGTTCACTTATTGTAAAATCCAATAAAATATTATATATAAAAAAAATAAAATAAAATTACCACAAATTCCTAAGTACCTGGGTAGGCTTGACTAAACAAGATTTTTTTTAGCAGGCACCATAAAGAGTACACTGAAGGTTCCTGCTTGATCTCAAAAGGCAGGGAGTTTCACAGTGCATATGCTGCCACACAAAACAATTGAGTTCTTTAAAATATGGAACAGGTGTCACCATATTTGCCTGAATATAAGCCTTGCTCCCCACCCCCACCCCCAATTCCACTTATATTTGTGACCTTACGGTATGCAGCCAGGAGTGTGGGGCAAACAGCACCAGGAGCGCGGCAAAGTGGTGCCAGCCCCTTGCATAGTCCCTTGACCTCTCCCCCAAGGCCAGGAAGGGAGAGAGCAAGGAAGGGGAAAGGCCTCCAACAATGCAGCGTGGCTCCCCCCTCCCCCAGTATGCAGCCAGGAGCTCCTCCCCATCCCACTATTGTGCTGATAACAAGAGTTATGTGGAATGTGGCAAGCTATTTCTGGAGCTCGTGTAGCTAATTGCTGATACTGTATCTACGGGAGATTGATGGATCGCAACGGAGACGACGTGGAGTCATGATGGACTTTGTCTCCCTGGCAGTATCCCAACAACAGGTTATGGGCCCAGATTCACGGCACTTACAGGAGAGTAAGACTGCGACAGATTGCTGAGGTATATGTGGAAAAGTCAAGGCTTTTCGTTGCCGCGGCAAAGTCTCTTTGAACTCCGGCCGGCTAATTGGCCTGGGAGTCGAGCCAAGCAGGCCTCAAGATTTATGAGTAGCCAAGATAAGGAGTCTCTGAAGTGAGTAAGGCTCACGGCTCGAGTGAAGAGCTGGAATGGAGTTTTTACAAGCTTCTGAAGCTGCTGAGTGCCCAAAGTTAAATCGGCACAATTATGAGACCTGGGCAAAATGGTGTGAAAGTCTACTACGACAGTTTGGAGTGTGGCATACTGTGTGTGAAGCCCCTCCAGTTCCTCTGACAGATAGACCCAAGATTCAAGGGCCATAGACGTAATTGTCTTGTCCGTCTCTCTGGAGGAAATTGCTACGCTAGCTGGCAACACGACTGCACGTCAGATGTGGAACGCTTTGAAAGTAGCTCATCTGCCGGTTATCCCAGCCCAGAGTTTGACTGCATCGGAGGTCCTGGCTGTTTCCCAGAATGAGAGTGTTTGCAGGGATGCCGAGGGCACTGGTTGCAAGCTGCAGGGGGAGCTGACTGTGATGTCATCCCAGGCAGCATTCCAGCCTCCAGGGGGAGCCAAGGAGTTGGCAGCTGAGAGCTCGGATTCCCGTGAGAGCCAAGGTCATCTTTGCAGAGGCCGGAAGGCCAGAAGTAAACAGAGACAGATGCCTGCAGATGGCCAGAAGCAGAAGGGGGTTGGAAAGCCCACGCCAGGGAAAAACAAGGCTTTGTTTGCTGGCACTGCTTCTCCAAAGGCTAAAGGCAAGTTTGATGGCCAGGAGCAGGGGGGCAAGCAGCAAAAACCCACACCGGTGGAAAACGAGGTTTTGCTTGCTGTAAAAGCTGCTCCAAAGGCCAAAGCCAGATTTATTGTTGATTCGGGATGCACCCGCCATCTGGCAAAAGATAAGCATCTGTTTATCTCCTTCCACAAGATGGAGAGATCCACCAGGCAGATGGAAAGATGTTGTGAATCGCAGGAGTTGGGACTGTGAAACTGGCAAGTCTGCATACAACCATCAAAGATGGAAATAAAATTAAGACAGAGGTCACTGAGGCTGAAGAACAGACCTGGAAAGGCAGTGTCACCTGTGGACTGAGTGATGCAGGATGGATGATAAATATGTTGAAGGGAGGCACTGCAGGAAAGTTTGGAGGGATGGATCTTGGCAACCCCAAAGAGACTGTGGAGTACACGGTGGAATATTTTTTGGTTTATGAATTGAAATATGAAGTTTGGGCAAGCGTGCTGAAGAGGATTAAAGGAGACGTCGGGAAAGAAGCTCTTTGGGACTTAATTTCAGGCCGGAAAAGAAACTTGCAGGCAGTCCAGGGAGATGACTTGAGAGCCTCGGACATAAGGGAACCGGGTTGAGGGAATTGATTTGCTGACAGGAAAGACTGATAAAACCTGTAAAAAAGATTGGCAGATTCCGAAACCAGGGGGAGGAGATGGTGGGAAAAATTGGGAATTTTAAAATAAAAATAGTATTTGGAATAATATGGAATGATTAAGAACCTTTGGGAGATGATGGAATGGTTTTATTTGGCTTTAGGGGAAATAACATAAAGATTAAGATATTAGGATATAAGGGTATATGATATTAGGATTTAAGAATATAAGATTTAAGGTCTTTTTAAAATTCTTTTTCTTCTCTTTATTTAGGGAATTGGAGATTGAATAATTTTTTCTTTTTTAGATGCTTACTTATAGTGTGATGCTGACAAGAGAATAAGGCTTAAATAGATTAAGGTAAATAAGTGAGTAAGCAGTGAAAGATGGAAAGAATTTGCTGACCTGATTAATAACAGGAATACAAAAAGGGAGGTGGAAGGAGGCCGAGGAAATAAGTTATTGAAAAACGGAATTTAGAAAATGGAAATCTATTTTTTTCTTTTTTCTTTTTTGTTAGGTATCCACCTTAAAAGGGAGCAGGATGTTTGTGTCACAGCCTGCGTATTTCCTGTTCACAGGATGTTTCTGTTGTGTCTATGCTTTCATTCTCTCTCTGTGCCTGAGACACCGAAGCAGGCAGTCATGTTTTCTTTGTTCTGACCAACGCTGAATAAACTTGTAAATAATGCTCTCCTGCGTGTATCTTTCGCTGTGTGAATTCTGCTGATAGAGCGTGCATCAGCTCTGGAATGTGGCAAGCTATTTCTGGAGCTCGTGTCGCTAATTGCTGATACTGTATCTACGGGAGATCGATGGATCGTAACGGAGACGACGTGGAGTCATGATGGACTTTGTCTCCCTGGCAGTATCCCAACAGAAACATTGGAGAGGAGGAGTATTATACAAAGGAGCCATTCTGCAGCAACATCTACATTATTATCATAATAACATTCCCAGAACAAAATAAGAAGTGAACGTTTGTCCCTGGGGCAGATTTTAAAGGGAGTCTGATGAGTCTAGTGAAGTTTATTAAGGGAGGTCCACACGTCACAAGTTTTCAGCTGAAATGAAACTTGAAGTGAGCTAGCAAGCAAGATATAAGGAGGAGGACAACGGAAGTCAAAAGCGTTTGCATTGTTTCACATGATGGCTTCATACACCCTTAACTCCAGGGTTCAAGTGCTTTGCAGATTACAGCTGTGATCTGAAACAAAGGCGGCACAACCGGTGAGCCACCAAACCAGATGCAGCTTCTGACCAAAGCATAGCATTCCACTAAGGGAACTGATAAGCATTCTACGTTTTTCTGCCACCCACCCCGGGGGTTGCCAACTTCCTGGCAGTCCACAGTACAAGGCTGGTGGTCTATGTTTAGCACAATGAGTCACAAGTTATGTAGCACTGACTGAACTTAAGCAACATAAAGGATACCTTCTCCTTTCTCCTTTTATATGGCCACATATGGCTCTAATTGCGGTTCTAATCACATAGCAATTTCAGTCCACAAGAATCCAGCAGGCAGCAATCAGTTAAACAGAGAGTTGTTTAAGAAATAGGAGTCGGTGGGGAGGGAGATGCTCTGTCTAAAAATGCCTGCTTTGAAAGACGAAAAGGTATTACTTTACAAGGCAGGATATTTGCCCTCCCACTTCCCTTCATGCAGGTGAATATGATCCAAACTATTCCTGACAGTAGTACCACTCGCCAGAAGGAGACCCTTCTAAATAAGAAGGCTGTTAATATAAGCTGTCAGGAATTACCCTTTTAAGAGATAAAGACAGGAGAAGGGACAGAGGATGTAATTGTGCCCTGTAGCCAGTTTGAAGGAGGGGAGCTGAGCTGAGCTTGGCCCCCTGCCAATACACACACTTGGTTTTCACCTGTAAAGCCCCACAGACACTAGAAAAGCATTCATTATCCACAAGGACACAAAAACTCATTTCTGCTCAGCCCCCATCCTTCAATTGTGGCAGGGTAGCTCAAAGTAGCCCCACTGGGAGACAGACTTAACCTTATTTTGTTAAAGCTCGTTTCTAGTTGCAGAAACAGGGGAGGGACTGTTTCCAGTTTAGTACCTGATGGTAAGGTGGATGAAGAAGAGGCTGGGGTAGTGGGGAGATGGCCTGCCTCAGTTCCTACTCAGTACCCATTTGGCTACTCCTTTCCCTAAACCCCAGGTAATCATCATAAGAACCATTTTAAGAACAGGTGCTTGAGTTTCCCTGATTTTCTCCTCCCTCCTTTTCTCTTTTTCTTTTTCTTTCTTTCTTTCTTCTTTAATACTTTATTGACAATCTTATACATAAAATATAGTACACACCTTCTGTATACTATGAGTATAAATCATATAAACAACAACCATATACAAGTAATACTCCATTTGTTAACAAACAATAAACCTAATTTATATTTCTACTGTCTGTTGTTTTCTTCTCTATTTATTAACATAGATTAAAAACAACAACCAAAAACCACATAATTGTACTTCCTACCATTTCCCGATATGTATTTTCTTTCTGATGGTGAATATACCTAATATTATTAGTTTATCCTTTGTTTCTAATACATTCTTAGTGGTACCTTGGGTTACAGACGCTTTAGGTTACAGACTCCGCTAACCCAGAAATAGTACCTCGGGTTAAGAACTCTACCTCAGGATGAGAACAGAAATCGCACACCGGCGGCCCGGCGGCAGCTGGAGGCCCCATTAGCTAAAGTGGTACCTCAGGTTAAGAACAGTTTCAGGTTAAGAACGGACCTCCAGAATGAATTAAGTTGACTTATTTCATGTCAGGGAACTGCCATCAGTGTCCGATGGAGAGAGCAAGCTCCGAAGGGATCCCAGATTGCGTCCCGGGAGTGGGAGAGGCAGCCCATCTTCTGGGGGAGAAAATCAGCATAGCTCCAGTGGAGAAGGGGGGGAGATGGGGGAATCGGCGAGGCGATCCCATGACTCCTTGCCGGGGACCAGCGGGGAGAGAAGGGGTCCTCCACTGCCCATGCCCTCCTTGCGCAGAAGGCTTCCGCGCAGGGAGAGTAGGCGGAGACTTGGCGTCAAAGAACTTCTTTGCTGGAAGAAGTTTAAGAAACGCCCACTGACGGATTCTGCCAGCGATTGAGACGGTCACGGGCAAGTGGCTACCCGGACAGGAAAGGTTCACTCAGGCAACCCAGCCAGACGTTGGGACAAGCTTACGCACAAGCAACCCCTAGAACCATTACATTTCATTTATATTTCATTAATCCACGGTCAATCAAATACTGCCATAGACTTTATATCACAGTTGTGATTTCGTAAATATTGCTTATATTTTCCCCATTTTTGCATGAAGGCATGCCTTGTGTTGCCTCTCAAGCTGTTAGTCAATTGTGCCATTTCTACATATTCCTGTAACTTGTTTTGCCAAAGTTGGAGCATTGTCTCCCTTCCACTTCATTGTTATCAATGTTTGGGCTGCTGCTGTGGCATATAAAAATATTTCTCTTAATTTTTTTTGGAATGTCATTGCCTATGATGCTTAGTAAAAAGGCCTCTGGCTTTTTTTAAAGAAAGGTTACCCCCCCCCCCAAAAAAAAATTCAGCTCGTCATAAACAAGACACCAAAACTCTCTAAACTTTGTACATGTCCATCCCATGTGGTTCATGTCTCCATTACTTTCCCTACATCACCAACAATTGTTTGCAATGTTTTTGTACATTTTAGAGAGCTTTGATGGAGTAAGGTACCATCTATATTGCATCTTCAGCATATTTTCTTTGATGTTCTAACATGCTGTGAACTTCATAGATGTTTTCCAAAGATTTTCCCACTCACTCAGCAATATAGGGCGACCAATAACTTGAGCCCACCTAACCATGATTACCTTGACCTCTTGGTACATCTTTGATATTATCTTAATTTTATTATTTACTAATTCCTTTTCAAATTTGGTGGGCTCTTTAGAGAATCCATTCTTTTTGTCTTGTTTAAATGTTTTGTGGAGTTGATGATATTCCAACCAACCTGATATCTGATCTTTGATTTCCTCATATTTCGTAAGTTTAATTTGGTTATCCTCTTCTATCAATAATGAGTTATATGTTAGACACCTTCCTCTCATATTTTTCTTCTTTATAGTTGTCAGAGCTGGCTCCGGGTCCCAGCTCACCAAGGACCAACGCTAGCCGGTAGTACAGTATCAAAGTCTTTATTGAAGAATAGTCTCCATTTACAAATCTCAGCGTCCCAGCTCTACGTCTGAGCTTTAGACCGGCGAAGCTCTATCTGGATCTCCGCCCCCTGTGCACCAGCTTAAAACTCTAATCTTACTCCACCTCCTCCTTCTCTCTCTCTTCCTCTGGGTCTTACTACCCCCCGGGGTCTCTTCCCTCCTGGACTCTTCTGACGCAGAGCTGGACCCCTCTGACTCCTCCCCCTCTCTTCGGCGGGCTTTAGGACCTGGCTCCTTACCCGGGCTGCCCACCTTGCCGCCCTCCTGTACATTTGAACTTGGCGCGCGCGCGCGTTTTACTTTCCGGATGACCGCTTCCTCGCTCCCTGACGAGGGTGTGGCCACTCCTGCTTCACGCTCTCCCTCTGCCTGCGCGCTCCCTGATCCCGATGCCTTGGACTCCTCCCCCCTACTGCACTCTGGGGGGGAAGCTGGTCCGGATTTCCAGCTGTTACTCTCTGAGTCCCCTCTGGCCCCCTCTTCCCGAGGTGTCCCCCTTGCCCTGACCATGGGGGCCCCTTTCTGTGAATCCTCCGAGTCACTGGAGAGACTCAGAGACCTCGGACTACTGTCGCCGCTGACATTTCCTTCCGACTCCTCCCCCTCGCTCTCCGTTTCTTCCCTCTCCTGTGACTCTGCTCCTGAACCCCTGACATCCATCCCCCCCTCGAAGCCCCCCCTTCCCCCCTCCCCTTCCTCCGGCGGGGGTGCTGGGTGCTCCGTCGTTGTGGGGGTGAATGGTGGATACAGTTCGTCCCCCGTGGCGTGCATCCAGTTAGAGAAATCCGGCTCGTCCTCCATGTCTTCGCCGACCTCGTTCTCCTCTGCTTCCATCTCCGTGCCGCCATGCTCGAACCCAACGTCCTCCCCCATCACGTCCATGTCCCTCTCACCCTCGTTCCCCTCTGGGTCCGTTCCCTGCCAAGGGCCCCTCAGCCACCTCTCCTCTCCTCGATTGTCCCACCAAAACGAGCGGTCTGAGGCAAACCCCGAGGGCGAGCCCTCCGGTGAACGTGTTTCTAATGCTGGTTCTTCGTCCGATGTGAATCCCTGGAACGTGCTGGTAGAAAGCGTGGGTGTGAAAAGCCAGTCGTCGAAATACTCGGCTGGCATGGGCCTGTGTGGGAACAAGGCATGAAACTCCTCTTTGAGGAGAGGCTCGTCCAGGGCATAGTCCGGCACCCAACTGTTGGCGCTGGCCGGGGTACCTTCCCTTGCGAGAAAATATTCTACTCCCTCCTCCCCCCATCTCGAGTCCAAAATCTCTGTGACCTGGTTGATGGGTTCTCTTCTTGGCGACTCCCTCCTTGGGGGGGCCTCCCTATACGGGTCTGGTGCCGTGCCCTGCGCCTGAAATCGGTGAGGTGCTTTGTAGGGCGTGAGCACCGACCTATGGAACACTGGGTGCATTCTGGATCCCTCCGGAAGTGTCAACCGGAAGGCCACCGGATTGATCTGTGCCTCAACTAGGTAAGGTCCTAGCTGCTTATGTCCGAGTTTCTTCTTAGCTAAAGATCTGGTCGGCACTGCGTGGGCCGCTAACCACACCCAGTCTCCCACCTGTATGTCTTCACCAACCCTCCTGTGCTTGTCAGCCTGCAGTTTGTATGCGTGCTTTGCAAGCTCTAATTGCCTCCTAAGCTGATCGTGGACTTCCTGCAATTCCGCCGCCAAGACTTCCGCTGCCTGTGGCTCCCCCTCCCCCAGTTTCTCTAATCCCGGGAAGGTTCTGGGATGCCTCCCGTTGTTGGCGAAGAACGGCGTCACCCCTGTGGACACGTGCTTCGTGTTGTTGTAAGCGAACTCAGCGAGTGGCAGGTAGTCCACCCATGTCGTCGGCTGTTGATTTGCATAGCATCTCAGGTACTGCTGCATGATGGCGTTGACGCGCTCCGCTTGTCCGTTGGTCTGCGGGTGTCTCGCCGACGCTAGGTTGATCTTGACGTTCAGGAAACCCATCAGCTTCTGCCAGAAGCTCGAAATGAACTGGCGCCCCCTGTCGGACAAGATAGACCGTGGCAGTCCGTGCACCCTGAAGACGTGGTCTATGAACAGTTTGGCGGTCTGTTCTGCCGTGGCCACCTTCGCGCACGGAATGAAGTGGGCCATTTTAGTGAACATGTCCACCACCACTAGCACTGCCGTTTTACCCCTCGAGCTGGGTAAATCCGTGACAAAGTCCAGTGCCACCCTCTCCCACGGTTCGCTCGGGGTCTGCAGCGGTTCGAGCAGTCCTGCCGGAGGTTTGTGCACTGACTTGGCCCTTTGGCAAGTGTCGCACCTCGAGACGTACTGCGCGACTTCCCCCCTCATCTTGGGCCACCAGAAATCTCTGGCAACGAGTTCCGCCGTCTTCTCCTTGCCGAAGTGCCCGGCGGTTGGCGCGTCGTGCAACTGCTGCAGTACTTTCGCGCGGAGCTCATCTCCCGGTACATAGAGTGCTCCTCTGCGGATGAGCAATCCGTCCCTTATTTGGAACTCGTCGTTTTTCACCGTGCCCTTGCGCACCTCCTCCATCTTGGCTAGAGCGAAGGAGTCCTCCTGCAGTGCTCGACGGACCGCTTCCAGGTCCACGGTTGCGGAAGCGCACGCCCACGCTTTCTGGGCGAAAATGTGCTTGGCCGCTGCTGGCGCCGCTTCTTCGAGGTATTGCGGCTTTCTGGACAGTGCATCTGCCATGATGTTGTTGTCGCCTGGGATGTATTCTATCCTGAAGTCGAAATCCGCAAAGAACTCCGCCCATCTGATGTGCCGCTGGTTCAGGAACCTTGCCGTGCGCCAGTACTCCAAGTTCTTATGATCCGTGCGAACCTGCACAGTGTGTTTGGCCCCGATGAGGAAGTGCCGCCACGCCTTGAATGCTGCATGAATGGCCAGCAACTCCCTGTCCCAGATGGTGTAGTTCTGCTCTGACTTGCTGAGCTTCCTAGAGTAGAAGGCACACGGTCTCCAGTCCCCATGCGGGTCCTCCTGCAACAGTACGGCGCCCACGGCTCTGTCTGAGGCGTCCGTCTCAACCCTCAGCGGTTTGCTGGGATTCACATGCAGTAGCTGCCCTTCGGACGAGAAGAGACGCTTGAGGTTCTGGAAGGACTGCTCCGCTTGCTCCGTCCAGATGAACTTCTTCTTCTTGGAGCTGAGCGTGTCGGTAATGGCCGCTGTCTGCATCGCGAACCCCTTGATGAATTTGCGGTAAAAGTTGGCGAACCCCACAAACCGCTGGACCTCCTTCCGATTGCGCGGGCTCTTCCAATCCAACACCGCGCGAACCTTGGCGCTGTCCATGGCGAGCCCCTTGTCCGACAGCTTGTAGCCCAGGAAATCCACCTCCTTCCTGTCGAACTGGCACTTCTCCAGCTTTGCGTACAGCCGATGCTCCTGCAGTCGCTGCAGAACCTCCTTGACGTCCCCCTCGTGGGTCTCCTCAGATTCTGAGAATATCAGGATGTCGTCCAAGAAGCAGACGCATTTCTTGTAGAGAAGACCCGCCAGGACGTGATGCATGAACGCTTGAAAACAGTGGGCGCCATTTTGTAAACCGAAGGGCATAACTCTATATTCATATGTGCCCAGGGGCGTGAACATGGCAGTCTTCCACTCGTCCCCCTCCCGTATGCGGATCAGGTTGTACGCCCCTCTCAGATCCAACTTTGTAAAAACGCGTCCTTTCCTCACCGTTGCAAGCAGGTCATCTATTTTGGGCATTGGAAAGGCTGTGGGCTTGGTCTTTGAATTTAAGAGCCTGAAATCCACTACAAGTCTTTTTTGGGGCGTGTCCTTTTTCTTCACAAAGAATACAGGACTGCCCCCTGCTGCTTTCGACTCCCGGATGAAACCGCGCTTTAAGTTGAGGTCTATGAACTCCTTGAGCTCCTGCAGCTCGTCTTCAGACATGGAATACAGTTTCCCGGCTGGCAGCGTCGCCCCTGGCAGGAGGTCAATCTGGCAGTCATAGGGCCTGTGGGGAGGCAGCTTGTCTGCTTCCTTCTCGCAGAAAACCTCCAAAAACGCTGCGTACTTGCGTGGCACTGCTTGCAGCGTGCTCAATTGTAGCTGCGTGTCTTCCCCTCCTTCTTCTTGGCTACGAAGAATGCAATGTTCCGCGCAATAGGAGGAACCGAAGGTCAATTGGCGTTGGTACCACGCCAATGCTGGACTGTGCCTGTGCAGCCAACTCATGCCCAAGACTACCGGCGTGCCTGACAGTTTGGTGACGTTGAAGCTGATGACCTCTTGGTGATTTCCAATCCGCATCACCATTGGTTGCGTTTGTTGCACCACTTGCCCCCCTAGCAAGTCCCTGCCATCCACTGTGACAACCTTCAGGGGCAGTGTGGCTGGCAGCAGTGGTATATTGTGCTGCTGAATAAAATCCAGTCCTATAAAGTCGGCGTTGCTGCCGGAGTCAATGGTGATCGGCACTTCCAGAGTGCTTCCGTTGGGCAGTTGGAGAGACGCTGTAAGCTGCACCACTGGTTTGGGTGGGAGGGGGTCTGTGGGCTGCAAAATCCCTGGGGATTGTTTCATTGATTTGTCTGGCTGGACCCCAGTACCTCTTCCTCCAGCCAGACTCTGTCGTTTCCCTGCTGCGTTGCTTCTGTCACTGTTGCTGATGCTGCAGTGTGCTTGTGGAGCCTCTGGGGACACTCTTTCGCCATGTGTTGAGCACTGTCGCAGATGTAGCACTTCCTGTTCCCTCTAGGAGGCTTCGTCTTGACTGCTCCCGGCGTCAGGGCTCTGGTAGCTGACTGAGCCCTGGCACCTCCGAGCTCCATCGGTTCCTCTCCCCCTCCCTGCGAGGGCGTGGACTGCGCACGCGCTGCTTCTTTGGGATAGAAGGGAGGTGCTCTGGCTGGTGCCCTTCCCCAACGTCCTTCTTCTCTGTTGCAAGGACGTTCCTCCAGATGCACCCCGATCTCCAGAGCCCTCTGGACCACTTCCTGGGTGCTCCTTGGCCTCTCCCCCCTTCCAATCTCGGCTTTTACTTCTGTATTCAAGCCCTCCCAAAAGAGATCTCTCACTGGCGCAGAAGCTTTGTCCCATCCCAGTGCATGAACCAGTGCGAAGAAACGCGTATGGTACTGACGCACGCTGGCTTTGCCTTGCTTAAGTCCATGTATGTCTCTCCTGGCAATATCAACGTCTATCTTTGATAAAAAACACGAGTCCATAGCTTTAATGAAAGCCTTCGCGTCTTGGAGCGCCGGATCATTGTCCCTCCATAAATTTCTCAGCCACGTTTTGGCTTCACCATGCAAATGGGATAGGATAAACCCCACTTTCTCTCTTTCATCTCTAAAGTCTTTGTCAAGCAGATCCAGCGCAAACAACAGGTCTGCTCTAAAGTTGGGGTACTGCTGTAAACTCCCGTCAAAATGGGATACAAGGCTGCCTCCCCTCTTTCCCAATCCAATGCCCTCTGCTTTGGATCCAGGTGGCCCCTGTTTGGAAATCACGTCCAATCTTACTTGGAGATCCCGGTAGGCGCTACTCATTTCCTCCTCTCTTTTTCTGGATGCAATTACCTCCGTGCTGAGTCGTGTCACAGCTTCTTGCAGGGCGGATATCTGCTCTTCCGTCGTCATCTTGCCTGAGTTCTGTGAGCTCTTGAAGCACCCCTCCTCTGCCCTCGCTGCGTCAACTCACGTGGCGAGGTTCTTGGTGCCAAAACTTTAAGAATTGAGATAGAGCTTACTGTCAGAGCTGGCTCCGGGTCCCAGCTCACCAAGGACCAACGCTAGCCGGTAGTACAGTATCAAAGTCTTTATTGAAGAATAGTCTCCATTTACAAATCTCAGCGTCCCAGCTCTACGTCTGAGCTTTAGACCGGCGAAGCTCTATCTGGATCTCCGCCCCCTGTGCACCAGCTTAAAACTCTAATCTTACTCCACCTCCTCCTTCTCTCTCTCTTCCTCTGGGTCTTACTACCCCCCGGGGTCTCTTCCCTCCTGGACTCTTCTGACGCAGAGCTGGACCCCTCTGACTCCTCCCCCTCTCTTCGGCGGGCTTTAGGACCTGGCTCCTTACCCGGGCTGCCCACCTTGCCGCCCTCCTGTACATTTGAACTTGGCGCGCGCGCGCGTTTTACTTTCCGGATGACCGCTTCCTCGCTCCCTGACGAGGGTGTGGCCACTCCTGCTTCACGCTCTCCCTCTGCCTGCGCGCTCCCTGATCCCGATGCCTTGGACTCCTCCCCCCTACTGCACTCTGGGGGGGAAGCTGGTCCGGATTTCCAGCTGTTACTCTCTGAGTCCCCTCTGGCCCCCTCTTCCCGAGGTGTCCCCCTTGCCCTGACCATGGGGGCCCCTTTCTGTGAATCCTCCGAGTCACTGGAGAGACTCAGAGACCTCGGACTACTGTCGCCGCTGACATTTCCTTCCGACTCCTCCCCCTCGCTCTCCGTTTCTTCCCTCTCCTGTGACTCTGCTCCTGAACCCCTGACAATAGTCTTTTCTTCCAATGGAGAAATCCATCTGGAGGTTTAAACTCTAAATAAAGCATTTTTTACTATATGGTTGGTAAAGCCTTTGTGCACTTTAGCCTTATCATAATTTAGATATGCATGCCAACTGAAACGGTTGTCATGCCCTTCTAGATCTAACATATCGTTATTTTTAAGCTGACACCAGTCTCTTATTCAAGAAAAGCAGGCTGCTTCATAATATAGTTTTAGGTCTGGCAGGCCGAATTCCCCTCTTTCTTAAGATCTATAAGTTCTTAAGATCTATAAGGAGTGTATGTTTTATTCTTGGTCTGTTTCCTGACCAGATAAATTAAGATATTTCTCTCTGCCAATTTTCAATGCAGCTTGTTTTCCCTATGACAGGAATGGATTGGAACAGAAGAAGCATCTTTGGCAAAATATTTAGTTTAACAGCTGAAATATGCCCCCCAAAAGACAGGTTTTTTAAACTTTTTTATTTATACAACAAGAAAAACAAACAAACAAAAAACACAAATACCAAATTATACACAAATTACAAAAATAAACATAGACACATAATATTCTTAGCAAACAATAAAACATCTATTGGTCTTAACACTAAAGACCCAACCTCCCGTCTATTCCATACTTCAAATTCATATTACTTATTGCCAATACACATTTTTTTTATAATTAAACTTATTCTCATTAAATCTAATTTCTTATATCTACCTTACAACTATTACTGAAGTTCCTCAAATGCTGCAACAGAATTTAAACTACTATATTTATTTTTCAGATATTCTTTGAAAACCTCCCATTTAGAAACAAATTCCTGTTTTGATTTATTCTTTATTTTTTCTGATAAACCATCTAATTCAGCATATTCTGTCAGCTTTTGGATCCAATCTTGAATAGAGGGGATTTCATTACTCTTCCATTTTGCTGCGATCAAAACTCTTGCTGCTGCCGTGGCATATAAAAAGATACCCTTCCTCTTTTGTGGAATATCCAAATCTGTTATTCCCAGGAGGCAGGCCTCTGGTTTCTTATTGAAAGAGATCTTTAGCATTTTTTGCAGTTCTGCATGTATACTCTCCCAGAATACCTGTATATTCCTACATATCCACCACATATGGAAGAATGTTCCTGAGTCTCCGCATCTCCAACAATTACTTGATACATTTTTATACATTTTTGAAAGCTTCCATGGTGTTAGATACCATCGATGTTGCATTTTTTGAAAGTTCTTTCTAATCGTGTAACAATTTGTGAATTTCCAATTGATCTTCCATAAATTTTCCCATTGGGCCATGGTTATTGAGTGGCCAAAATCCTGGGACCACCTCACCAAAAAAAAAAAAAAGAGAGAGAGAGAGACTTCCGCGTAGTCTTTGCTCACGGACAGATGCGTCTCTCCCACTTTGCCAAAAAGATAGTTTTAATTTGCTCCAAATCTCCATATTCCTTTTAACTTCAGACCATGCCTTGACGTATTGTCTTCATAAAAATTTATGTTTTTAGTAGTTAACTATATTCCCAAGTATTTTATTTTTTGACAAATTTTAAGATTTGTCATCTTTTCAATTTCTTCTTTCTTTACTGGAGAAAGGATTTTCGCCTTAAGTTTGGTTTTACTTATATTCAGTTTGAATCCTGCTACCTTCCCATAGTTATTGATTATTTCCAAGGTTTTCACTAGACTCTCTTTAGGGTTGTGATGATAAGATCATCCGCAAATGCCCATAGTTTATATATATTATTTCCCCGTGTTATACCCTTAATATTCTTTTCATCTTGAATTTTCTTATTTAAGACTTCCATTACTGAAATAAATATAAGCGGAGAGAGCGGACAGCCCTGTCTTGTCTCTTTATTAATTTCACATTCTTCTATTATGTTCCCATTTATTATAATTTTTGCCTTCTGTTTTGTGTAAATAGCCTGAATTCCATTACAGAATGAGTCTCCAATCTCAATATGCCGCAGCATAGTTGTCATGAATCTTCAGGAAATATTATCAAACACTTTCACTGCATCGACCGCCATTAAGATAGATGGTTTATCAATTCGCGATTCCAGATACGCCAACACATTTATGATATTCCTGATGTTACTCTGAATTAGGCGGCCAGGGTGAAAGCCAGCATGGTCTTTATGTATTACAGTTTGGAGAATTTTTTTCATTCTTTCGGCTAAAATATAGGCATAAAGTTTATAGTCGTTGTTTAACAATGAAATAGGCCTATAAATAGGCCTATTGACAGCTGGTCCAGTCCCTGTTTTGGGATCAGTGTGATGAAACTTTCCTTCCATGATTTAGGCATAATGCCATATTCTAAGATGTTGTTCCTTGTCGTTTGCAAGAGTTCAAACAATATCTTTTCTAATTTTTTATAGTAAATTGCAGAGAGGTCATTAGGCCTCAGTGTTTTTTCTAGTAAATTGTCTATAAAGTTTACTGTAAAGTTTACTAGTCAATTGTCTATAAAGTTTCCAAATTTACTATTAAAAAATCTGGAATTCTTAATTGCCTGTTGTACTTCAAAAACTATTATTGGGTCATTCAGAATTTTGTTTTGTTCTTTAGAAATTTTGGGGAGGTTATTATCATCCAGGTATTCTTTTATCTCTTCTAGTGTTTCTCCTCCTTCTCTATAAAGTTTCTTATAGAATTCCACAAATATATTTTCAATTTCCTAGGGATCTCATCCTCTATTTTAATTTTATTGATTATCCTTTCATTTTGTTGTTTTTTAAATTGCCACGCTAGTTTATTGGCTGGTTTATTGGCAAACTCAAAATTCCTTTGTTTCATTGATTTTAGTTTCCATTCAGTCTCCTCGTTTATAATCCACCCAGCTGTTTTTTGCCTCCTAGTTCCCTCCTATACTGTCTCTGAAATTTGTCCGCATCCTCCCAAAATGTGAACCTTCGTCTCTTTCCTTTAAAGAAAAATGATATGCCCTCTGGAAATTCCCAGCTGTGTATTATAGATTTCCCTTTTAGGGCCTCCACTAAGGGTTCATATTTATCCCTTTTCCTCAGAAGTCTAGTTGGAATTATTTTATGGATGATGTCATTCTCCTCAATTCTAAGCTTTTTCTTACTACTGATTTGTAGTATTCTATTTCTTATGTCCATTGTTACACATGTCACCAAACAATCCCCCAGCCATTTATTCGCTCTGGCAATACTAGATCTAACTATAAAACTCTTTCTATATTCTGTGTTATCTCCTGCTCTTTGATTTCAAGCCATTTTGCCAGAGCTGAAATTATTTTGTGCTCTATCCGTTCCTCTGGCTGCTCTGGGATTGCTCTAAACCTTAAAGTTTTCTCCCTCCTATGCATTTCCTATGCAACTATTGCTATTGCATCCAAGACTGCTTCATGTGTTTCCTTCATTTCAATAATCTCTTTTTTTAATCTTACCCAATTCTCTCCCCCCCCCCCATTATCATTTTGGGTTTTTCTCACCGTCTCTTCCAGATTTATTGATTTTCCCTTCAGTTCTTGTACCGTTTTTGTCAGTTCCATATTTTAAACCACTAACAGCCAGAGTGACAGGCTGCTGCATGAGAGCTCCAATGATGTGTCAGACATTGGAATACAGGAAGCATTCTCTCCCAAATCTAGTAGGATCTCAAAAGCGGCCGAGACGCGCGAAAGATACCGGAAAAGAAGGTGGGGGCTTCTGTGTTGGGGAAGGAGGAGGAACTCAGTCCAGGCAACTCCATTTTCTGGGGAGGACGATGAGTAGAGGGGCTCCATCCTAGTTTGTTGTTTTAGCAATAAATCTGAAATAATTAACAGCCAGTCACCTTGTGTTTGTGGGAGAGACCAAGCCATAACATTAAGCCCCATCCTCATGACCCAACTTGACCGCGTGTCTCCCTAACCCCCACCCACCCCAGCTTGAACACCTATCCTCCAAGCCCAAATCCCCATGCGCCAGCCTGCCTAGGTGTCTCCCTCCCCCCGATCTGCACGGTGCGGCTTGCCTGCTTGTCGCCCATCCCCATGACTCTGGAAGGTGCCGTCAACAAGGATCCCAGCCGCGGTGGAGCCTCCTGCCCGTTTCCTTCCAGAGCAACTGGCAGAAGGAGGAAGGCGGTGTTTCTCTGGCCGACGGTGGCTCTCCCACTCCTTGCCGTCCAGGGACTCCTGCAGGGGGCTTTTTCCTCCACTTGTGGCTGGGATCCCCTTCCTCTTCTACCCAGTTGTGGCAGCTGGGCTGGGCTTCCCCTGATGGGAGGAACGAGCATCAGAGGCGCTGCTGCTGCTGCTGCTGCTTAAAGAAACAGACGCCTGCCCACCTGCCCTGTTTGTCTGGCAGCAGCAGCAGCAGAAAGAGCAACCAAGCCTGGCGTTCCCACCCACTTGAACCAGAACTGTTCCCCCCCTTTTCTCTCCCCCCCTTTTTTTGCAAAAAGCAGCCTCAGGGTTTGCTGCTGCTGCCGCTGCTGTTGCTTCTGCTCACTGGTGGGGGAGAAAGGGCTGCAGTGTTGCTGCCGCCACCAGCCCACCCCTCCTGCTCCTAGGAAGAGGAAGAAGAGGCAGCAGAGCGGTGGAGGGCAATGGGGCTGCAGCTCTTCTGCAGCAGCAGAGGCATAGCCTGGCTTTGCAGCACTGCCTGCCTGGGCACAAGAACTGAGCCGTGTGGCAGGGCAAGGTGGCTTGCATGAGCCTCAGGGCACACGAGCAGTCGCCAAGGAGCTGCCGCCATTACTGTCATCTTGCCCCCCAGCGGCGCTTGATGTTTTCCAGCATGCTGATGGCTTCCCAAAGTCACTGGTGACTGCTGCCTTTGCCTCCTCCTTCTCCTCCTCCTCCACCACCATCACCCTTCCTTCCCCTTTTGCCTTCCTTCTTTCCTCCACTTTCCATGGGTGGGGGAGATGGGGAAACAGTCAGTCCGCACATGACAAGGTTTCTACGCCTTCTGGTTGGCTGCAGGAGCTTCTTGCAGCCAATCGGAAGCTGCGGAAGCCTCGCACCCTGAGGTAAATCCAATGAGGTGAGGCATTTCCATTGAAAAGAATGCACACACGCAAGTGTTCTTTTCAAAGAAACGCCTCGCCTCACCGGGTTTACCTCAGCGCACAGGGAGTGGCAGGCCAGATTTACGAGCCTGGTGGGCTGGATCCAACCCGAGAGCTGTAGTTTGGAGACCCCTGGTGTAGACAATAGATGGATCAATGGAACCCACTTAAAGCACCACCCTGTGTTCCTTTGAAATCCTATTCATATTGTTTTAAGAGGGAAGGAATCAGTGGTACAGCAAATGCCTTGCTTACAGAATGCTACACACTCAACTGCTCACATCTCCAGTTAAAAACAACAACATAGTGTTGACATCCACTTGAGAGCCTGGAGACACACTGCTAGTCAGAGTTGACAATACTGAACATTCAAATTGAACAGGAATTGGAAGAAGAAAAGCCAGAGTGGAGAGGAGAAGAAGAAGAGTAAATAAGGTTAAGAGAAACAAGATTTAAAACACAGCAAAAATTGCTCTTTATTTTCAAACCTTTGTACCTTTTTAAAGAATAAATAAAATATGAAATTAAGATGTATCTCACGGAACATGACTGGATTAAATAATAAATTAAAGACAAACAAAAGAGAACACATCCTAAGGGAAAAGAAATGGGATATTATATGCTTACAGGAAACCCACATTGTCAGGAAGCACAAAAGAGTGCCGATTAAAAGAAAATTAGGTGAGGAATTTATTGTCTCAGGATTATCCAAAAAAAGAGGAATTGTGATTTACGCTGTAGCATTCTTGCACAAGCCCCCACCTCCCCACCTGTCTTCCAAGTCCGGCAGGACCCGGCTGAAAGAGAGAGGGGTGTGCAGAAGCTTTATTTTCAGGACAAACACAACCAAAACAGATGCTGCCACCACTTCCTTATCTTAGACAACCCAGAAGAATTACCTAAGGAAGAAGATTATTCACAGAATCATAGAATCATAGAGTTGGAAGAGACCACAAGGGCCATCGAGTCCAACCCCCTGCCAAGCAGGAAACACCATCAGAGCACTCCTGACATATGGTTGTCAAGCCTCTGCTTAAAGACCTCCAAAGAAGGAGACTCCACCACACTCCTTGGCAGCAAATTCCACTGTCGAACAGTTCTTACTGTCAGGAAGTTCTTCCTAATGTTTAGGTGGAATCTTCTTTCTTGTAGTTTGGATCCATTGCTCCGTGTCCGCTTCTCTGGAGCAGCAGAAAACAACCTTTCTCCCTCCTCTATGTGACATCCTTTTATATATTTGAACATGGCTATGATATCACCCCTTAACCTCCTCTTCTCCAGGCTAAACATGCCCAGCTCCCTTAGCCGTTCCTCATAAGGCATCGTTTCCAGGCCTTTGACCATTTTGGTTGCCCTCCTCTGGACACGTTCCAGTTTGTCAGTGTCCTTCTTGAACTGTGGTGCCCAGAACTGGAACTGGACACAGTACTCCAGGTGAGGTCTGACCAGAGCAGAATACAGTGACACTATTGCTTCCCTTGATCTAGATGCTATACTCCTATTGATGCAACCCAGAATTGCATTGGCTTTTTTAGCTGCCGCGTCACACTGTTGGCTCATGTCGAGTTTGTGGTCAACCAAGACTCCTAGATCCTTTTCACATGTACTGCTCTCAAGCCAGGTGTCACCCATCTTGTATTTGTGCCTCTCATTTTTTTTTGCCCAAGTGCAATACTTTACATTTCTCCCTGTTAAAATTCATCTTGTTTGTTTTGGCCCAGTTCTCTAATCTGTCAAGGTTGTTTTGAAGTGTGATCCTGTCCTCTGGGGTGTTAGCCACCCCTCCCAGTTTGGTGTCATCTGCAAATTTGATCAGGATGCCCTTGAGTCCATCATCCAAGTCGTTGATAAAGATGTTGAATAAGACCGGGCCCAAGACAGAACCCTGTGGCACCCCACTAGTCACTCTTCTCCAGGATGAAGAGGAACCATTGATGAGCACCCTTTGGGTCCGGTCAGTCAGCCAGTTACAAATCCACTGAGTGGTAGCATAGTCAAGACCGCATTTTACCAGCTTCTTTACAAGAATATCATGGGGCACCTTGTCAAATGCCTTGCTGAAATCAAGGTAGGCTACATCCACTGCGTTCCCTTCATCTACCAGGCTTGTAATTCTGTCAAAAAACGAGATCAGGTTAGTCTGACATGACTTATTTTTCAGAAATCCATGCTGACTATTGGTGATCATAGCATTCCTTTCTAGGTGCTCACAGACTGTTTGCTTAATGATCTGCTCCAGAATCTTCTCTGGTATTGATGTCAGACTGACTGGGCGGTAATTATTTGGGTCCTCTCTTTTCCCCTTTTTGAAAATAGGGACAACATTTGCCCTCCTCCAGTCTGCCGGGACTTCGCCTGTTCTCCAGGAATTCTCAAAGATGACTGCCAGTGGTTCTGAGATCACATCTGCCAGTTCTTTTAATACTCTTGGATGCAGTTCATCTGGCCCTGGAGACTTGAATACATCTAAACTAGCCAAGTATTCTTGTACTATCTCCTTAGTTATTCTGGGCTGTGTTTCCTCTGCTGAATCATTTGCTCCAAATTCTTCAGGTCGGGCATTGTTTTCTTTATCGGAGTAGACTGAGGCAAAGAAGGCATTGAGGAGTTCAGCCCTTTCTGTGTCCCCTGTTTGCATTTCGCCATCTTCTCCTCTGAGTGACCCCACTGTTTCTTTGTTCTTCCTTTTGCTACGAACATACCCATAAAAGCCTTTTTTGTTGCTTTTAACCTCTCTAGCAAGCCTGAGTTCATTCTGTGCTTTAGCTTTTCTGACTTTGTGTCTACACATGCTGGCTATTTGTTTGAATTCCTCTTTGGTGGTTTCCCCCCTTTTCCATTTTTTGTACACATCCTTTTTTAATCTTAACTCAGTTAAAAGTTCTTTAGATAGCCACCCTGGCTTCTTTAGGCACCTTCCATGTTTCCGTCTCATTGGTATTGCCTGAAGTTGTGCTTTTACTATCTCCCCTCTTAACAAACTCCCAGCCATCATGAACTCGCTTTCCTTTTAGTATTACTGTCCATGGGATCTCACCCAGCACTTCCCTAAGTTTTATGAAGTCGGCTTTCTTAAAGTCAATAAATTGAGTCCTAGTATGCTTGGCTGCTCCTTTCCGCTGTATAGTAAACTTCAGAAGAGCATGATCACTCGCGCCTAATGATCCTTCCACTTCTACCCCACTAACCAGGTCATCAACATTGGTTAGGACCAGATCTAAAATGGCTGTTCCTCTTGTTGCTTCTCCCACTTTCTGGACAATGAAGTTGTCTGCAAGGCCAGTGAGGAATCTGTTTGACCTTATGCTCTTGGCTGAGTTTGACATCCAACAAATATCCGGGTAATTGAAGTCCCCCATTACTACTATCTCCCTTCCTTTTGCATGCTTGGCCATCTGTTCCAGGAAGGCATCATCTATGTCCTCCGTTTGTCTTGGGGATCTATAGTAAACTCCCACAGTGAGGTCTCTGTTATTCTTCTCTCCCTTAATTTTGACCCAAATGCTCTCACTTTGGCTTTGAGGTTCTAAATCTTGGATCTCTTCACAGGTATACACATCCCTGACATATAACGCCACTCCTCCTCCTTTCTTGTCTGGTCTGTTTCTCTGAAATAGATTGTATCCCTCCATTATTACATTCCAGTCGTGGGACTTATCCCACCAGGTTTCAGTGATGCCTATTATGTCATATTTAGTTTGCTGTACCAAGAGCTCAAGCTCATCTTGTTTATTTCCCATGCTTTGCACATTAGTGTACAGACATTGAAGTCCCGTGTCTCTTATTTAAGGATTTTTTCCTCCCACCACTATGTCTGCGTGCTGTTTGCTCCATTTGGTCTATGACATTTGGATGATCATCTTCATCAGTTGATAGACTCCTACCTTCAGGAGCACTGTCTCCCTCCCCCACATTAGTCAGTTTAAAGCCCTCCTGATGAGGTTTCTGAGATTTTTGGCAAAAACATTCCTCCCAACCGTTGTGAGGTGCAGCCCATCGCTTGCCAGAAGTCCATCTTCAAGAAACTGCAGTCCGTGATCTAAGAATCCAAACCGTTCCTGTTTACACCATTTGCGAAGCCAGCTGTTCACTTCCACTATTTTTCCCTCTCTCCCTGGGCCACATCGTTCATTCTTCAGCGTTACCGGGCTGCCCCACCCTGTATTGCTTTACCACAATTACAGGCAGAAATTCAACAGGTCTGGTAAGCAGCTAAGTGGTCAGGTGTTAGATTTAGACTTCCCCAGCAGAAGGCACACAAGACAAAACAGGAAAAATCCTTTTCCCAAAGTTTTATTTTTAAAAAACAAGATTAATCATACTTAAAAGTAGGCACATCTCTTACAGGGTTCAAACAAGAAAATAAAAAAAAAATTGTTTAACATCACTAGCTAAACATACTCACAAACGAGAACAAAAGAAGGCTTAGGATAGTTCAAAGGTTCTCGGCTGAATCCGCATTCCAGGATAACAGGCAGGTACTCTACATCACAAAGAACACGCATATGAATGTAGAGAGGATGGGCGACTGCAGGCAAGTTGGTAAGCCTGGCAGAAGGGCGGCTGTCAGAGCTGGCTCCGGGTCCCAGCTCACCAAGGACCAACGCTAGCCGGTAGTACAGTATCAAAGTCTTTATTGAAGAATAGTGTCCATTTACAAGTCTCAGCGTCCCAGCTCTACGTCTGAGCTTTAGACCGGCGAAGCTCTATCTGGATCTCCGCCCCCTGTGCACCAGCTTAACACCCTAATCTTACTCCACCTCTTCCTTCTCTCTCTCTTCCTCTGGGTCTTACTACCCCCCGGTGTCTCTTCCCTCCTGGACTCTTCTGACGCAGAGCTTGACCCCTCTGACTCCTCCCCCTCTCTTCGGCGGGCTTTAGGACCTGGCTCCCTACCCGGGCTGCTCACCTTGCCGCCCTCCTGTACATTTGAACTTGGCGCGCGCGCGCGTTTAACTTTCCTGATGACCGTTTCCTCGCTCCCTGACGAGGGTGTGGCCACTCCTGCCTCACGTTCTCCCTCTGCCTGCGCGCTCCCTGATCCCGATGCCTTGGACTCCTCCCCCCTACTGCACTCTGGGGGGGAAGCTGGTCCGGATTTCCAGCTGTTACTCTCTGAGTCCCCTCTGGCCCCTTCTTCCCGAGGTGTCCCCCTTGCCCTGACCATGGGGGCCCCTTTCTGTGAATCCTCCGAGTCACTGGAGAGACTCAGAGACCTCGGACTACTGTCGTCGCTGACATTTCCTTCAGACTCCTCCCCCTCGCTCTCCGTTTCCTGTCTCTCCTGCGACTCTTCTCCTGAACCCCTGACATCCATCCCCCCCTCGAAGCCCCCCCTTCCCCCCTCCCCTTCCTCCGGCGGGGGTGCTGGGTGCTCCGTCGTTGTGGGGGTGAATGGTGGATACAGTTCGTCCCCCGTGGCGTGCATCCAGTTAGAGAAATCCGGCTCGTCCTCCATGTCTTCGCCGACCTCGTTCTCTTCTGCTTCCATCTCCGTGCCGCCATGCTCAAACCCCACGTCCTCCCCCATCACGTCCATGTCCCTCTCCCCCTCGTTCCCCTCTGGGTCCGTTGCCTGCCAAGGGCCCCTCAGCCACCTCTCTTCACCTCGATTGTCCCACCAAAAGGAGCGGTCTGAGGCAAACCCCGAGGGCGAGCCCTCCGGTGAACGTGTTTCTAATGCTGGTTCTTCGTCCGAGGTGAATCCCTGGAACGTGCTGGTAGAAAGCGTGGGTGTGAAAAGCCAGTCGTCGAAATACTCGGCTGGCATGGGCCTGTGTGGGAACAAGGCATGAAACTCCTCTTTGAGGAGTGGCTCGTCCAGGGCATAGTCCGGCACCCAACTGTTGGCGCTGGCCGGGGTACCTTCCCTTGCGAGAAAATATTCTACTCCCTCTTCCCCCCATCTCGAGTCCAAAATCTCTGTGACCTGGTTGATGGGTTCCCTACTTGGCGACTCCCTCCTTGGGGGGATCTCCCTATACTGGTCTGGTGCCGTGCCCTGCGCCTGAAATCGGTGAGGTGCTTTGTAGGGCGTGAGCACCGACCTATGGAATACTGGGTGCATTCTGGATCCTTCCGGAAGTGTCAACCGGAAGGCCACCGGATTGATCTGTGCCTCAACCAGGTAAGGTCCTAGCTGCTTATGTCCGAGTTTCTTCTTAGCTAAGGATCTGGTCGGCACTGCGTGGGCCGCTAACCACACCCAGTCACCCACCTGTATGTCTTCCCCCACCCTTCTGTGCTTGTCAGCCTGCAGTTTGTATGCGTGCTTTGCAAGCTCTAACTGCCTCCTAAGCTGCTCGTGGACTTCCTGCAATTCCGCCGCCAAGACTTCCGCTGCCTGTGGCTCCCCCTCCCCTAGTCTCTCCAATCCCGGGAAGGTTCTGGGATGCCTCCCGTTGTTGGCGAAGAACGGCGTCACCCCTGTGGACACGTGCTTCGTGTTGTTGTAGGCGAACTCAGCGAGCGGCAGGTAGTCCACCCATGTCGTCGGCTGTTGATTTGCATAGCATCTCAGGTACTGCTGCATGATGGCGTTGACGCGCTCCGCTTGTCCGTTGGTCTGCGGGTGTCTCGCCGACGCTAGGTTGATCTTGACGTTCAGGAAACCCATCAGCTTCTGCCAGAAGCTCGAAATGAACTGGCGCCCCCTGTCGGACAAGATAGACCGTGGCAGTCCATGCACTCTGAAGACGTGGTCTATGAACAGTTTGGCAGTCTGTTCTGCCGTGGCCACCTTCGCGCACGGAATGAAGTGAGCCATTTTAGTGAACATGTCCACCACCACTAGCACTGCCGTTTTACCCCTCGAGCTGGGTAAATCCGTGACAAAGTCCAGTGCCACCCTCTCCCACGGTTCGCTCGGGGTCTGCAGCGGTTCGAGCAGTCCTGCCGGAGGTTTGTGTACTGACTTGGCCCTTTGGCAGGTGTCGCACCTCGAGACGTACTCCGCGACTTCCCCCCTCATCTTGGGCCACCAGAAATCTCTGGCAACGAGTTCCGCCGTCTTCTCTTTGCCGAAGTGCCCGGCGGTTGGCGCGTCGTGTAACTGTTGCAGCACTTTCGCACGGAGCTCATCTTCCGGTACATAGAGTGCTCCTCTGCGGATGAGCAATCCGTCTCGTATTTGGAACTCGTCGTTTTTCACCGTGCCCTTGCGCACCTCCTCCATCTTGGCTAGAGCGAAGGAGTCCTCCTGCAGTGCTCGACGGACCGCCTCTATGTCCACAGTTGCAGAAGCGCACGCCCAGGCTTTCTGGGCGAAAATGTGTTTGGCCGCTGCTGGCGCCGCTTCTTCGAGGTATTGCGGCTTTCTGGACAGTGCATCTGCCATGATGTTGTTGTCGCCTGGGATGTATTCTATCCTGAAGTCGAAATCCGCAAAGAACTCCGCCCATCTGATGTGCCGCTGGTTCAGGAACCTTGCCGTGCGCCAGTACTCCAAGTTCTTATGATCCGTGCGAACCTGCACCGTGTGTTTGGCCCCGATGAGGAAGTGCCGCCACGCCTTGAATGCTGCATGAATGGCCAGCAACTCCCTGTCCCAGATGGTGTAGTTCTGCTCTGACTTGCTGAGCTTCCTGGAGTAGAAGGCACACGGGCGCCAGTCCCCCTGTGGGTCCTCCTGCAACAGTACGGCGCCCACGGCTCTGTCTGAGGCGTCCGTCTCAACCCTCAGCGGTTTGCCGGGATTCACATGCAGTAGCTGCCCTTCGGACGAGAAGAGACGCTTGAGGTTCTGGAAGGACTGCTCCGCTTGCTCCGTCCAGATGAACCTCTTCTTCTTTGAGCTGAGCGTGTCGGTAATGGCCGCTGTCTGCATCGCGAACCCCTTGATGAACTTGCGGTAAAAGTTGGCAAACCCCACAAACCTCTGGACCTCCTTCCGATTGCGCGGGCTCTTCCAATCCAACACCGCGCGAACCTTGGCGCTGTCCATGGCGAGCCCCTTGTCCGACAGCTTGTAGCCCAGGAAATCCACCTCCTTCCTGTCGAACTGGCACTTCTCCAGCTTGGCGTATAGCCGATGCTCCTGCAGTCGCTGCAGAACCTCCTTGACGTCCCCCTCGTGGGTCTCCTCAGATTCTGAGAATATCAGGATGTCGTCCAAGAAGCAGACGCATTTCTTGTAGAGAAGACCCGCCAGGACGTGATGCATGAACGCTTGAAAACAGTGGGCGCCATTTTGTAAACCGAAGGGCATAACTCTGTATTCATATGTGCCCAGGGGCGTGAACATGGCAGTCTTCCACTCGTCCCCCTCCCGTATGCGAATCAGGTTGTACGCCCCTCTCAGATCCAACTTTGTAAAAACGCGTCCTTTCCTCACCGTTGCAAGCAGGTCATCTATTTTGGGCATTGGAAAGGCTGTGGGCTTGGTCTTTGAATTTAAGAGCCTGAAATCCACTACAAGTCTTTTTTGGGGCGTGTCCTTTTTCTTCACAAAGAATACAGGACTGCCCCCCGCTGCCTTCGACTCCCGGATGAAACCGCGCTTCAAGTTGAGGTCTATGAACTCCTTGAGCTCCTGCAGCTCGTCTTCAGACATGGAATACAGTTTCCCGGCTGGCAGCGTCGCCCCTGGCAGGAGGTCAATCTGGCAGTCATAGGGCCTGTGGGGAGGCAGCTTGTCCGCTTCCTTCTCGCAGAAAACCTCCAAAAACGCTGCGTACTTGCGTGGCACTGCTTGCAGCGTGCTCAATTGTAGCTGCGTGTCTTCCCCTCCTTCTTCCGGGCTATGAAGAATGCAATGTTCCGCGCAATAGGAGGAACCGAAGGTCAGTTGGCGTTGGTACCACGCCAATGCTGGACTGTGCCTGTGCAGCCAACTCATGCCCAAGACTACCGGCGTGCCTGACAGTTTGGTGACGTTGAAGCTGATGACCTCTTGGTGGTTCCCAATCCGCATCACCATTGGTTGCGTTTGTTGCACCACCTGCCCCCCTAACAAGTCTCTGCCATCCACTGTGACAACCTTCAGGGGCAGTGTGGCTGGCAGCAGTGGTATATTGTGTTGCTGAATAAAATCCAGTCCTATAAAGTCGGCGTTGCTGCCAGAGTCAATGGTGATCGGCACTTCCAGAGTGCTTCCGTTGGGCAGTTGGAGAGACGCTGTAAGCTGCACCACTGGTTTGGGTGGGAGGGGGTCCGTGGGCTGCAAAATCTCTGGGGATTGTTTCATTGATTTGTCTGGCTGGACCCCAGTACCTCTTCCTCCAGCCAGACTCTGTCGTTTCCCTGCTGCGTTGCTTCTGTCACTGTTGCCGATGCTGCAGTATGCTTGTGGAGCCTCTGGGGACACTCTTTCGCCATGTGTTGAGCACTGTCGCAGATGTAGCACTTCCTGTTCCCTCTAGGAGGCTTCGGTTTGACTGCTCCCGGCGTGAGGGCTCTGGTAGCTGACTGAGCCCTGGCACCTCCGAGTTCCATCGGTTCCTCTCCCCCGCCCTGTGAGGGCGTGGACTGCGCACGCGCTGCTTCTTTGGGATAGAAGGGAGGTGCTCTGGCTGGTGCCCTTCCCCAACGTCCTTCTTCTCTGTTGTAAGGACGTTCCTCCAGATGCACCCCGATCTCCAGAGCCCTCTGGACCACTTCCTGGGTGCTCCTTGGCCTCTCCCCCCTTCCAATTTCAGCTTTTACTTCTGCATTCAAGCCCTCCCAAAAGAGATCTCTCACTGGCGCAGAAGCTTTGTCCCATCCCAGTGCATGAACCAGTCCGAAGAAACGCGTATGGTACTGACGCACGCTGGCTTTGCCTTGCTTAAGTCCATGTATGTCTCTCCTGGCAATATCAACGTCTATCTTTGATAAAAAACACGAGTCCATAGCTTTAATGAAAGCCTTCGCGTCTTGGAGCGCCGGATCATTGTCCCTCCATAAATTTCTCAGCCACGTTTTGGCTTCACCATGCAAATGGGATAGGATAAACCCCACTTTCTCTCTTTCATCTCTAAAGTCTTTGTCAAGCAGATCCAGCGCAAACAACAGGTCTGCTCTAAAGTTGGGGTACTGCTGTAAACTCCCGTCAAAATGGGATACAAGGCTGCCTCCCCTCTTTCCCAATCCAATGCCCTCTGCTCTGGATCCAGGTGGCCCCTGTTTGGAAATCACGTCCAATCTTACTTGGAGATCCCGGTAGGCGCTACTCATTTCCTCCTCTCTTTTTCTGGATGCAATTACCTCCGTGCTGAGTCGTGTCACAGCTTCTTGCAGGGCTGATATCTGCTCTTCCGTCGTCATCTTGCCTGAGTTTTGTGAGCTGGAAGCACCCCTCCTCTGCCCTCGCTGCGTCAACTCACGTGGCGAGGTTCTTGGTGCCAAAACTTTAAAATTTGGAGATAGAGCTTACTGTCAGAGCTGGCTCCGGGTCCCAGCTCACCAAGGACCAACGCTAGCCGGTAGTACAGTATCAAAGTCTTTATTGAAGAATAGTGTCCATTTACAAGTCTCAGCGTCCCAGCTCTACGTCTGAGCTTTAGACCGGCGAAGCTCTATCTGGATCTCCGCCCCCTGTGCACCAGCTTAACACCCTAATCTTACTCCACCTCTTCCTTCTCTCTCTCTTCCTCTGGGTCTTACTACCCCCCGGTGTCTCTTCCCTCCTGGACTCTTCTGACGCAGAGCTTGACCCCTCTGACTCCTCCCCCTCTCTTCGGCGGGCTTTAGGACCTGGCTCCCTACCCGGGCTGCTCACCTTGCCGCCCTCCTGTACATTTGAACTTGGCGCGCGCGCGCGTTTAACTTTCCTGATGACCGTTTCCTCGCTCCCTGACGAGGGTGTGGCCACTCCTGCCTCACGTTCTCCCTCTGCCTGCGCGCTCCCTGATCCCGATGCCTTGGACTCCTCCCCCCTACTGCACTCTGGGGGGGAAGCTGGTCCGGATTTCCAGCTGTTACTCTCTGAGTCCCCTCTGGCCCCTTCTTCCCGAGGTGTCCCCCTTGCCCTGACCATGGGGGCCCCTTTCTGTGAATCCTCCGAGTCACTGGAGAGACTCAGAGACCTCGGACTACTGTCGTCGCTGACATTTCCTTCAGACTCCTCCCCCTCGCTCTCCGTTTCCTGTCTCTCCTGCGACTCTTCTCCTGAACCCCTGACAGCGGCTGTGCAATACAATCTCAGTTCCCTAAGATTTTATGTCTTAGGACCCACGTGTATTTGAACCCAGGGACCAATCAGTTCTTCTAATTAATTAAGATTTGCCAATGGTTACACAGAAGGGCAATAATTCAGCTTGTTGACAACTGAAGCTTATGTATCACAAGACCTTGAGATGAAAGAATTTCCTCCCAATTGTCAGACACACAACAGATCCTCCTTCCTTGTTGTAATAAGGTTTGATGGCCCCATTCCCACAGAACCAACATCTTAGATAACCAGGTGTTAGGGCACACAAATCAACTTGAGAAAGCCTCCTTCCTGCAGATGGGGGGATAACCTATTCACACTTCCAGAGCCAAGTAGTCTACAGTTAAAGTAACAGATACACATTCCCCATAATTCTCTAATGTTTGGTTCTCCCACAATGCCTTTCCTTAGCTTGACCAAAGTTTGTCTTGCTAAGATACGCAGACCCCAAACTAGAGCCCAAATTGCTGTTGAAGAAGGTAGGATTATAGGAGTAGAAATATCATATGAAAGAGAAAAATTAATCATAATTGGAATTTACACCCCAAATGATAAAAAATGGAATTTTATAAAACATTAAAGGAGAAAATGATGGATTACTGTAGACTATGTAACTTTAACAAGATAACATCAATAGAAATGGATAATACATCCAGAGAAGTATTATCAAAGTATTCGATCAAAGTATTCGATCAAAGGAAGTTGCCAATGTCATTTTTTCATATGATGGAAAAAATTAATTTACATGACACCTAGAGACTTAAACACCCAAATGATAGACAATATTTTTCAGAAGCAAAAAATAAAGAGGAAGAATCTACGGTATCTGGATAACTAACAACTTAATACTAAAGATAAAAAAGGCAGAAATACAACCCAGACTAATTTCCAATCATAACCCAGTAACATTAGAACTGACATTCAATAGAAGGAATAATGGAGGAACTAGAGGAACTAGAGGAAGATGGAGAATGAACAAAGACATTTTAAACGAGGAAACAATATTTAAAAAGCATAAGCAACATTAAAAGAGGTCTTTGAAATAAACACAAAACAAGAAATGGATTATAAATATAATTTAGGATACCAGTAAAGCGAAGATTTTGGATTCAGGAAAACGCAATATGGAAAAAACCAAGAGAAAATTAGTTGGAACAAATAAGAAAAGAAATAAGTCAGAATGAGAAAGAGTTAGCAAAAAATCCAAAGAGTGAAAAGGCAAAACAGAACATTTGTTGTTTAGTCGTTTAGTCATGTCCGACTCTTCGTGACCCCCTGGACCAGAGCACGCCAGGCACTCCTGTCTTCCACTGCCTCCTGCAGTTTGGTCAGACTCATGTTTGTAGCTTCGAGAACACTGTCCAACCATTTCGTCCTCTGTTGTCCCTTCTCGTTGTGCCCTCAATCTTTCCCAACATCAGGGTCTTTTCCAGGGAGTCTTCTCTTCTCATGAGGTGGCCAAAGTATTGGAGCCTCAGCTTCATGATCTGTCCTGCCAGTGAGGACTCAGGGCTGATTTCCTTAAGAATGGATATGTTTGATCTTCTTGCAGTCCATGGGACTCTCAAGAGTCTCCTCCAGCACCATAATTCAAAAGAATCAATTCTTCGGCGATCACCCTTCTTTATGGTCCAGCTCTCACTTCCATACATCACTACTGGGAAAACCATGGCTTGATTTGAGCCGGTTGAAGCTAAATCCTTCGAAGACAGAGGTCCTGTGGCTGGGACGGGACGATATGGGATGGGGGGGCAACTCCCATCTCTTGCGGGGGTGCAATTAGTGCCAGCACCGTCCGTTAAGAGTTTGGGTGTAATCTTCAACACCTCCCTTTCCATGGAGGCGCAGATTGCAGCTATAACAAAGGCGGCATTTTCCCATCTCCGCCAAGCTAAGCAGTTGGCTCCTTACCTCTCTCACCCTGACCTAGCCATGCGACGGTCACCTGCAGACTGGATTATTGTAACTCGTTCTATGTGGGGCTGACCCAGAAACTCCAGCAGGTGCAGAATGCTGCAGCGAGACTCCTTACGGGGTCTTCGCTGCGATATTACATTCACCCGGTGCTATACCAGCTGCACTGGCTCCCAGTGGAGTACAGGATCAGGTTTAAGGTGCTGGTTTTAACCTTTAAAGCCCTATATGGCCTAGGACCCTCGTACCTACGGGACCGCCTCTCCTGGTATGCCCCACAGAGAAACTTACGGTCTTCAAATAAAAACATCTTGAAGGTCCCAGGCCACAGAGACGTTAGGCTGGCCTCAACTAGAGCCAGGGCTTTTTCGGCTGTGGCTCCGATCTGGTGGAACACTCTGTCACAAGAGACTAGGGCCCTGCGGGACTTGACATCTTTCCGCAGGGCCTGCAAGACAGAGCTGTTCCACCAGGCCTTTGGCCAGGGCACAGCCTGACTCCCTCCCTCGGCAATCTTCGTGGAGCTCTGGCCCAATGGTTGCCAGTGGCTTGATTTGAATTAATTTTATAATGAATGATTTTAGAGTGTTTGTTTGTGCAGTACTTTTGTACTGTTTTATTGTTGTTAGCCGCCCTGAGCCCGGCTTCGGCTGGGGAGGGCGGGATATAAATAAAATTTATTATTATTATTATTATTATTATTATTATTATTATTAAAGTATACAGACCTTTGTGGGCAAGGTGATCTCTGCTTTTTAAGATGCTGTCTAGGTTTGCCATCGCCTTTCCCCCAAGGAGCAGGCGTCTTTTAATTTCGTGACTGCTGTCACCATCTGCAGTGATCATGGAGCCCAAGAAGGTAAAATCTCTCACTGCCTCCATTTCTTCCCCTTCTATTTGCCAGGAGGTGATGGGACCAGTGGCCATGATCTTGGTTTTTTTGATGTTGAGCTTCAGACCATATTTTGCACTCTCCTCTTTCACCCTCATTAAAAGGTTCTTTAATTCCTCCTCACTTTCTGCCATCAAGGTTGTGTCATCCTCATATCTGAGGTTGTTGATATTTCTTCCGGCGATCTTAATTCAGAACATTAATGGACTGCAAATACAGGTTTCTAACTTCTTAAACAAAGAAATTGAAAACAAAATAAAATGGACCAAACAAAAAAGTTTAAAATTGGCAAATAAATCTAGCAGACTGTTGGCATGGCAACTGAAGAAAAGACAAAAAGAAAAAATAATAGGAAAATTAATAGAAAGTGTAATGTAAAGTGATAGATGACCCAGAACAAATAAAGGAAGTCTTTTGTCAAGGAACTATATCAGGCAGGGAAAGAAGAGGAAGGGAAAATAGAAGAATATTTAACCCGGAATAAATTACCAAAAATTACGGAAGAGGAATCCAAATGTCTAAATTCCCTAGTAAACATTTGAGATACAACAGGCTATAGCAAAGGCCAAGATAGGAAAATCTCCTGGTCCGGATGGTATAGCAATAAATTATTATAAAAAACTAAAGGAGGTCCTGTTACCAACACTAAAGAAAATTATGAACAAAGCATTAGAAGAGGGAAAGATCCCCGAATCCTGGAAAGAAGCTCTAATAACATTAATTCCAAAACAAGGGACAGAATTGACAGAAATCAAAAACTATAGACCAATTTCATTGTTGAACATCGATTATAAGTTATTTGTGGAGGTATTAGCAAACAGATTAAAGAAGAATTTCAATAGAATTATAAATGAGGACCAACCAGGATATTTTCCTGGAAGACAAATGCAAAATAATATGAGAATAGTAATTGACATCCTGGAGTACTTAGATATGAGGCCTGATAATAAAAGCCGCATTAATATTAGTTGACACGAAAAAAGCATTTGACAACGTTTCTTGGAAAAAATAATACAATTTATGGACTTAGGAGAAACATTTGGACATGGGATAAAAGCAATATACAGAAATCAAAATGCCAAATTGATTATCAACAACGACATATCAGAGACTTTTACAGTTTCGAAAGGGACTAGACAGGGATGCCCGTTGTCACCTCTGTTATTTATCATGGTACTGGAGACATTAACAACTGCTATAAGAGCTGACCCGGGAATAAAAGGGATCATATTGGGAAGAAGAGCATACAAATTAAAGGCCTTTGCAGATGGCCTAATAATAACAACAGAAAACCCAGTAGAAATTACACTGAAAACAACAGAAAGAATGTAAAAAAATTATTTCCAGTAGCACCTTAGAGACCAACTAAGTTTTTTATTGGCATGAGCTTTCGTGTCACAAAAGCTCATATCAATAACAAACTTAGTTGGTCTCTACGGTGCTACTGGAAGGAATTTTTTTATTTTGTTTCGACTATGGCATACCAACACGGCTACCTACCTGTAAATAGAAAGAATGAACGAATTTGGCCAGATATCCAGATTTAAATTGAATAAAAATAAAACAAAATTGTTAGTGAAAACTTTGGAAGATCAGGAGAAACAGGATCTACAAAGCAAGACGGGTTTATCAATAACAAAAAAAAACCCTAATATTTGGGAATTTGGATTTCTGACAAAAATATAAATTTATTTAACAATAACTACACTAAAGTATGGTGGGAGAATAAAAGAGATGGAAATTTGGGGGAGATTAAATCTATCACTGTGGGGCAGAATTTGGAACATTAAGATGCCCGTGTTACCAAAAATGTTATTCTTATTCCAAATGATACCAATAATAAGTGGGACATGCTGTTTCAAGGAGTGGCGGAAAGAATTAGTGAAGTTTATATTGTAATAATAATAATAATAATAATAATAATAATAATAATAATAATTTATACTCCGCCCATCTGATTGGGTTTCCCCAGCCACTCTGGGCGGCTTCCAACAGAACACTGAAATACAATAACCTATTAAACATTAAAAGCTTCCCTAAATAGGGCTGCCTTCAGGTGTATTCTAAAAGTTTGGTAGTTATTTTTCTCTTTGACATCTGGTGGGAGGGTGTTTCACAGGGCAGGTGCCACTACCGAGAAGGCTCTCTGCCTGGTTCCCTGTAACTTGGCTTCTCGCAGCAAGGGAACCACCAGAAGGCCCTCGGCGCTGGACCTCAGTGTCCGGGCAGAACGATGGAGGTGGACACGCTCCTTCAAGTATACTGGACCGAGGCCGTATAGGGCTTTAAATGTCAGCACCAACACTGTGAATTGTGCTCGGAAATGTACTGGGAGCCAGTGTAGGTCTTGGCGGCCGCTCCCAGTCACCAGTCTAGCTGCCACATTCTGGATTAGTTGTAGTTTCCGGGTCACCTTCAAAGGTAGCCCCACATAGAGGGCATTGCAGTAGTCCAAGCGAGAGATAACCAGAGCATGTACCACTCTGGTGAGACAGTCTCCGGACAGGTAGGGTCTCAGCCTGCGTACCAGATAGGGCAGATAAGCAGCTGATCTGTGCCTCCATGGACAGCTGTGAGTCTAAAATGACTCCCAACCTGCGCACCTGGTCCTTCAGGGGCACAGTTACCCCGTTCAGGACCAGGGAGTCCCCCACACCTGCCCACCCTCTGTCCCCCAAGAACAGTACTTCTGCCTTGTCAGGATTCAACCTCAATCTGTTAGCTGCCATCTATCCTCCAACCGCCTCCAGACACTCACACAGGACCTTCACCGCCTTCACTGGTTCTGATTTGAAAGAGAGGTAGAGCTGGGAATCATCCGCATACTGATAAACACCCAGCCCAAACCCCAAGATGATCTCTCCCAATGTCTGCATGTAGATTTTGAAAAGCATGGGGAAGAGGACAGAACCCTGAGGCACCCCACAAGTGAGAGCCCAGGGGTCTGAACACTCACACCACCACCACCACTTTCTGAACACGGCTCAGGAGGAAGGAGCGGAACCACTGTATAACAGTGCCCCCAGCTCCCAGCCCCTCTAGACGTTCCAGAAGGATGTTATGGCTGATGGTGTCCAAAGCCGCTGAGAGATCCAGCAGAACTAGGAAACAGCTCTCACCTTTGTCCCTAGTCCACCGGATATCATTGACCAGTGCAACCAAGGCAGTTTCAGTCCCATGATGAATCCATGAAGGCCTGAATCCTGACTGGAAGGGATCCAAATTTTCTGCTTCTTCCAGGAGGGCCTGGAGTTGTTCAGCAACCACTCGCTCAATCACCTTTCTCAAGAATGGAAGATTTGAGACTGGGTGATAGTTGGCCATATTGGTAGCATCTAAAGATGGTTTTTAAAGAAGCGGTTTGATAACCGCCTCTTTCAGTGGGTCTGGGAAGGCTCCCTCACAGAGAGAAGCATTCGCCACCCCACGGAGCCCATCGCCCAGCCCTTCCCAGCTAGCTTTTATAAGCCAGGATGGGCAAGGATCAAGGAGACAGGTGGTTGGTTTTACTCGTCCAAACAGCCTATCCACATCCTCAGAGGTAACAGATTGGAATTGATCCCATGTAACGGGACTAGACAGAACTCCCATGGTGGAGTCTACGTCTTCCCAAATCTGAGCGACTTTATCTGCAAAAAACTTTGCAAAATCATTGCAGGAGATCATGTGGCCTGTACTGGGCCCCGGTGTAGCAGGTGGTTCTGCTAAATTGCAAACCACCTGAAAAAGTCTCCTGCTGCTGTTTTCTGCAGATGCAATAGAGGCAGTGAACAAAGTCTTCTTCACCGTCGCTACAGCCACTTGGTAGGCTTGACATTGAGTTCTAACCCGTGTTCGGTCAGCTTCAGAATGAGTTATCTGCCATCGGTGCTCTAGCCATCTCAACGATTGTTTCATTGCCCTCAGATCTGTGGAAAATCATGGGGTTGTCTGGGCTCCATGCAATCAGAGAGGGCGCATTGGAGCCAAACAGTCAATAGCCCTGATTAACTCCACATTCCAGCAGGCCACCAGGGAATCAGCTGAAAGGCCATCAACATGGGATAAAGCATCCCCTACCACTCTCTGGAAACCATTTGGATCCATTAAGTGGCAGGAGCAGACCATCCGAATCAGTCCCGCCTCCCTACAGAGGGGAAGGGTCACGGAGAAGTCCAGTTGCACCAGGAAGTGATCTGACCATGGCACTTCTTTCGTTTTGCTTTTACTTAGTGTCAGATCACCAACATCCATTGAGGTGAACACCAGGTCCAAGCCATGCCCGTGGCTATGGGTTGGGCCAGACTTATTCAGGGACAGCCCCATGGAGGCCATGCTTTCCACGAAGGCCCTAGCGGTTCCTTGTAAGGTGGTGTCAGCATGGATGTTATAATCCCCTAGGACAACCAAACTAGGTGTCTCCAGGAGAACATCCACCACGACCTGAAGCAGCTCAGGCAGGGAATCCTTGGTGCAGGGGGGAGGTCGGTACACCAAAAGGAATCCTGTACTGCTCCTATTGCCCAACTTCCAGAACATGCACTCTGAGAACTGGGTCTTCCAAATAGGATGCCTTCCAAATAGGACTTCCTGAAAATCACTGCAACCCCCCCCGCCCACATGACCTGGGTTGCTCTGCGTAAGAGAAACCTGGTGGACAAACCTGGTGGACAAGCAGTGGCAAGGACATGCCCATCTGCTTCATCCAACTAGGTCTCTGTTACACATGGCAAGGCAAAAACCCCAGAATTAAGTACAAATTACTGACTGAGATAAAGGACAGAGGGGACTTTGCTTTGCTGGACCTTAAATTATATTACGAGGCAGCATGTCTTTGCTGGACGAAGGATTGGATTACTTTGGAAAATACAAGTATATCGGACATAGAGATAACAGGTTCGGCTGGCAAGGATATCTCGGTTATAACAAAATGAAGGTGCATAGAGGCTTTCTTAATCATATAATTAGAAAATCTTTATACACAGTTTGGGAGAGATACCAAAAATTATTAGAACCAAAGACTCCATGGTGGCTGTCACCCCTGGAAGCCTTTGCAGTAAAAAAAGAAAAGTATGATTAGCAATTGGGCAACATATAAAGATATATTGGAGGATGATAATAACCAACTAAAAATTAAAAGTTTTGAAGAACTTAAAAAAATAGGTGTGGATTTAATACAATATCACCAAGCAAATGAGGTCTTTAGATTAGATTTTTTTTATAAAAAAAAATTGAAACACAGATATCTAAATTAGAGAAAGAACTATTATCAAACAACAGGAAAATATTATTGAAAACTTATAGATTATTATTAGATTGGGAACTCCAAGATGAAGAAGTAAAGAAGGTTATGGTTAAATGGGCTCAAGACTTTGGATATCCTATTTTAATGAAAGATTGTGGAAAATTGTGGAAAATTCACGGCATGTTATTTGATAAAGGAAAACTTTATGAAAATGATCTATAGGTGGTACTTGACCCTGACTAGATTGGCTAAAATATATAAAATTATTAGAGCACATGTTGGAGGTGTAAGCAGGGGGAAGGAACCCTATTTCATATGTGGTGGACTTGTCCTAAAATTAAAAAATTCTGGGACATGGTTTATGAAGAACCAAAGAAAATGCTCAGAGGAACATTTCCTAAAAGACCAAAGGCTTTTCTATCAGGCATTATGACAATAAACATCCCTAGAATAAACAAAAGTGTATTTCTTTATGCAACAACTGTGGCTAGAGTATTAATTGCCAAGTATTGGAAAGGTGACCAGATCCCAACTAAGGAAGAGTGGCAAAAGAAATTATGTGAATATGCTGAATTAGCCAAAATGACAGAAGCAATAAGAAACTACCCAAGCTCAAGGGTGAAAAATGAATGGGATTGTTTTAAAAATTACATGAGTAAACATGGCTCCCAAATCCAAACTTCGGTGTGCCTAGCGTAAATTTCACAAAATAAAAATTAATTGGATGAGATATCCTATACAAAGAAAAGGTTGAAGGTATACTAGAACACAGTACAAAGGAAAGGAAATAAAAAGAGAAGATGAAGCTGTTAAATAAGCATTATAGAGAAATAGCAGAATATGTATAGAAAGAAAAATGGATTATGTATGTAATTGTAAAGGAAAAAGATGCTGATCTGATTTTAAAAAAAATTGCAATATTTTTTTAAAAAAAGAATTTAAATTTTCCTCTGTGTGTGTGCCAACTTGAATAAAAGTTCAGAATATTTGGGAGGGGTGCCAAAAACCACACCATTGATCATAGCAATGCAGGTAACCTAATGCTGGTGAAATGGTTTATTTCCCCCTTACCCCACTTTTTATCCCCCAACAAGTCCCCAACAAGGACTGGTTGCAAAATTATGTATTTGTTCGCTTGGGCATATTTTTAGGACCCACCTTATTTTTGTGACAATAAGTTCTTTTAAATTGCTTTTAAATACTGCATTTTAATTGTTGTAGCCCAACCTGGGACCTTGGAGTAAGGGGCAAATTAATAACAATAACTGTCAGAGCTGGCTCCTGGTCCCAGCTCACAAAGGACCAACGCTAGCCAGTAGTAAAGTATCAAAGTCTTTATTGAAGAATAGTTTCCATTTCCAAGCCTCAGCGTCCCAGCTCTACGTCTAGAGTCTAGACCGGCGAAGCTCCGTCTGAATCTCCGCCCCCTGTGCACCAGTTTAAGACTCTAATCTTACTCCACCTCTCCCTTCTCTCCTTTCTCCTCTGGGTCCTGCTGCCCCCCGGGGTCTCCTCCCTCCTGGACTCCTCTGACGCAGACGTTGACCCTCCTGACTCCTCCCGCTCTCTTCGGCGGGCTTTAGGACTTGGCTCCCTACCCGGGCTGCCAACTGTGCCGCCTTCCTGTACATTTGAACTTGGCGCGCGCGCGCATTTAACCTTCCTCTTAACCATTTCCTCGCTCCCTGACGGAGGCGTGGTCAATCCTGCCTCATGTTCTCCCGCTGGTAGCGCGCCGCCTGATCCCGATGCCTGGGACTCCTCCCCCCTACTTCCCTCTGGTGTGGACGCTGGTCCAGATTTCCAGCTGCTGCTCTCTGAGTCCCCTCTGGCCCCTTCTCCCTGAAGTGCCCCCCTGGGTACTCCCCTTGCCCTGACCATGGGAGCCCCTTTTTGTGAATCCTCTGATTCACTGGACAGACTCAGAGACCTCGGATCGCTGTCATCGCTGACATTTCCTTCGGACTCCTCCCCTTCGCTCTCCATTTCCTCCCTCTCCTGTGCCTCTGCTCCTGAACCCCTGACAATAACAATAATAGGTGGAGAGCTTTACCCTCCAAGTCATCTAAATTAGGTGCTCTGGGGGCTGCTTCCTTTCTTGTCCTAGCAGAGCTCTGTGAACCTACCTGCAAAGTAAGCAGTTTGCGTTCTCTCTCTCTCTCTCCTCCAATCGCAAAGGCCGTAAGAAAAAATGTCAGAGCAGTGCCTGTCAGCTTTGGCTATCATATCTCCTCTCAGTCTCCTCTTTTTCAGCTAAATAGATGGTCCCTCATCAGGCTTAGTTTCCAGCCCCCTGATCATCTTGGTTGCCCTCCTCTGCACACCTTCTAGTTTGTCAATATCCTTCTTAAACTGTGGCACCCAGAACTGGACACAGGACTCCAGGTGTGGTTTGACTTACCTTGATCTGCACACTAGACTTCTGTTGATGCTGCCTAGAATGGGATTAGCTTTTTTTGCCGCTGCATCACACGGTTGACTCATGATAATTTTGTGATCATTTTTCACAGGTACTACTGGCAAGATGCTTATTTTATCTTACCTGTGATGATGTGCTCAAAAGCTTTTAGCCTTATTGATTTTTCTTTAAACATTAATTTTTCATATCATTTCAGCATTGAAACTCCATTTGGTTTCAAATGTGTGTTTTGCCACTTTACATGTGGAATGGGGTGGGGGCCACTGCTGCTTGAGAAACAGAAGCCCAAATTTCATTGGGCATATGTTTACAATAATAATAGAACATTTCAAAAAATGAATATAGTTACAAAACAGGACTGGGTGTGTCAGTGACCATCCTGATAATTCCAGGAGCACTTTCCTTAAAAGTGAAAGGAAGAATGAAAGAACAGAAACAAGGGGTGGGGGTGGAGGGGGAGATATCTAACCCGTTTCATGCAAATTTCATTTTTCTCTTTAATCAATTCATTGCTGGCAACAGCATATCCTGAAAAGAACAGAACACCCGAAGGAAAATACTTGAGGGATAGTAAACACTGCGCTCCCTGTTTGCCAATCGGAGGGCGCTGCTTCAAGCCTGGCTTCGTCACGACTCCCTCAGTACTAGCCAGCCTGCCTCAGACCCACCTCAGAGAGCTCTGTTTGCCTTGGCAGGGCCTTCAACGCTGGGCAACCCAGCCTTAGGTTTGAGCCATGCCCAATGCTTTTACAGAAATGAGAACACATGCTTTTTGTTTTAAGAGACATTGCTTAAAATAACTACATTTCTAGAAAGTAGGAGGTAAAACCCCATTCCCCACCCCTGCACCAGCCTTACTCTCCCTCTTGCACTATCCTGGGTACATTTTAGCAGAAATATTCAAATCAAGCATGCCATGATATTCGGATTCTTGTCCTTCCTTCTCATATATACCTTTCTTTATTGGCATACCTGATGCATGCCTCCTTTGCACACAGTGGGGAAAAGGAAGGACTAGGTGGAAAAACATCCCCATCCCCATTTTTTTCTTTTGGGAAAACGATGTTTAAATATATTGGGTTTGGGACTGGATGGCACTTCTCTGTGTCCAGCTGGCCTCTGTCAATCACTGCTTGAGACAGGGTAGAATTGAGGTTTTAGAGGAGATAGATTTATTTATTTTTACTATTTTGGTGAAACAGCAGGACACCTGCTGGGACATCCAGAGAAAAGACCCAAGACACACTGAACAAATTTCCACCTTACAGCTGAAGTGTCAGCCATAGAAGTGTCAGCCACAGGGCAACGTGAGTCACAGGCTTCTTGAGCCATCCCTGTGGGGAAACATGATAGCCCTTGTATAGCTTTTCTCTCGCTCCACAGCTCTCCCTGCAGCACTTCCCTTGCATTTTATTTACTTCCTCTCCCTGTTAGCAGACTCAGGCCAAATTCTCACTAGTTTCAAGCAGTACCACTTAGGCATGGTCTCACAAGATGGAATTTTTCTTCACACGCACATTCACATACTCCTTGCACACAGAAAACAAGCATGTCTGGAAGAAGGGTATCCCACTAACTTGGGGGCAAGTCTCATTGAATTCAATAGGATTTACTTCTGAGTTGATACAATTAGGTTTGTGTGGTTAAGACAGCAATGCTTTTCCATCTCGCCTAGGAGTAAAACTTGAGTTCTGAGAAGACATGTATAGAATTGCACCGTCAAGGAAACACAGAAGAGTTTCAATGACAGCTTTGTTTTATGAGGTTGAGGGGTAGAGGGAATTAAAGTGCCTGTCCAGTGAGAATCTCAAAAGAGAACAGTTGACTGCCACTGCAGGAAGGTCCTGGAATTTATTCAAAACTGGCACAAGATCTGTTCAGATATTCTTAGCCTTGCTGACATACTTTTGCTTTTGCTACATTAATGCATGGATGAGAAAACAGGAAGGAGCTCTGAGCCCCGGATCCTGTTTCAGGGAACTGCTAATTTGTATCAAGAAAAGGCACATCCAATAAAATCCTATTTTATAGCACATGCAAGAGGGACAGATGTTTATTTATAGAACCTGGGACTCCAGCCATGGTGCTCAGATGCCAACATGCATGCAAAATAAGGTGATAAAAGCTCTGATTGCAGGTGTTTTGCTTTCCTGGTTGCAGGTGTTTTGCATTTTTGAATGCTCCCCATGTAAAAAGCTCGCTTCTTTTGTTCTGATGTGCTAATTTATTCTATGCACATAACTTTGTGAGCATTTACAAATATGACTACCACCCCCAACTGCAGTCTGATGAGAGCCCCACCACCCCATTTTTGAGGGCTCTCTAGATTTGCTCTCATTAGTCTGTCAGCTGGTGACCTAGCGATGCACCAACATCACTTTATATGCCGGAGGTTGGGATTTGTTTTCTGTCTGCAGAAACCTTGATCCTTATACTCCAACAGCTAAACAACATTGCAAATAAAGTGGACAACTTCCAACAAACCCTTGACTGGCAAAGCCTGCATGGCAATCGGGGGTTAAAGCTGTAGCAGACACTGGCCATGCTGGCACTCCAGCAGCCTTTCCTCTGATGTCAACAGGGCATCCGGAAATGGCATTTCTAACTAACATCATGTGCTAAATAAAAACAAGGATCTAGGAGTCTTGGTTGACCACAAACTTGACATGAGCCAACAGTGTGACGCGACAGCTAAAAAAGCCAATGCAATTCTGGGCTGCATCAATAGGAGTATAGCATCTAGATCAAGGGAAGTAATAGTGCCACTGTATTCTGCTCTGGTCAGGCCTGGAAACGATGCCTTATGAGGAACGGCTAAGGGAGCTGGGCATGTTTAGCCTGGAGAAGAGGAGGTTAAGGGGTGATATGATAGCCATGTTCAAATAGATAAAAGGATGTCACATAGAGGAGGGAGAAAGGTTGTTTTCTGCTGCTCCAGAGAAGTGGACACGGAGCAATGGATCCAAACTACAAGAAAGAAGATTCCACCTAAACATTAGGAAGAACTTCCTGACAGTAAGAGCTGTTCAACAGTGGAATTTGCTGCCAAGGAGTGTGGTGGAGTCTCCTTCTTTGGAGGTCTTTAAGCAGAGGCTTGACAACCATATGTCAGGAGTGCTCTGATGGTGTTTCCTGCTTGGCAGGGGGTTGGACTCGATGGCCCTTGTGGTCTCTTCCAACTCTATGATTCTATGAATCATAGCCGGGGCTGCAGCGTGATCGACTACTGTATATGTTCTCCTTTTTACTCAGCTCTATTCCTTCATTTGGCATCGCTGACCATCTGCCTTTAACAATTCAAATAAATATATACCACAAAAGAGACTGGACCCTTGAAGCTTTGGGCTCTACAGCACAATATCATCAAAAAAAATCAGATGGTCCCCCATATTGAACAGCTGGTCTCTCAGAAAATTACTTCCAATGAAGTGGTCTCCTTGAGGGATTAACCAAATCCGACTCTATATCAGACGCTCTGTCAACTTTCACCCAACTCTTTCAAGTGCTTGCATCCCTGGTGAGACCAGTGAGCAAGCAAACCCGTCATGCTTCCTCATGGTTTGACATGGTTTGACAAAGAATGCCACCACGAGAAATCTCTTCTGAGACAGGCATTTCAATTATTTCATTCCATGAAAAACCTGAACCTCCTAAAAGAATCTCTAAATATGAAAAAAACAACTTTCAGAGCTCTTTCAAGACAAAAATAAAGTTTTCTTTGAAGGCTGCAGGCAACACCCACTCAGAACAATCCAAGCAAAAGACAGCAAATAATTTTGGAGGATAGTTTCTGGTGCCCTTCAAGACAGCAGCAACCAAACAACTACTACCATCCAGCTGGTTCAACCATTACTCTGCAATATTTACAGAGCCAACAAATCTGTTAGCCACACAAAAATGGGCCCAGCTGTGCACATCTTCCTGACTGGACCCCAGTGGAACTAGATGAAATACTCTTAATAATCAAGAATTTAAAACCAAATAAATCCCCAGGACCAGACGGGATACCTGGTGAACTCTTCAAGCACAATCCAGACTGGTGGGAACCTCCTCTAGCCAATCTATTTACATTAATTGACAAATGTGGAATACTACCATATGCCTGGCTAAATTCCATCATTACACCCATATTAAAAAAGGTGACCCGAAGTTGCCTGAAAATTACTGCCCAATAAGCCTTCTATCATTCCTTGGCAAGATGTATGCACGACACTTGGAAAAAAGCCTAAAGGGCTGGATGACTTCCAGTAAGATCCTTGGGCCTGAACAAATAGGATTCTGCCACGGCAAATCTACCACCAATCACTGCACTGTCCTTTTACATCTAGCGGAAAAATACATGGGAAGTGGAAGAAAGAAACTTTATATGGCCTTCTTAGATCTAAAAGGAACCTTTGACACAGTCCCCCCGAGATCTACTTTGGCGCAAACTACATAAACTGGGAATTGACCAACATCTGCTTTATTTAATCCAAAAACTACACACATTTAATTTCACAGGATGTGTCAGTAATTCCAAAGGTGAGCTGACAAAAAGTATATAAATATAACCAAAGGAGTAAAGCAAAGATGTGTCCTGGCACCTCACTTATTCTATCTCTTCTTAAATGAACTGGCTCACCACCTTGAGGACGTAAATGGGCATCCATCGTCATTAGCCACCATAAAATAAAACTGCTGCTATACGCGGATGATACTACAATCCTCTCTCAGGCACAGGTCGGCCTCAGAAGACTTTTGAAGTCGTTCTTTTCCTTTTGCCAGATCAACTCCCTGGGAATTACCATATTTTTCCGTGTATAAGACGCACCCATGTATAAGACGACCCCTGTTTTTTTAAACCCAAAATTAAGAAATTAGGTTGTTTAGCTTTCTTCTGCCAATCGCTCACCCACCTGCCTGGCACTGCCAATCGCTTGCCACAGCCACTGCCGATCGCACACCTCACTGCAGCCATCAATTGCCTGCCCATTTGCCGCCATCAACAGCTCACCCGCCCACTTGCCAAAGCCACCAATCATTGGCCCACAGCCAATCACCAGCAGGCCTTGCTGCAGCCACCAATCACCCGCCCAATCGCAGCTGCCATTTTTGTGCTTGCTGCTGCCATTAATCACACATCCCCCCTGTGTATTCACTATCCGTGTATAAGACGGATTATACCCAAATTTTGCCTAATTTTTTTTGGCAAAAAGCATTGTCTTATACATGGAAAAATACGGTAATTATGGAAAATGTTTTTTTAAAAAAATTCCCTCAAAGCCGTCAGACTGTCAAATGGAGGCTAGACAATTACCCCATTGACCAGGTCAAATCCTTCAAATACTTAGGAATATTCTACCAACAAAACCTAAATTGGACAATACACAGACACCAAATGATCATTCAAGCAAAATGTACCTCCTCTGCGATTCTTCATTTTTTATTGCGTAGAGGCAACCAGCTGGTCCCTGCTGCAATAAAAACCTGCAATGCCAAGGTTCTCTCTCAGTTATTGTACGGCATTCCAATTTGGATACAGGCATTCAACAAAGAAGTTGAACAAGCCACTTTTCTTCGCAAGATCCTTGGTGCCCCTAAATGCATAAGTTATCTAACCTTATGCACCGAAACCGGTCAACAGCTGATGGAAACCAATGCATGGCTCATTACAATCCAGGCCTGGCTGAAAATGCACTATAGAACAACATCAAATTCCTTTTCAACTTCTATGCTTGAAGACTGCACTTCATCTAGATGGTATAGAGCAATTCAGGACAAAATATGTAGTTTGAGTATTACTCTGGAGAGACTCGAAGTATGTGATGAGGGCTACATACTCCAAACAATCAAGCAGCGGCTTTATGACCACGAAAAACAGTGTTTGTCTCTTCACACTCCAAGACCCTGTTCTCCAGAGGCCCTAGGCATAACTACTTCTTACGGATTTTGCGCCAATTACCTAAAAGATCTACTATTTCCTTCCCAATGAAGAGCTTTTATGCTCACAAGACTAAATGCTTTTCCCTCCACAGGTAGATACTCGCAAATTCCCTATCAAGCCCGCCTGTGTGCCTACAATCAGGGAATACCAGACTTACTGGACCATATTTTCTTGGACTGCCCTTTGCATAGCAGACTCTGCAAGCATATGCTGAGCAAGATGCTGACCTGCGACCTATGGCTCCGAAAGAAAGCCAAATGAGGTTCCTCCTAGCGGACAGGGACAAAGACGTTTCAGTCTCAGTGGCTTATTTTTTAATCTCCATCCTATCAGAAAGGGTTCTTAATGACTCATCCCTCTAGGGCAGGCACGTCCAACACCCAAGAGACTGTGATCTACTCCCACTATAAAAAAAACTGGCAGTGAACTACTTTTGAGCTTTTTTAAGGGAGGATGACCCAGGGTTGATCACGATCAACCTGCTGGACATGCCTGCCCTTGGGAATAGACAGGGTGAAGCAGAACAATCAAGTCCCTTGTGATCCTCAACAGCCTCACTCCTGTCCCTTTTAAATCTATCCCACTGACTTGAAATGTCTTAACTTGAAATGCCAATAAAGGTATTTGTATTTGTATTCAAAAGGTGCAGGAAGTCAAACTGAACCTAAACTGCAAACCGGAAGTTACTTTTTCATCACCAGGAACAGAACCTGAACATTATATTGTTTCTGTTGAAAAAGAACTGAAACAGAACCAGGAAAGCAATTCAGGCTAGCTGTTCAGAATAAGAATTCAACCAAACAACGAAACACCTGATGTAGTACTCTTACTGGTTCCATCATAGCTAGTCAGCAGAAAAAAGCACCTTGCCTTCTTCAAGGGCTGGTCCTGGGAACCATTTAGAAGTCTCTGCTTCCACTCTGTGAGGGGAGTTTAGTCAGCATGCAAGTTACAATATGGAAGGGATAGAAATACAACACACCATAGGAGCCAACTTCTAGGGGTCAAGGTCCCTTCAGCCCCTTCAATAAAATATTTGAGGGTACCACCCCTCGAAGTTGATGGGCATTGCCATTCAAATGGCGTGCCTGTGCTGCATCATGTGATCGATTATGCAGGGCGGAGCTTCCCTAGCCCCCTCAATATTTTATTCCTGTTGGCACCCCTGGAACACACACATGAGGTTGTACAAGAGCACAGCTAGAGTTGCCACCTTTGGATGGGCAAAATAAGGGACAGGTCAGAGGGGGCTAAAAATTACTTTACCCTGTGCAGAAATGACTTCAAAGCAATACATTACAACAATCAAATGGAAGCTATCAGTAACTGCAAGCACTCCAACAACCATATTGAAAGGAAATGCTCCACATCTGCTGAATTTCTGCCTGTCAGAAGGATGGTAAATGTAGAAACCCAGTCAAAAAGAAAGAAATGGGGGAAGAGTTAGCAAGAAATTCTGTTTCTGTTCCCCGCAGAGCTTTGCCTCCAACATCCTAGTGAGTTCGCATAACCCCTCATGACCCTGAGAGCTCCAATATATGAAAGTTATTATGCTTTAATGCCTAGGCAGATGATGGGATAGGCAGATGATGATGACGATGATTTTACGTTTGTACACCACTTTCCACCCAGGCAATTTCAGTGACAGAACCTAAATGTAAGAAGCCCTCCTCACTGTAGAGGTGGAAATAAGCCAAGGGAACCCTTCAACACCCAGCGAGAGGCACCGGGTGTTTTTGCTTTGAGAAGGGGCTTCGTGCCCCTCTGGCAGAGGCTGCTGCTCCAGGAAACGTCTCGCTTGTCCAAGCCATTGGCAAGAGCTGGCTGGCAAGCTCTATTGGGTAGCCTGGAGCATCCATCAGCCAGCTTGGTGGGTGGGCTCAACTTCTGAGCTAGGCTGCTTGAGACAAGCAAGTGAGGGCACAAACTTTTACATCTTATTTTTTTTATGACTTCAAAAATGGGACAAAAGGCATCACACACAGGACTGGGGACTTTGTGCCCCCCAAACAAATCCACATTTTGAAGGACAGGTGGCAACTCTATGTGAGTGTGTGGGTATCCCTGGCGCTGCCTGTGGGGCCCAGTTAAGTTATGGTTACAAGATGTCCCCGTTTCCCAGGGACAGTCCCCGGATTTACAAATCTGTCCCCGGTCAAAATCTGTCCCCTGGAATGCCCCCAGATTTCATTTAATGTCCCTGGATTTATATCTTAAGTGTTGTAGATTTATTAGCAGGGAATGAATGTTGCGTGATTGGTTCAACGGCACAAGACACATCATATGGGGACTTCTGGCGAGGCAAAATGGTGGGCACCACGGCAGTGAACAGCTCCTGAAGCCAGCCAGAGCCAACTGCGCTACCACTACTGTGGGGGAACTGGGGACGCCCGGCTCGTCAACTGGGGGAACCACTGACACACACACACACCCCATGACCCAAACTGAGCCGGAAGCGAGAGTGCCCGGCCACCCGGCCAACTGCCCAATGATGCTCTAGGGCCAGTAAAAACCCCGGAGCTGATGCAAGGAGGAGGAGAGGAGAAGGAGAAGGAAGAAAAGAGAAAAGAGAAAAGAGAAAAAAGAGGGGAGGCCGAACCTTGCCGTGCCGCTGCTGCCGCCGCCACTGAGAAAGACAGGTAGGAGAGCACTGGGAGGGCAAGGACACGTGGTTGAGCTCAGGCCTGACCTGAGCCTACTCCACGGTGGCTAGTGCTCCAAGAGAACAGGCCGGGGCCCAGAGGAAGGCCACACGACAGAGGAGACCACAGAAGAGAAGATATTACTTCTGATTTTTTTAAAAAATATTTTTCTTAAATATTTTTTTCCCCTCTTAAAAAAAGGGTCCCCGGATTCTTTGAAAAAAATCTGGTAACCTTAAGTTAAGCCCCCCTAGGGAAACCGGGGTGGGGAGCTTAAGCCCTTGCCACCCTTAGGTGTCCCCCTATGCTGAGGGAGTCTGCCCCCCAAAGAGCTTCAAAACAAGGAGCTAATTGTAAGTGCCTCAGAATCTGAACTGTATCTCAGAACATTCTTTTCATTGTACTGTGTCTTCTCTGCAGAGTCTTCTCAGGAAGTGACTCACACATGAAATAAATAAGAAGAACATTAACATTCTACTTGTCTAGAAAATCAGCCCGGTCCCACCTTTTGGCCAGAGAAGGAGCAGCTGCAGGAAGCCTGCTTTTCTCTCCCCCAGCAAGGACAAAAAGGGCGTCAGTCAGCACAAAGCAGACTCTGTCTCCCTCCATCAGCTGGGGCTGAAGGGCTGCTGGACCCCAAGAAGACAAGAATTGCCTTTGGACTTCTCAACCTTCCGTGTCTTGATCTTTTTTTGAGTTTTGAAACTTGAGGACAAGATTTGCCTCACCTTTTCTGTATGAAAAGCAGGATAAAAAGGGGAATAATAATATTAAAGTGTACATTTCAAATAATATATACCAGATTGAGGTTGAATCCTGACAAGATAGAAGTACTGTTTTGGGGGGACATGGAGTGGGTGGGGGTGGAGGACTCCCTGGTCCTTAATAGGGCAACTGTGCCCCTGAAGGACCAGGTGCGCATCCTGGGAGTCATATTGGACTCACAGCTGTCCATGGAGGCACAGGTCAATTCTGTGTCCAGGGCAGCTGTTTACCAGCTCCATCTGGTACGCAGGCTGAGACCCTCCCTGCCCGTAGACTGTCTCGACAGAGTAGTGCATGCTCTAGTTATCTCCCACTTGGACACTGCGATGCGCTCTACGTGGGGCTACCTTTGAAGGTGACCCAGAAACTACAACTAATTCAGAATGCGGCAGCTAGACTGGTGACTGGGAGCGGCCGCCGAGACCACATAACACAGGTCCTGAAAGACCTACCCTGGCTTCCAGTACGTTTCCAAGCACAATTCAAAGTGTTGGTGCTGACCTTTAAAGCCCTAAACGGCCTCAGCTCAGTATACCCGAAGGAGCGTCTCCACTCCCATCGCTCAGCCCATCGCACTGAGGTCCAGCTCTGAGGGCCTACTGGCAGTTCCCTCACTGCAAGAAGTGAAATTACAGGGAAGCAGCAGAGGGCCTTCTCAGTGGTGGCGCCTGCCCTGTGGAGGCCCTCCCACCAGATGTCAAGGAAATAAACAACTAAATGACTGCTGCTCCAGAGAAGCGGACACGGAGCAATGGATCCAAACTACAAGAAAGAAGATTCCACCTAAACATTAGGAAGAACTTCCTGACAGTAAGAGCTGTTCAACAGTGGAATTTGCTGCCAAGGAGTGTGGTGGAGTCTCCTTCTTTGGAGGTCTTTAAGCAGAGGCTTGACAACCATATGTCAGGAGTGCTCTGATGGTGTTTCCTGCTTGGCAAGGGGTTGGACTTGATGGCCCTTGTGGTCTCTTCCAACTCTATGATTCTATGATTCTATGACTTTTAGAAGATATCTGAAGGCAGCCCTGTTTAGGGAAGTTTTTAATGTTTGTTGTTTTATTGTTTTTTTTATATCCTGTTGATAGTCGCCCAGAGTGGCTGGGAAGGCCCGGCAAGATGGGTGGGGTATTATTATTATTATTATTATTATTATTATTATTATTATCATCACCATCCTTGTAGTGTGTGAAATTAATTGGCTTTTTGCCATTCTGGTACAGCCAAAATGAACACTATATTTTCCTATGAGGAAATGAGCAGGTGGCATTGCAAGTCTTTTCCTGAGGAGGTATTGATCTGCATGAAATAATCCTGGATACAGGAGGGCATGGTATGCTCTGTTGAAATAAATCTGCTTCCTTACGAAGCTGGTCTGTTCACATGTTAAATGGTGGTTAAGCTAAAACAGAAGCTTTCAATCTTGCAACTGTGCTCCAAGTTAGGCAAAGTGAAAGTGATATACTCAATCTAGTTGTACAACTAAGAATAGGTGAACACCAAGTCGAAAATGCTGTTGAAGGTACTGCATGGCTGGTACCTTTATTGATCTCCCCCTTTCCTCCACAGAGTTCAAGGTGACATACCTATTTCTGCTTTTCCGCATTTTATCCTCACAACAACCCTGCAAGTGAAAGACTGGTAACCCAATGAGCCCTATTGGCTGAGTCCCTAGGGATTTGAATCCTGGTCTCCCAGGTCCTGTTGGGACGCGGGTGGCGCTGTGGGTTAAAGCCTCAGTGCCTAGGGCTTGCCGATCGAAAGGTCGGCGGTTCGAATCCCCGCGGCGGGGTGCGCTCCTGCTGTTCGGTCCCAGCGCCTGCCAACCTAGCAGTTCGAAAGCACTCCCGGGTGCAAGTAGATAAATAGGGACCACTTACTAGCGGGAAGGTAAACGGCGTTTCCGTGTGCGGCTCTGGCTCGCCAGAGCAGCGATGTCACGCTGGCCACGTGACCCGGAAGTGTCTTCTGACAGCGCTGGCCCTTGGCCTCTTTGAGTGAGATGGGCGCACAACCCTAGAGTCTGTCAAGATTGGTCCATACGGGCAGGGGTACCTTTACTTTATCTTTACTCTCAGGTCCTAGTCTAACACTCTGACCACTATGCCACACTGGCTCTTATAGAACCTTGGCATGCTGACCATGCATCCAATGTCACCAGCAGCTGTTGCCCAGCAATGAAATATGAGGCCGTTTGAACTGAGGTTCTCCAGGTTCTTTTTTTAAAATAATTTTTTATTAACTTTCTTTTGTATTTTAACAAACACCTCATATCAATAACATACATGTTACAAATCACCATCCCCTTTCCTCCCGGGTTTCCCTCAGCTCCCATTTCTGGTTTGTTACCCCCTTATCATATACTGCTGTTTCAACCAATCCACCATATCATTTCTTTTTATATATAACTTTTTATTCGTTTTAAAAACATTTATATTGTCATAATTTTACAAACTTCCAACTCTTATACAATCTTTTGGACTTCCTTCAGCTCCTCTAGTGATTTACCACCTTTAAGATTTCTCCTGCATTTCTTAACTTTATATTACCTTTAACTTCATAACCAATATCATCCCTTTCATTCATTAAGGCAAAAATTCAGACTATTCCCCTTACAAAACTTCCTGCAAACCTACAAATGTAATTGAATCATCACAGTTACTTTTCATATAGTCCGTAAATTTACGCCAATCTTCTGTAAATCTCTGGTCCCGCTGGTTTCTAATTATTCCCGTTAATTTGTCCAGTTCTGTATAGTCCATCAATTTCATCCTCCACTCTCCTTTCATCAGTAGTTCTTCTTGCTTCCATTTTTGTGCCAATAAAATTCGTGCTGCCGTCATTGCGTACAAAAACAGCTTACAGTCATTTCTATTTATATCAGTTCCTACAATTCCTAACAAAAATACTTCTGGTTTTTAAATAAATGTATAGTTCAACATTTTCTTCATTTCATTATATATCATTTCCCAGAAGTTTTTAACGTTTTTACATTCTCACCAAATATGGTAAAATGTTCCTTCTTTTTTTTACATTTCCAACATTTATTGCTTACCTTATACATTTTTGCAAGTTTAACGGGTGTAATGTACCATCTATAAAACATTTGCATCACGTGCTCCTTTAAGGCATTGCATGCAGTGAATTTTAAACCTTCTTTCCATAATTTCCCCCAATCACTCAGTTGTATATTGTACCCAAAGTCTTTAGCCCAATTAATCATAACCGACTTTACCTCTTCATCCTTTAAATGCCATTCAAGCAGCAATTTATACATTTTAGACAAAATTTTACATTTATTGCTTAGTATCTCAACTTCAAGCTTTGACTTATTTTCATCAAATCCTTTTTCTTTATAATCCTTTTTAAACATTTCATTTACCTGTTGATAGTGTAACCAATCTCTAACATATTGTTTAACTTCCTCATATGGTTTCATCTTCCATTTACTTCCTTCTTTCTGCAATAACCTTTCATAAGTTACCCAATTCTTCTGCATATTGATCTTTTTCACACCCATCACTTCTAATGGAGATAACCCGTGTGGTAATTTCCTTTCCAATAGGTTTTTATACCTATCCCACACTTCTATTAGAGATCTACGGAATATATGGTTTCCAAATCCTTTATGGATTTTTGCTTTGTTATACCATAGATATGCGTGCCAACCAAATCTATTATCATAACCATCTAAATCTAACAGTTCTGTATCTTCTAATACCATCCATTCCTTTAACCAACAGAGATGCGATGCTTCATAATACAATTTCAAATCTGGGAGAGCAAAGCCTCTTATTTCTGTTAATAATTTATACTGTATTCTTGGCTTCTTCCCCTGCCAGATATATCTTGAAATTGCTTTTTGCCAGTCTTTAAAAATTGATGCCCCTTTGATTATTGGAATTGACTGAAACAAAAATAACATCTTTGGTAGCACGCTCATTTTAATAGCAGAAATCCTTTCCAAAAATGACAGTTTCATTCTTCCCCATATATCCAGATCTCTTTTAATTCCATTCCATACTGGTATATAATTATTTTGAAAAATATCTATATTTTTAAAAGTTAACCAAATTCCTAAATATTTGACTTTTTTTACTGCTTCTATACCAATTTGTTGCTCTAACACTTCCACCAGATCTTGTTTCATATTTTTCACAATCATCTTAGTTTTCTTTTTGTTTAATTTAAAACCAGCTACCTGCCCAAACTGTTCTATTTCTTCTAATACTTCTTTAGCACTTATGACTGGATTTTCTATTGTCAGTACCAAGTCATCGGCAAAGGCTTTGACTTTATATTCATTCTTACCTATTGAAATTCCCTTTATTATCTCATTATTCCTTATTGTCCTTAGAAAAACCTCCAGTACCGATATGAATAACAGCAGCGATAGTGGACACCCTTGTCTTGTCCCTTTCGTAATCTCTATATTTTCTGTTACTATATTATTCACAATCAATTTTGCTCTTTGTTCTGAATATATAGCCTCAATTCCTTTTAAAAAGGATTGTCCAATATTCATTAATTCTAAATTTTTCAACATAAATTCCCAAGATATATTGTCAAAGGGCTTTTCCGCATCTACAGAAATCAACATTGCTTGTTTTTCATTCCTGGCAGTCAGATATTCAATTATATTAATTATGTTTCTAATGTTATCTTTCATCTGCCTGCCAGGTAAAAAACCTGCTTGATCTTTATGAATTATTTCATTCAATATCTTTTTCAGTCTCATAGCCAATATACTTGCAAATAACTTATAATCACTATTTAGTAGCGAAATCAGTCTGTAATTCTTTACTTGGAATTAATGTAATATACGCCTCTTTCCATGTTTCTGGCAATTCTCCAGTTCTTTATAATATTTTGCCATAAACCAATCCGGTCCCGGTGATTTCCCACTTTTCAGTTCTTTTATAGCATCTTTAATTTCTTCTATTTCAATTGGTTCATTCAATCGGTCTTTCTTTTCCATCGGAATTTGTTGCACCCCTTTCTGTCTCAAGAAGTCCTCTATCTTTTTTCCATCATTTTTCCCAGCAGTCTTTTATAATTGTCTATAAAATTTCACGAATTCTCTCCTAATTTCTTTCGGATTAACTATTTCTTTTCCTTCCACTGTGATCTTATTAATTGTGTTCTGTTCTTTCCTTTTTTTAATTTGCCATGCCAACCATTTTCCTGATTTATTAGCATATTCAAAGTTTTTCTTTCTCAGTCTTTTATGATCATTGCAAATTGACTTCGTAAAATTTTTATATTCTGATTTATTTTCACATTATTGGACTTTTTAATTAGTTTCTTCTCATTTTCCATAATTTGTTTTAGTACTTCCTTCTTTCCTTTCTCTCGAATTTTATTTTTAATACTATTTTGTTGTATAAAAAAGCTCGCATGACTGCTTTACTAGCATCCCAGACCACATTCATTTTTGTACCTTTATTGCTATTGATCACAAAATATTCCTTCACTATCGTCTGTGCTTTCTCCTTTACTTTTTGATCATCCAGTAAATTTTCATTCAATCTCCATCAAAAGGTTTTTTCCTCCATTTCTTTTATCTCACATCTGATTGCATTATGATCCGAAAGTGTTTTTGGTTGTATTTGGTTGTATTTCTATTTTTGTCACCCTTGGTGTTAAGTCGCTGCTAATCCAAACATGGTCTATTCTTGACAATGATTGATTAGGCTCAGAAAAATACGTAAATTGCTTTTCTAATGGGTGTCTTATTCTCCAAATATCTACTAAGTTACAATTTTCAATCATAGAAAAAAAAGTTTTCGGTAATTTCCCTTCTGTTGCTTTTCCTCTTGTTCTCAATCTATCCATTTCCATCGATACCACACCATTCATGTCACCCATTATTATAATTTTTTGATCTACAAATTCAAATAGTTTTTCTTCTAAGTTCTTATAAAATTCCACCTTGCTACCATTTGGTGCATACACTCCAACAATTATCATCTTTTCATCTTGCCATGTGACTTGTACTGCTATTGCTCTACCTTCTTCATCCTTGAAGATTTGCTGAGCCTCAAATTTACTTTTTACATACAAAACCACTCCTCTTTTCTTGCCTTTGTCTGATGAGATAAATTCATTTCCTAATAAATTCAATTCCTAATTCCTAATCAATATTCTTCTGTATTTCCTCGCCACATGAGTTTCTTGTAGACAAATAATATCCAAATTCTTCTTTTCCAAAAAGTGTCCAATTTTACTTCTTTTCTTTTTATCATTTACGCCATTTACATTCCATGCCCATAGTTTAAATGCCATTTTGTGAAAGAGAAAAAAGAAAAAGGAAAAAAAGGGGGGAAGGTCTTAGACTTGTCCTTCCTCTTCTTCTTCTTCATTACCACTTTCATCTCTTTCTTCCACTCCTGCCGGTCCTACTGCACCTGCTTCTGCTTCCTCTTCTTCTTTTGCCAACTCTTTATATCTTCTCAAAAATTTATGCGTTTTGTCAACATTTGTAAATTTAAATTTTTTCTCCTTGTAATAAAAGAAGATTCCTTCTGGGAATTCCCACTTAAATTCTATTCCATTTTTCCTTAGTATTTGTGCCAGAGGTTTATATTGGTCACACTTTTTTCTTCTTTGTTTTAAATGTTCTATATCAAAAAAGTGTGTATTTTTATTTAAACCCTGCCATCAAGTCAATGTTCTTTTTTTGTTTCTGCAAATATAAAAAGTCACTGTTGTCCTTTTCTCGTAGTCTATCCGTCATTTTTGCCATTTCTGTATAGTTCATCAATTTCTCTTGCCATTGTTCTTTTGTTGGAATTTCTCCAGTCTTCCAATTGTGCTACCAAAATTCTTGTAGCATACATGAATAATGTCCTCTTCTCTTTCAGCAGATCTTGACCTAAAATGTCTAACAGGAAGGCTTCTGGTTGTTTAACAAATGTTATTTTCAGGATGCTTTTTTCAATTCATTGTATATCATTTCCCAATATGTTTTTACATATTTACAATCCCACCACATATGGTAAAAAGTACCTTCAGCTTCACACCTCCAACACTTCTGTTCATTTTTGTACATTTTTGCTAGTTTGACTGGTGATACATGCCATCTATACATCATCTTCATATAATTCTCTCTCAGTTGTATATTGTGACCTATATTTTGTGCCCATTTTATCATCACTGACTTTACTTCTTCATCCTTGGTTTCCCACTCCAAAAGGATATTATATGCTGTTTTTAACAATTTAGAGTTTTCTTCTATCACTTCCTTTTGCGACTATGAAAAACCTCTTTTATTGTCCTCTTTTAAAAAATCCTTTGGTTGTCTGTGGTGCAACCAGCTTTGAAGATGTTCTTTGATTTCTTCATACTCTTTCAGTTTTAGTTTCCCCTCCTTGTTCTACCAGCAGTTCTCTATATGTTGGTCATTCTCTCTTTCTTTCTAGTGTTTTAAGTGATAGTGCCTCAATAGGTGATAACCACCAAGGTGTCTGAGGTTCTAATAGTTCTTTATATTTTTTCCACACTTTAAACAATGATTTCTTTATTATATGGTTAGGATTAGGGCTTTCCATATCATAGGTAGGAATGCCATCCAAACCTATTGTCATGTCCTTCCAGTTCTGTTATTTCCTCCTTATCTAACTTGATCCAATATTGGATCCATGTTAGGGATGCCACTTCATAGTACAATTCTAAATCTGGAAGTGAGAATCCGCCTCTTTCTTTCACATCTGTAAGAATCTTATTTTTTATCCTTGGCCTTTTCCCACTCCAGATAAATCTTGAAATCTCTCTTTTCCACTTTTTGAAACACGCATTCCCTGTTATTACTGAAATTGTTTGAAAGAGGAATAACATCCTTTCATTATAAAAATGAATAACATTCATTTTTATTGCAGTGATTCTTCCCAATAAAGAGAGGTTCATTCTATTTCATATTTCCATATTTCTTTTTACCTCATGCCACATTTTTTTCATAATTGCCCATATATATGTTTATGTTTTTTGCTGTTATCCATACACCCAAATATTTTACCTTTTTATATGCTTCTATTCCTATCATTTCTGTTACTTTTGTCCCTCTCATGTTTTTAAAGGTTTTTTAATAGCAATTTGGTCTTATTTTTGTTTAACTTAAATCTTGCACTTGTCCAAACTATTGTATTATGTGTGTTACTTTTGGGAGGGAGATTTTCAGATCTTCCACAGTGATTACCAGATGATCCGCAAAGGCTTTCAATTTATGCTCACTTCTTTTTACTTTTACTCCCAATATTTCTTTATTTTCTCTTACTTTCTTGTCAGTACTTCCAGTACCAGAATGATAATGGACATCCCTGTCTTGTTCCTTTTTGAATGTTACACCTATTTGTTACCACCCGATTGACAATTATTTCTGCATTTTGTTCCGAGTAAACAGCCTGTATTCCCCTATTAAACTTTTTTCAAAATCCCATTTCTTTCATCACTTTCTTCATGAAGTCCCAAGAAATATTGTCAAATGCTTTCTCTGCATCTATAAACATCAGCACTATTGCTATTCTTAACATAGTTTTCTATTAGCATCATCTTCTCTGGTCCTTTTTTGCAAAGATCAGAAAAGTATTTCACAAAGGCTTCCCTTATTTCCTTTGTTTTCTCTGTTATTCTACCATTAAGCTTTATCCTATTTACATATTTGTTTTGTTCACCTTTTCTTAATTGTTGTGCTAGAAGTTTCCCTGGCTTGTTAGCATTTTTGAAAAATTTCTGTTTTGTCTTTTTAATTTTCCATGCTATTTCATCATTAATCAACATGGAATATTGTGATTGTAAAATTTTTATCTCTTGTTTTATTGTTTCTTTATTTGGTGCTTTTATTAATTCTTTTTCTTTTTCTGTTAATTTATTTAAAATTTCCTTCTTTTTCCTCATTTGTCTTCCTTTTAATTGAATTTTGTTGGCTAAACAAGCCTCTCATGAGGGCCTTGCTGGCATCCCAAACTGGAGTTTGGTGCCATTATTCAAATTATGTTCAAAAAATTCTCTTACCGTCTTTTTTGTCTTTTTAAAAAAGACTTTATCACCCAAAATCTCTTCATTCAATCGCCACCTAAAGGTGGACTGTGTATCTTTTTGTATTTCCATGAGTATAGAATTATGATCCACCAATGTTCTTGGATCTATTTCAGTTTTTTTAATTCTTGACTCCAATTCTTTATAAACCCAAACTGCATCCAGCCTGGTGCTGCTTCCATGGACAGGAGAGAAAAAAGTGAACTGTTTATCAAATGGATGTTTTACTCTCCAAATATCTACCGATTTTACTGTTTCTGTCATTTCAAAAAAGGTTTTGGAAAGTCTACCTTCTTTCGTGTCTTTTTTCCTGATCGTCCTATCCAGTTCTAATGATGGGACTCCATTAAGGTCCCCCATGACTATTACTTTCTCATCTGCAAATTCTAACAAATCTGTTTCTAAATCTTTAAAAAAAATTGATTGTTTTCGTTGGGTGTGTAAATTCCCACCAATATATTTTTTCTCCCTGAACTACCAATTTTCTACTACCAATTTTCAACTACCAATTTGTACTACCAATTTTCTCCCTTTTTCATCCGTTTGAATCAGTTGTGGCTCAAGTGCGGGTTTAATATACAAGACCACTCCTCATTTTTTGGAAATGTCTGCTGCAATAAATTCAATCCCTAATCTTTTATTGATCAAAATTTTCTCATATTTCCTCGCTACATGAGTTTCTTGCAGGAAATTAGGTTCAAATTTTGTTTTAAAATTACATGCTCTACGCTATTTCTTTTTGCTTTGTTATTCATCCTGTTAATGTTCCAAGTTAATAATTTAAGATTTGACATTGTCTGCTTCACTTAAAAAACCTTTGCTTTCTCCTACTGCTCCTTCTACTTTTTCCAATGCATCTCTTTGATTCTGATATGGAGTTCTGAAATCTCTTCCCAGATTTTGAAACTCTGGGTCTTTACTGTGTTTCTCCAAAAATTCCTGTGCCTGACTGTCACTAATCTATATCTCTTTTTTCTGTAAGTAAAAGAGACACCTCCTGGAAATTCCCACTTGTAATTTATCTCCGCTCTTCTAAGCATTGTTGTCAAATTTCCATATTTCCTTCTTCTGATTCTCAATTTAAATGGAATTTCTTTTAAAATGTCCACTTTTTGTCCCTCAACCACCAGACCCACCTCATAACTTTTTTGCATTATTGCATCTTTAACTTTTTTTGTTACAAAGGTCAGAAGTACATCTGGTAGCTGTCTTTTCTCTCCTGACGCTTGTGTTCTAACTCTGTAGGCATTCTTGATAAATTCTTCCATCCCATCTTTGGGATGCTAATATCCTACACAGATAGCTAGCAAGGCCTTGTTCCTTTTCTTTCTCTGGTAATTTTCTTAAGCGAACCGTTTTTACATTCAATTTCAATTGAAGAAGTTCATTTTGTCTCTCCATCAGGCCTCCTATTGCTCCCACCAAGGCTCCATGATCCTCTCTAATACCTTCAACTGTCTTTGCTCCCCCCCCTCAGTTTTACTACTTTCACTTCTAACGCATTTACCTTTTCATCCACTTTATCAAATTTCTGTGACAAGACCTCCTTGCTTTTCTCTATATCTGACCTAACTTCCATAAATTGTTTATTCATAGATTCTTCCATTCCTTGCCTAAATTCTGCAAAATGCATAGTCATAAGTTCTGAAAAATCTGGCTTGGCTACTTTTTCTATGTCTTCTTGTGCTGACTCAGGGTTCTGCCACAGGGTTCTGTCTTGGGCCCGGTCTTATTCAACATCTTTATCAATGACTTGGATGATGGACTCAAGGGCTTCCTGATCAAATTTGCAGATGACACCAAACTGGGAGGGGTGGCTAACACCCCAGAGGACAGGATCACACTTCAAAATGACCTTGACAGATTAGAGAACTGGGCCAAAACAAACAAGATGAATTTTAACAGGGAGAAATGTAAAGTATTGCACTTGGGCAAAAAAAATGAGAGGCACAAATACAAGATGGGTGACACCTGGCTTGAGAGCAGTACATGTGAAAAGGATCTAGGAGTCTTGGTTGACCACAAACTTGACATGAGCCAACAGTGTGACGCGGCAGCTAAAAAAGCCAATGCAATTCTGGGCTGCATCAATAGGAGTATAGCATCTAGATCAAGGGAAGTTATAGTGCCACTGTATTCTGCTCTGGTCAGACCTCACCTGGAGTACTGTGTCCAGTTCTGGGCACCACAGTTCAAGAAGGACACTGACAAACTAGAAGGTGTCCAGAGGAGGGCAACCAAAATGGTCAAAGGTCTGGAAACGATGCCTTATGAGGAACGGCTAAGGGAGCTGGGCATGTTTAGCCTGGAGAAGAGGAGGTTAAGGAGTGATATGATAGCCATGTTCAAATATATAAAAGGATGTCACATAGAGGAGGGAGAAAGGTTGTTTTCTGCTGCTCCAGAGAAGCGGACACGGAGCAATGGATCCAAACTACAAGAAAGAAGATTCCACCTAAACATTAGGAAGAACTTCCTGACTGTAAGAGCTGTTCGACAGTGGAATTTGCTGCCAAGGAGTGTGGTGGAGTCTCCTTCTTTGGAGGTCTTTAAGCAGAGGCTTGACAACCATATGTCAGGAGTGCTCTGATGGTGTTTCCTGCTTGGCAGGGGGTTGGACTCGATGACCCTTGTGGTCTCTTCCAACTCTATGATTCTATGATTCTATGACTCTCTCCTCTTTTCAACATTTTTCTGCCGTACTGATTCCTGTTTGGCTTTCTCTACCATTTCTATTCTCAAAACAATTGCTTCAAAGCACTTCTGGCTCAAGGTCAATGTTCCTTCTTATCTCTTTCTCACTTTTGGGCTTGTATGTGGAAATTTCCACTGCAAGCCCTGTCTTTACTCAGTTATATACAGATATGCACAGACCATTTCTCTCTAAAATATACCAAAATAACCCAAAAAAGAAAGAACAGAAAAATATACAAGCTATTTTTTTAAAACCCCAGCAAGTTACCACAATCACAGGAAGAAGGTTGTGCTGTTTCTCTTTGTGGTGGTTTACTGTTTTTAAAAGTTCTGGATGTAGCTTATAACCCCAAATTCTCCAAATATGGCTTCTAATCCAAAGTTCTACAAATGAAAGGATAAAATTGTAATCCAAATTGTGTTTATAATCCAGATAATATTTGTAATCTGATATATGGTATTTTCATCAATTGTAATTCCCTGCTCAGTCAAAGTACCTTTTTCAGTTCCTACTCCCATACTTCCAGGCACTTTGCCTTCCTCGGATTTCCCCCAGTTATAGCAAAGTGTTTTCCTGCCAAGCTTTGGTAGGATTTGCAAAGATCCAGGGTCCCTTTTGTTGTTTTGTTTTGTTTATTTTCCAATCTTTTGTCTACTCTCATTCATAAAAGGTAGCCTTCCTATTCATAAAAAAAAAGGAAAGTTACTCCACTCCATTCATGAAGGCTGCCCTTGAAGTTCAAAAGGGCAACAGTTCAGATCTGGTTCTTTGTATCCACAAAAGAGGTAATTTGCAAGTAGTTAGCTTACTGCAGTTTAGAATGTAACAAGAGACTGATGTGTTTCCAATTGTTCTTTGATCCCATTCACAGTTCTACGCTGCAGGATCTGTTTTTTCAGAAGCCGGAAGCCGGCTTCCTTTTTAGATTCTTTCTTTGCCAAATTAAATTCCAATCCAAATTAAATAATTAATAAGTCAAAAGAAATTGGCAATAAATACCTTGCCTTTTTTGTAATTTTGTAATATAGTTTGACATGCAAAGGATAGAACAGAAATAGAAAAATATAGATTTAGCCACTGGTACAGGGATAGGAGGTACTTGATGGAGGTGGTCTTTCAGCAAAGCTTCACTTTCCATCTCTCCCATTGAGTGAGTCTAATGAAATGGCTGACCCCAGGTGAGACAGTTGAAGGAAAGGAGATCTAATGCAGCTCAACACATGTAGCAAGGGGGGGGGGGAATATGCTCTCAAGCTGGCAGGTGGATTCTTGGTGTCCATCATAAAGATCCTAATTGCAGATTAGAGGTTTGGAGGAATGGATGCTGGAATTGTCAGTTGATTCCTTTTCTGGCAAGGACTGTGATAGAAATAACTCTCAGATGAACTGGAGGGCAGAGGCATTCAAATTGTGTCCATTTTGATGCAAACCTGCCTCACCTGCACTTCCCAGATCAACACACAAACAGAACATTGCTTTGAAAGTTGCCCTTTCCCCCATTTTGCAGTGACATTCTCCATAGTGTGCATATAAAATGCATAAATTGGTGAAAATAACATCCAGAGAAATGTTGGCGAAAAAGCACCAGAGACTGCTTTCAAAAAGGTGACTTTTAGACAAACTTGAACACAAAAATGAACATATTAGGAGAAATGCACACTAAAATGTGGATCATTGCTTCAACACTGATGATCTTTGCTTCTTCCAGTACACTGATATTAGTTTGCCTGTCTTCCCAAGTGATGTGTAAAATTTTTCGGAGACACCGTTGATGGAATATTTTGAAGAGTTGGAGATGGCGTTTAGAAGGGATCCATGTTTCACAAGTATATAGTAAGGTTGGTAGTACAATAGCTTTGTAAACTAGCATTTTGGTTTCCCTGCGAATGTCCCAGTCCTCAAACACTCTGCACTTCTATCGGGAGAAAGCCGCATTCACAGAGCTCAGGCCATGCTGGATTTCAGCATCAATGTTGGCCCTTGTGGAAAGATAACTGCCTTGGTCCCATTCCTCAAACACTCTGCACTTTAATCAGGAGAAATGTTGTTGTTGTTTAGTCGTTTAGTCGTGTCCAACTTTTCGTGACCCCATCGACCAGAGCACGCCAGGCACTCCTGTCTTCCACTGCCTCCCGCAGTTTGGTCAGACTCATGTTTGTAGCTTCAAGAACACTGTCCAACTATCTCGTCCTCTGTCGTCCCTTCTCGTTGTGCCGTCAATCTTTCCCAACATCAGGGTCTTTTCCAGGGAGTCTTCTCTTCTCATGAGGTGGCCAAAGTACTGGAGCCTCAGCTTCACAATCTGTCCTTCCAGTGAGCACTCAGGGCTGATTTCCTTAAGAATGGATACATTTGATCTTCTTGCAGTCCATGGGACTCTCAAGAGTCTCCTCCAGCACCATAATTCAAAGACATCAATTCTTCGGTGATCAGCCATCTTTATGGTCCAGGTCTCACTTCCATACATCACTACTGGGAAAACCATGGCTTTAACTATACGGACCTTTGTTGGTAAGGTGATGTCTCTGCTTTTTAAGATGCTGTCTAGGTTTGCCATTGCCTTTCTCCCAAGGAGCAGGCGTCTTTTAATTTTGTGACTGCTGTCACCATCTGCAGTGATCATGGAGCCCAAGAAAGTAAAATCTCTCACTGCCTCCATTTCTTCCCCTTCTATTTGCCGGGAGGTGATGGGACCAGTGGCCATGATCTTCGTTTTTTTGATGTTGAGCTTCAGACCATATTTTGTGCTCTACTCTTTCACCCTCAATAAAAGGTTCTTTAATTCCTCCTCACTTTCTGCCATCAAGGTTGTGTCATCTGCATATCTGAGGTTGTTGATATTTCTTCCGGCAATCTTAATTCCGGCTTGGGATTCGTCCAGCCCAGCCTTTCGCATGATGAGTTCTGCATATAAGTTAAATAAGCAGGGAGACAATATACAGCCTTGCCGTACTCCTTTCCCAATTTTGAACCATTCAGTCGTTCCATATCCAGTTCTAACTGTAGCTTCTTGTCCCACATAGAGATTTCTCAGGAGACAGATGAGGTGATCAGGCACTCCCATTTCTTGAAGAACTTGCCATAGTTTGCTGTGGTCGACACAGTCAAAGGCTTTTGCATAGTCAATGAAGCAGAAGTAGATGTCTTTCTGGAACTCTCTAGCTTTCTCCATAATCCAGCACATGTTTGCAATTTGGTCCCTGGTTCCTCTGCCTCTTCTAAATCCAGCTTGCACTTTTGGGAGTTCTCGGTCCACATACTGCTTAAGCCTGCCTTGTAGAATTTTAAGCATAACCTTGCTAGCGTGTGAATTGAGTGCAATTGTGCGGTAGTTGGAGCATTCTTTGGCACTGCCCTTCTTTGGGATTGGGATGTAGACTGATCTTCTCCAATCCTCTGGCCACTGCTGAGTTTTCCAAATTTGCTGGCATATTGAGTGTAGCACCTTAACAGCATCATCTTTTAAAATTTTAAATAGTTCAGCTGGAATACCATTGCTTCCACTGGCCTTGTTATTTGCAATGCTTTCTAAGGCCCATTTGACTTCACTCTCCAGGATGTCTGGCTCAAGGTCAGCAACCACACTACCTAGCGTATACGAGACATCCATTTCTTTCTGGTATAGTCCCTCTGTGTGTAACCCTTTCCACTTTTGTCTTTTATTATGGAAATCTTTGCACGAAATGTTCCTTTCATATCTCCAATTTTCTTGAAAAGATCTCTGGTTCTTTCCGTTCTGTTGTTCTGTTGTTCTGTTCCCGTTCTGTTTCTTTGCATTGCTTGTTTAAGAAGGCCTTCTTGTCTCTCCTTGCTATTCTTTGGAAATCTGCATTCAATTTCCTGTATCTTTCACTATCTCCCTCGCATTTTGCTTGCCTTCTCTCTCCCGCTATTTGTAAGGCCTCGTTGGACAGCCACATTGCTTTCTTGCATTTCCTTTTCATTGAGATGGTTTTAGTTGCTGCCTCCTGCATAATGTTACGAGCCTCCATCCATAGTTCTTCAGGCACTCTGTCCAGCAATTCTAAATCCTTAAACCTGTTCCTCACTTCCACTGTGTATTCATAAGGGATTTGGTTTAGATTGTATCTTACCGGCCCAGTGGTTTTTCCTACTTTCTTCAGTTTAAGCTTGAATTTTGCTATAAGAAGCTGATGATCTGAGCCACAGTCAGCTCCAGGTCTTGTTTTTGCTGACTGTATAGAGCTTCTCCATCTTTGGCTGCAGAGAATATAATCAATCTGATTTCGATGCTGCCCATCTGGTGATGTCCATGTGTAGAGTCGTCTCTTGTGTTGTTGGAAAAGAGTGTTTGTGATGACCAGCTTGTTCTCTTGGCAGAACTCTATTAGCCTTTGCCCTGCTTCATTTTGAACTCCAAGGCCAAACTTGCCAGTTGTTCCTTTTATCTCTTGACTCCCTATTTTAGCATTCCAATCCCCTATAATGAGAAGAACATCCTTCTTTGGTGTCATTTCTATAAGGTGTTGTATGTCTTCATAGAATTGGTCAATTTCAGTTTCTTCAGCACCAGTGGTTGGTGCATAAACTTGGATTACTGTGATGTTAAAAGGTCTGCCTTGGATTCGTATCGAGATCATTCTATCATTTTTGAGATTACATCCCAGTACAGCTTTTGCCACTCTTTTGTTGACTATGAGGGCCACTCCATTTCTTTTACGGGATTTTTGCCCACAGTAGTGGATGTGATGGTCATCCGAACTGAATTTGCCCATTCCCATCCATTTTAGTTCACTGATGCCCAGGATGTCAATATTTATTCTTGCCATCTCATTTTTGACAACATCCAACTTACCCAGGTTCATGGTTCTTACATTCCAGGTTCCTATGCAATATTTTTCTTTACATCATTGGACTTTCCTTTCGCTTCCAGGCATATCCGCAACTGAGCGTCCTTTCGGTTTTGGCCTAGCCGCTTCATCAGCTCTGAATCTACTTGTGCTTGTCCTCCACTCTTCCTCAGTAGCATGTTGGATGCCTTCCGACCTGAGGGGCTCATCTTCCAGTGTCATAACTTTTATATGCCTGTTGTCTTTGTCCATGGAGTTTTCTTGGCAGGGATACTGGAGTGACTTGCCAGTTCCTCCTCCAGGTGGATCATGTTTGGTCAGAACTCTCCACTATGACCTGTCCATCTTGGGTGGCCCTGCACGGCATAGCTCATAGCTTCTCTGAGTTATTCAAGCCCCTTCGCCACGGCAAGGCAGTGATCCATGAAGGCAATCAGGAGAAATACCAGTCCCATAATGATAGTAATCCTTCTTCCACTTGAATCCTTTGGCACCCAGTGGCTGAGTCAGTTAGCAGAATACTTTATCGCCTCTAGCTCAGAGCATGCCTGTTAATTAAGTCCAAATTTCATCTTAAAAAGCAGGTTTCCAGTGCTCATGGCGACAGCTTTGGAGAGTTGCCAAAGAAACACATGGCGCTTTACACCCAGCGCCCCCTGCCCCTCATTCCTTCCAGACTGGGAGCAGGTGTTGGGTGATCTGTGGGTGAAGCTGCCCCCCCCCGGCCCTGGGTGGGTTGGGAGGATGATTACTCCCATCTCATCCTCAAATTCTGAACGAAACAGCTCTGGTGTAATGGACAGTTGTTCATCATGGCAGCCAAACAGGAAGTAAAAAATGTGGATGGATTTTCATCTGAGTTCCAGATTGCTAGAGGAGGGAAATTTACATTCATATCAAATGTAGGAGCCTCTATAACTGACTATATTATGGTGTCATATAACCTTTTAAATAGAGCTCTTGAGTTCAAAGTGGAAGAGCAGGTCAATAGCGACCACTTACCGCTCTGTCTCCTCCTCGAGGCAAGAAAGGATCTATTTTGTACAGACAAATTTGGATTCCCCAGGTCTACTGACGTGGAGTTGAGGTTCTCACGCATTAGATAGTCCAATGAACTGGACGAGGAAGTATCTGGGAGGTTACGCTCAGATATATTCCTCATTAGGAGAGACAACCTCTTAAACTCCTCATGCTCTGAAACTAGAATAAACTTGTTCCATGATTCGATTTCACTTTTTCAACCCTATTTGACTCCCAAAAAGGCAACGCGACGACCATTATACTCCAACAAATCGATCAGGAATGCCTTGCTATGAAGTGCTCTTTGTTGGGAAAATACAGGAACTATAGGTCTGCCAATCTACTCTCACTCCCTGCAGAGTGGTTTGAAGCTAAACAAAATTATAAAGCTTTGATCAAAATGAAAAAGCTTCAGGCCCAAAAGGAAGAGTAGCAATGTTTAATAGAGGCCTCTTGATGGAGAGACTCAGCCAGCTTTTGGAAAATAGACACAAAAGGTTGGCAAGATCTCCCCTCCAAAGTGGAATATACCATCTCTGTTGGGGTTTGGGAGTCATACGTCCAATCCTTATACACAACTAACCAACATCTACAGGCTCTGTCCCTACCTCTAAGTGATACTGGTGCTGAGTGGCCCCTGGTGTCAACTGAAGAAGCTCGCAGGCTCATTCAATCTCTTAAACCTGGCAAAGCTCCTGGTGCAGACAATATTTTACCTGAGCTTCTTAAGGCCAATGCTGATTGGTGGGCCCCAGTGCTTGCTGCCTTGTTCACCAGCATAGATCAGTCGGCTACCATCCCAGAGGATCGGGGTCTAGCAATCATCATCCCAATATACAAGAAAGGGAACAGATTGGACCCTGCTATTTACAGGCCAATTAGTCTCTAAAGCATTATCAGTAAACTATATACTGCCCACTTATGTAATAAACTTGAGGCATGGATGGGGCAAGAACATGTCCTTACAGAAGCATAAGCCGGTTTCAGGGCAAACCGGTCAAATTTAGACCAAGGCCTAGTACTCCAACATCTTGTGGAACAATATACCTCAAGAAAAGGAGGATCGCTCTATGCAGCTTTCATAGATTTTAAATCTGCCTTTGATTTAATATTGCGAGATAGGCTTTGGGGAAAACTAATTTTGTTGAAAGACAGAAGCGCCTGGTGTGCTCTGGTCCATGGGGTCACGAAGAGTCGGACACGACTAAACGACTAAACAACAACAAGTGCCTCAAACATAGACGTCTACTGTGTCTTATCCGCAGTTTATACGAAAATACTCGGGTCCGGGTTAGGTGTGACCAACAGGTCCATTTATCCAAGGTCATCCAAACCTCCCATGGTATTAAACAAGGCTGCGTCCTTGCGCCTACTGTATTCAACTTCTATATTAACTCCTTAGTAGGAAACATGGAGAAAGAAAATGCCCCCCCCCCTAAATTGGCTGGTACACACCTCCTGGTTCTCTTATATGCAGATGATGCCATCCTAATTTCCTTCTCCTGTGTAGGCCTAAGAAAACTTCTAAGATCTCTCACTGTTTATTGTAATGCTGAACAATTAACTATAGCAAATCCAAGGTTATGGTGTTCTCTAAAAAAAGAATGAGACACAAATGGAGAAATGACAATCGACCTATTGAACAGGTATCATCTTTTAAATACCTGGGTATAACCTTCCAGGAAAAGGGCTTGTGGTATTATCAGGTTAAAAATACTATTGCAAATGCTCAAAGATCTACCAAAGCTATTATAAGATTTTTCTATGGAAAAGGGGGGCAATATTTTCCGGGCGCCTCCCAGGTCTTTGCTGCAAAAATATTAACACAACTGACATATGGCTCTCAGATCTGCAGCTTCTCGAACCTAGCTGCCTTAGAATCATTCCAAACTAAGTTCTATCACTGCCTGCTAGGGATCCCTTTTTGTGTGTCTAACATAGCTGTCCACATGGAGGTCAGACAAATCCCTGTTAGGGCTCAGATATGGATTCTGAAGATCCATTATTGGTTAAAACTTATCTTTCCCCCTGTTGGGTTGACACCCTTAACCCTACTGGATTCCTACCAATCCAAATGGAAAGCTACACTGCATGAAAAGCTAAGAGGTTTTGGGTATTCCCCACAGGCCCTGATAGTTGTAGGTTATGAGAAAACTAGAGCAATAATCCGCCAACGAATTTGGGATGTGGAACTGCAAAGCCACATGAGCGAGATGAATAAACACCCAGCAATAAAAGATAATAGGAGAGGATTTAGCCCAGCAAATTATTTGTGAAAATTACAAATACCCAAATACAGATGGTCATTTACCCTCACTAGATTCGATGTGCTGCCATCTGCCTTATTGCAGGGCAGATTCGAGGGTAAACCATACATGGAACGAGGCTTGGTGGAGGTAGAAACTGTCTCTCATATCTTGTCACGCTGCCGTTTCTACAGGGATATACACTCGGTATTTATCACTCTTGTTATACAAAAATTTCCAAATGGGTCCGAACTTCAATGTCTAAAACTCCTGGTAGAGGACAAAGATCTAGAGATCATGCTAAGGGTCGCCAAATTCTGTGTGACTGCCATAAAACTTAGGGAACAAACTGTACTACTAAAATGATTAAGGTTTTAAATGACAATTTTAGGTTATATTTTAGTAATCAAGATTTAATATATATTTTTAACTGCTGCTATATCTGAATTGTCTCTGTTATACCCAATTGCAATTCAATGTATTCCAGTTGTGTTTTATAATTTTCCTGATATTGTAAGTGAGCCAGAACTGGTTTGTGACAGTAATAATTCATTCCTTCATTCAATTGTTGCTCCATGTCATAAGTTCCATTATCTTGATATACAGTGGTAGCTCGGGTTACATACGCTTGAGGTTACATACACTTCAGGTTACAGACTCCGTTAACCCAGAAATATTACCTTGGGTTAAGAAGTGAGAACAGAGTGAGAACAGAAATCATGCAGTGGCGGTGCAGTGGCAGCAGGAGGCCCCATTAGCTAAAGTGGTGCTTCAGGTTAAGAACAGTTTCAGGTTAAGAACAGACCTCCAGAACGAACTAAGTTCTTAACCTGAGGTACCACTTGTACTACATACAGTATGTACATCTATGGTATATATTGTTTATACTATTCTTATTTGTTAAAATATGTTGAAATACGATATTATATTCATTTTTATTATCTAGAACATGTATAACTGATGAAGCCCAGGAGGGCGAAACAAGGCACTATTCCGGAAATCCTTGTCAAGATTCTGTGGAACTGTAGTAGCTCCCATTTGGATTTTATGAACATACAAAGACATACGTGGAACAGAAACTAGCAGACATTTGGACTCCATGAATGAACTGATCTATTCGGACTTCCGTTTATATTGTTGTACTTTATGTGCTGATTATGTGCAAGAGAAATATTTGATACTGTGATAAAAATACAGATGAGAATTGTTTATGTGAATGCACAGCCGGTTACGTTTTGTGTGTGTTTTTTGTGTGTTTGTTGAATGTATTTTACATAACTCTAGGTTTGATGTTATTTTTTAAACAGCTACCAGCAGTGGCATGTGTGTGACATGACCTTTAATATAGCACAGCAGAACCCTTAAGTTGGAGCTGTTGGATGTATGCAGACAACACAACTGATGCCTCCTGAGGTTAGGGGGGCAAACACAGAATTCTCTGGAAGATAGACAAAGACTCTTATTGCAAATGCCTTTCCATTTTTCCCTTATTTAAGTAACTGCATAATGTTAAGTATAGTGACCTAATTTACTAGAATGCTTAAAATTAAATGCATTACTGTGTACTTAGCAGAGTAGCTAAATTGGAGCTAGGAAGCCAACTTCAATACTCTTTTCTTGAAATCGAAACAATGTCCAAACACATAAGCACACAGAATGGCACTGTGGTGTAGCAAGTACAGGATGTCATTATCAAGCCTCCTGATCCTCTCTCTTGTGGGATAAATATTGGAAGAAATGGATTATAAGATGTTTCCTCCCATGACAAAACTACTGAGGATTCATTAAGGGGGACAGTCCACACACTTTTAAGCAACCAATGCACTGGAGCTGACTCTAGGTGTTGCATTTTTTCCTGGATTCAGCATATGAAGTGAAGCAGTGGAATCAGATGGCGTGCAAACCTGAGTCTCATATTCCATGGAGCTGTTATCGCAGACTGTGGGGAGGATATTATCATTTAATGCTTTTTCCAAACATGGGAAAATGCAGACAGATGTTTAACAATTATTCCAAACTAAACTGCCAACCTAGCAGTTCGAAAGCACGTCAAAGTGCAAGTAGATAAATAGGTACCACTCCGGCGGGAAGGTAAACGGCGTTTCCGTGCACTGCTCTGGTTCACCAGAAGCGGCTTAGTCATGCTGGCCACATGACCTGGAAGCTGTCTGCGGACAAATGCCAGCTTCCTCGGCCAATAAAGCGAGTCGGTCATGACTGGACCTAATGGTCTTTTACCTCAAGCCAATATTCCATGTAAAATCCCAAGAAGAAAATGCATGGTTCTGTAAAACGCTTTTGCTAATGAAAATGTTTTCCTCCCTCTTCCAGTGAGAAGGTAGGGGATGGGGAAGGTGGACACATACCAGTTATGAGACAGCAAATCTTTGGCTGGAAAAGGTGCTGTATTTATTTATGCAGTTTTACTGGTACATACACCCAAATACACATGCTTTCATGGAAATTTTGGCTATAATGACTGTATTAACTTTGGCTGAAGACTTGAAACTATTTTCAGAAGCTTTCATAAATTTGCAGGAAGTACCTTTCCTCTTTTATTTATATTCAGTATTATTGGTAATTTTTGTATTAAAACAAATAGAAAGGGGTTTTTTAACTTTGTTCCCACCAACCCTTTGTGCCAACAAAAAGGGAGAGGAAAACATTTGAATCAATTTGTCTAAATGGCAACCCTTGCAGCTTAATTGCTCCTACTAGAGAAGCCTGGGACCTTGTGGGACAAGCTACATATAGCAAAGTAAACAAACACAGTAAAGTTAAGCAAGTGTTCATTGAGAGATTCAGGTCCTGCTGTCTCTTTCATGAGTAATGAACTGTTGACCACACAGACTTGGGGAAAAAATATGATCTTCAGATCCACCATCGGTTTGCAAGCAGGCACAGCATAGGCTTATAAGGATTCATTTGGCAGGATCAGAGAATCAATTACTGTAGAGGAAAGTTTAAGGGAGAAGATCAAGCATTTTTACTCTCCCACCCTCCCCCCCCAAAAAAAACTTGGTTTCCTTATGAAAAGGATCTTGCAGTCTTTGGGTTAGGAAAGACACAGGCTTTAAAACCTTCTTTTAGAGAGATTCAGTTGACTTACAGCACAGGTTCCTAAACTTATTTGGCCTACCACACTTTTTGCAGAAAAGGGTTCACCCAAGGATAGGAAAACCCCTCAGCTCCACTGCAACTGCCACATCCAGGGGAGGCATTGTCGCCATCCTGCAACGGCGCCTGACTTGGCGGTAAGCGCCATTACACAACAAATGGTTTTTCAAAAAATTATTCTCTTTCCTTCTTTATGCTTCAACCCCCCCCCCCCATTTTTATTCAATGCCCCCCAATTGCAGCCAAGGCTACTATTGCCTCTCTGGTATCGCCCACTAACACTAACTTACAGGAAGCCATGGCCACAAGGGAGAAAACAAAAGGCTGCAGGGAGCCTGCTAAGCTCCATCCTCACTGGCAACTTGAGCTCAGATTAACTCTTTCATGCACATGAGTGTGAGTAATTGTGTATGACAACAGTTTCCCTTTCACAGTGATTGTATCAGCTTTTTCCATGGTTGTCTCACATGGGGGATTGTTGTTATCCAGGCCACTGATCCATCCTGGGGTCAAGGGTTCCTGTTGTTTGTCATTTTTGGAATGCCTCCCTCTCCAAACCCTTGTAGCTTGACTGTATAGAACAGGAATGTCCAACATGTCGATCGCGATCTACTGATCGATCCTGGTCGATCTTTGGACCCTGAGTAATCTCCACCCCCCCCCCAAAACAAGTTCAACAACTCTTGCTCCCAAAAAAAAGCTCCACAACTCTGGTCCATCCTCCAATGACAATGGGTAGATCATTGCCAGTTTTTTTATACTGTGAGTAGATCGCAGTCTCTTGGGAGTTGGAGAATCACATCTTTCATCATCTTTCTGTTGGGAATTCAGGCATGTCAGAGACTGTAGTGTTTTAAGATATATGGTTTATTTTACACCTATGGTTCTCAGTGGAGGAAGAGCATTCACAGCATTACAACTCAAGAGGGGCTTGTTCCCCATGGCAGTGCAGCATTGGAGTCCAAGGCATTCTGCACACCATTCCTGTGCCTTTGCCCCAGCCTGGCAAGATGTTTCTACCCAACATGGCTTCTGTATGGAGCTCTGGCACCTCCTTTTTCCTTCCCAAGAACCTTTGCCAAGTGCCCCCTCCCCTTTTCTAAACCCCTCTGTTTTAAAAGGGACACATTTTTCCTGTGTGACATTATGCCCGCACCTTGGCAGTCCCTCAAATCTTCTGTCTCTGTCCACTCCTCAGAGCACGGTGGGGGAATAATAGCTTTTCACATTGTCAATAGCTCTTAATGGCCCAGCGCCTGGCTTTCCATTGTTTCTCAATCATAGAATCATAGAATCATAGAGTTGGAAGAGACCACAAGGGCCATCGAGTCCAACCCCCTGCCAAGCAGGAAACACCATCAGAGCACTCCTGACATATGGTTGTCAAGCCTCTGCTTAAAGACCTCCAAAGAAGGAGACTCCACCACACTCCTTGGCAGCAAATTCCACTGTCGAACAGCTCTTACTGTCAGGAAGTTCTTCCTAATGTTTAGGTGGAATCTTCTTTCTTGTAGTTTGGATCCATTGCTCCGTGTCCGCTTCTCTGGAGCAGCAGAAAACAACCTTTCTCCCTCCTCTATGTGACATCCTTTTATATATTTGAACATGGCTATCATATCCCCCCTTAACCTCCTCTTCTCCAGGCTAAACATGCCCAGCTCCCTTAGCCGTTCCTCATAAGGCATCGTTTCCAGGCCTTTGACCATTTTGGTTGCCCTCCTCTGGACACGTTCCAGTTTGTCAGTGTCCTTCTTGAACTGTGGTGCCCAGAACTGGACACAGTACTCCAGGTGAGGTCTGACCAGAGCAGAATACAGTGGCACTATAACTTCCCTTGATCTAGATGCTATACTCCTATTGATGCAGCCCAGAATTGCATTGGCTTTTTTAGCTGCCGCGTCACACTGTTGGCTCATGTCAAGTTTGTGGTCAACCAAGACTCCTAGATCCTTTTCACATGTACTGCTCTCAAGCCAGGTGTCACCCATCTTGTATTTGTGCCTCTCATTTTTTTTGCCCAAGTGCAATACTTTACATTTCTCCCTGTTAAAATTCATCTTGTTTGTTTTGGCCCAGTTCTCTAATCTGTCAAGGTCATTTTGAAGTGTGATCCTGTCCTCTGGGGTGTTAGCCACCCCTCCCAGTTTGGTGTCATCTGCAAATTTGATCAGGATGCCCTTGAGTCCATCATCCAAGTCGTTGATAAAGATGTTGAATAAGACCGGGCCCAAGACAGAACCCTGTGGCACCCCACTAGTCACTCTTCTCCAGGATGAAGAGGAACCATTGATGAGCACCCTTTGGGTTCGGTCAGTCAGCCAGTTACAAATCCACTGAGTGGTAGCATAGTCAAGACCGCATTTTACCAGCTTCTTAACAAGAATATCATGGGGCGCCTTGTCAAATGCCTTGCTGAAATCAAGGTAGGCTACATCCACTGCGTTCCCTTCATCTACCAGGCTTGTAATTCTGTCATAAAACGAGGTCAGGTTAGTCTGGCATGACTTATTTTTCAGAAATCCATGCTGACTATTGGTGATCACAGCATTTCTTTCTAGGTGCTCACAGACTGTTTGCTTAATGATCTGCTCCAGAATCTTCCCTGGTATTGATGTCAGATTGACTGGGCGGTAATTATTTGGGTCCTCTCTTTTCCCCTTTTTGAAAATAGGGACAACATTTGCCCTCCTCCAGTCTGCTGGGACTTCGCCTGTTCTCCAGGAATTCTCAAAGATGATTGCCAGTGGTTCTGAGATCACATCTGCCAGTTCTTTTAATACTCTTGGATGCAGTTCATCTGGCCCTGGAGACTTGAATACATCTAAACTAGCCAAGTATTCTTGTACTATCTCCTTAGTTATTCTGGGCTGTGTTTTCTCTACTGAATCATTTGCTCCAAATTCTTCAGGTTGGGCATTGTTTTCTTTATCGGAGAAGACTGAGGCAAAGAAGGCATTGAGGAGTTCAGCCCTTTCTGTGTCCCCTGTTTGCATTTCACCATCTTCTCCTCTGAGTGACCCCACTGTTTCTTTGTTCTTCCTTTTGCTACGAACATACATATAAAAGCCTTTTTTGTTGCTTTTAACCTCTCTAGCAAGCCTGAGTTCATTCTGTGCTTTAGCTTTTCTGACTTTGTGTCTACACGTGCTGGCTATTTGTTTGAATTCCTCTTTGGTGGTTTCCCCCCTTTTCCATTTTTTGTACACATCCTTTTTTAATCTTAACTCAGTTAAAAGTTCTTTAGATAGCCACCCTGGCTTCTTTAGGCACCTTCCATGTTTCTGTCTCATTGGTATTGCCTGAAGCAATTGGTATTGCTTTTACTATCTCCCTCTTAACAAACTCCCAGCCATCATGAACTCCCTTTCCTTTTAGTATTACTGTCCATGGGATCTCACCCAGCACTTCCCTAAGTTTTATGAAGTCGGCTTTCTTAAAGTCAAGAAATTGAGTCCTAGTATGCTTGGCTGCTCCTTTCCGTTGTATAGTAAACTTCAGAAGAGCATGATCACTTGCGCCTAATGATCCTTCCACTTCTACCCCATTAACCAGGTCATCGACATTGGTTAGGACCAGATCTAAAATGGCTGTTCCTCTTGTTGCTTCTCCCACTTTCTGGACAATGAAGTTGTCTGCAAGGCCAGTGAGGAATCTGTTTGACCTTATGCTCTTGGCTGAGTTTGACATCCAACAAATATCCGGGTAATTGAAGTCCCCCATTACTACTATCTCCCTTCCTTTTGCTTGCTTGGCCATCTGTTCCAGGAAGGCATCATCCATGTCCTCCGTTTGGCTTGGGGATCTATAGTAAACTCCCACAATGAGGTCACTGTTATTCTTCTCTCCCTTAATTTTGACCCAAATGCTCTCACTTTGGCTTTGAGGTTCTAAATCTTGGATCTCTTCACAGGTATACACATCCCTGACATATAACGCCACTCCTCCTCCTTTCTTGTCTGGTCTGTTTCTCTGAAATAGATTGTATCCCTCCATTTTTACATTCCAATCGTGGGACTTATCCCACCAGGTTTCAGTGATGCCTATTATGTCATATTTAGTTTGCTGTACCAAGAGCTCAAGCTCATCTTGTTTATTTCCCATGCTTTGTGCATTAGTGTACAGACATTGAAGTCCATTAGTCATTCCCCCGTGTCTCTTATTTAAGGATTTTTTCCTCCCACCACTAGGTCTTTGCACTTAGCTAGCCTGGCCAGCCGTGGAACTCAGAGAAGCTATGAACTATGCCAAGCAGGGCACCCAAGTTGAACAGGTCATAGTGGAGAGTTTTGACCAAACGTGATCCACCTGGAGCAGGAATCGGCAAGCCACTCCAGTATCCCTGCCAAGAAAACTCCATGGACAAAGACAACAGGTATATAAAAGTTATGACGCTGGAAGATGAGCCCCTCAGGTCGGAAGGCGTCCAACATGCTACTGGGGAAGAGCGGAGGACAAGTACAAGTAGATCCAGAGCTGATGAAGCGGCTGGGCCAAAGCCGAAAGGACGCTAAGTTGCGGATATGCATGGAAGCGAAAGGAAAGTCCAAGGCTGTAAAGAAAAATATTGCATAGGAACCTGGAATGTAAGAACCATGAACCTGGGTAAGTTGGATGTGGTCAAAAATGAGATGGCAAGAATAAATATTGACATCCTGGGCATCAGTGAACTAAAATGGACGGGAATGGGCGAATTCAGTTCGGATGACTATCATATCTACTACTGTGGGCAAGAATCCCGTAAAAGAAATGGAGTGGCCCTCATAGTCAACAAAAGAGTGGCGAAAGCTGTACTGGGATGCAATCTCAAAAATGATAGAATGATCTCGATACGAATCCAAGGCAGACCTTTTAACATCACAGTAATCCAAGTTTATGCACCAACTACTGGTGCTGAAGAAACTGAAATTGACCAATTCTATGAAGACTTACAACACCTTATAGAAGTGACACCAAATAAGGATGTTCTTCTCATTATAGGGGATTGGAATGCTAATGTAGGGAATCAAGAGATAAAAGGAACAACTGGCAAATTTGGTCTTGGAATTCAAAACGAAGCAGGGCAAAGGCTAATAGAGTTCTGTCAAGAGAACAAGCTGGTCATCACAAACACTCTTTTCCAACAACACAAGAGACGACTCTACACATGGACATCACCAGATGGGCAGCATCGAAATCAGATTGATTATATTCTCTGCAGCCAAAGATGGAGAAGTGTTTGCAGGGCAGCGGCTGAAGAAGGAGCCAAAAGGGGTTTCTTGTGTGTGTGATTCTTGTGGCTGATTAGCTGCAGTTTGAACCATCTTTTAGATTTAGGGGAGCTAGTCTCAAGCCCAACGACACATTCTCAAGATGGAGGGGGAGGGAACAGCTGCAGTCGCCTGCGGTTCCTGCGCAATGTTTGCCATCTTGCCAAAGGTTGCAGGCAGCTTTACGTGCAGCAATTGCATGTTGATTGCCCTCCTAAAAGACAAAGTCCAGCAACTGGAGGAACGTGTAGCTACGCTCCAAAGAATTAGAGAGCTGGAGCTCTTCTTGGAAGCAACAGAGCACACCGTCTCCACCAAGGAGGAGACAGGGGACTCCCCTGAGAAGGAGGCTAGTTCACCAACACAGGAGCCCGATATGTGGAGAAACGTGACTCAAAGAAGTAGGAGGCCCAGGGTTCGCTCTGATTGTCTAGAAATACACAATCGCTTTGAGGTCCTCTCCCCTAGCATGGAAGACGAAGAGCAGACTCCATTTGAGGATCTCTCCCTCATTACAGTCGATCACGTATATGAAGATGAGCAGCAAAGTCAGTCCTCAGGGAATGTGCAGGCGACCTTGGAACGGACCACTCACGGAAGAACCCCGACCAAACCTAAGAGAAGGCGTGTAGTGGTGATAGGGGATTCCTTACTGAGGGGAACAGAAGCAGTGATCTGTGGGCCTGACAAGATGTCTCGGGAAGTGTGCTGTCTCCCCGGGGCTAAGATCCAAGATGTAACTGAACGACTGCAAGGAATCATAAAACCCACTGACAAATACCCCTTCCTCTTGGTTCATGTGGGAACCAATGACACTGCAAGCAATAGCCTCCAGAAGATCAAAAGAGACTACGAGGCTCTGGGCAGGAAATTGAAGCAATTAAATGCACAAATCGTCATCTCATCTGTCCTCCCAGTTGAACGACGTGGCCCAGGGAAAGAGAGGAAAATAGTGGAAGTAAACAGCTGGCTTCGCAAATGGTGTAAACAGGAACGGTTTGGATTCTTAGATCACGGACTGCAGTTTCTTGAGGATGGACTTCTGGCAAGCGATGGGCTGCACCTCACAACGGTTGGGAGGAATGTTTTTGCCAAAAAACTAAGAAACCTCATCAGGAGGGCTTTAAACTGACTAATGTGGGGGAGGGAGACAGTGCTCCTGAAGGTAGGAGTCTATTAATTGATGAAGATGATCATCCAAATGTCATAGACCAAATGGAGCAAACAGCAAGCAGACCTAGTGGTGGGAGGAAAAAATCCTTAAATAAGAGACACGGGGGAATGACTAATGGACTTCAATGTCTGTACACTAATGCACAAAGCATGGGAAATAAACAAGATGAGCTTGAGCTCTTGGTACAGCAAACTAAATATGACATAATAGGCATCACTGAAACCTGGTGGGATAAGTCCCACGATTGGAATGTAAAAATGGAGGGATACAATCTATTTCAGAGAAACAGACCAGACAAGAAAGGAGGAGGAGTGGCGTTATATGTCAGGGATGTGTATACCTGTGAAGAGATCCAAGATTTAGAACCTCAAAGCCAAAGTGAGAGCATTTGGGTCAAAATTAAGGGAGAGAAGAATAATAGTGACCTCATTGTGGGAGTTTACTATAGATCCCCAAGCCAAACGGAGGACATAGATGATGCCTTCCTGGAACAGATGGCCAAGCATGCAAAAGGAAGGGAGATAGTAGTAATGGGGGACTTCAATTACCCAGATATTTGTTGGATGTCAAACTCAGCCAAGAGCATAAGGTCAAACAGATTCCTCACTGGCCTTGCAGACAACTTCATTGTCCAGAAAGTGGGAGAAGCAACAAGAGGAACAGCCATTTTAGATCTGGTCCTAACCAATGTCGATGACCTGGTTAATGGGGTAGAAGTGGAAGGATCATTAGGCGCAAGTGATCATGCTCTTCTGAAGTTTACTATACAACGGAAAGGAGCAGCCAAGCATACTAGGACTCAATTTCTTGACTTTAAGAAAGCCGACTTCATAAAACTTAGGGAAGTGCTGGGTGAGATCCCATGGACAGTAGTACTAAAAGGAAAGGGAGTTCATGATGGCTGGGAGTTTGTTAAGAGGGAGATAGTAAAAGCACAACTTCAGGCAATACCAATGAGACGGAAACATGGAAGGTGCCTAAAGAAGCCAGGGTGGCTATCTAAAGAACTTTTAACTGAGTTAAGATTAAAAAAGGATGTGTACAAAAAATGGAAAAGGGGGGAAACCACCAAAGAGGAATTCAAACAAATAGCCAGCACGTGTAGACACAAAGTCAGAAAAGCTAAAGCACAGAATGAACTCAGGCTTGCTAGAGAGGTTAAAAGCAACAAAAAAGGCTTTTATGGGTATGTTCGTAGCAAAAGGAAGAACAAAGAAACAGTGGGGTCACTCAGAGGAGAAGATGGTGAAATGCAAACAGGGGACACAGAAAGGGCTGAACTCCTCAATGCCTTCTTTGCCTCAGTCTTCTCCGATAAAGAAAACAATGCCCGACCTGAAGAATTTGGAGGAAATGATTCAGCAGAGGAAACACAGCCCAGAATAACTAAGGAGATAGTACAAGAATACTTGGCTAGTTTAGATGTATTCAAGTCTCCAGGGCCAGATGAACTGCATCCAAGAGTATTAAAAGAACTGGCAGATGTGATCTCAGAACCACTGGCAGTCATCTTTGAGAATTCCTGGAGAACAGGCGAAGTCCCGGCAGACTGGAGGAGGGCAAATGTTGTCCCTATTTTCAAAAAGGGGAAAAGAGAGGACCCAAATAATTACCGCCCAGTCAGTCTAACATCAATACCAGGGAAGATTCTGGAGCAGATCATTAAGCAAACAATCTGTGAGCACCTAGAAAGGAATGCTGTGATCACCAATAGTCAGCATGGATTTCTGAAAAATAAGTCATGTCAGACTAACCTGATCTCATTTTTTGACAGAATTACAAGCCTGGTAGATGAAGGGAACGCAGTGGATGTAGTCTACCTTGATTTCAGCAAGGCATTTGACAAGGTGCCCCATGATATTCTTGTAAAGAAGCTGGTAAAATGCGGTCTTGACTATGCTACCACTCAGTGGATTTGTAACTGGCTGACTGACCGGACCCAAAGGGTGCTCATCAATGGTTCCTCTTCATCCTGGAGAAGAGTGACTAGTGGGGTGCCACAGGGTTCTGTCTTGGGCCCGGTCTTATTCAACATCTTTATCAACGACTTGGATGATGGACTCAAGGGCATCCTGATCAAATTTGCAGATGACACCAAACTGGGAGGGGTGGCTAACACCCCAGAAGACAGGATCACACTTCAAAACGACCTTGACAGATTAGAGAACTGGGCCAAAACAAACAAGATGAATTTTAACAGGGAGAAATGTAAAGTATTGCACTTGGGCAAAAAAAATGAGAGGCACAAATACAAGATGGGTGACACCTGGCTTGAGAGCAGTACATGTGAAAAGGATCTAGGAGTCTTGGTTGACCACAAACTTGACATGAGCCAACAGTGTGACGCGGCAGCTAAAAAAGCCAATGCAATTCTGGGCTGCATCAATAGGAGTATAGCATCTAGATCAAGGGAAGTTATAGTGCCACTGTATTCTGCTCTGGTCAGACCTCACCTGGAGTACTGTGTCCAGTTCTGGGCACCACAGTTCAAGAAGGACACTGACAAACTAGAACGTGTACAGAGGAGGGCAACCAAAATGGTCAAAGGCCTGGAAACAATGCCTTATGAGGATCGGCTAAGGGAGCTGGGCATGTTTAGCCTGGAGAAGAGGAGGTTAAGGGGTGATATGATAGCCATGTTCAAATATATAAAAGGATGTCACATAGAGGAGGGAGAAAGGTTGTTTTCTGCTGCTCCAGAGAAGCGGACACGGAGCAATGGATACAAACTACAAGAAAGAAGATTCCACCTAAACATTAGGAAGAACTTCCTGACAGTAAGAGCTGTTCGACAGTGGAATTTGCTGCCAAGGAGTGTGGTGGAGTCTCCTTCTTTGGAGGTCTTTAAGCAGAGGCTTGACAACCATATGTCAGGAGTGCTCTGATGGTGTTTCCTGCTTGGCAGGGGGTTGGACTCGATGACCCTTGTGGTCTCTTCCAACTCTATGATTCTATGATTCTATGATTCTATACAGTCAGCAAAAACAAGACCTGGAGCTGACTGTGGCTCAGATCATCAGCTTCTTATAGCAAAATTCAAGCTTAAACTGAAGAAAGTAGGAAAAACCACTGGGCCGGTAAGATACAATCTAAACCAAATCCCTTATGAATACACAGTGGAAGTGAGGAACAGGTTTAAGGATTTAGAATTGCTGGACAGAGTGCCTGAAGAACTATGGATGGAGGCTCGAAACATTATACAGGAGGCAGCAACGAAAACCATCCCAATGAAAAGGAAATGCAAGAAAGCAAAGTGGCTGTCCAACGAGGCCTTACAAATAGTGGAGGAGAGAAGGCAAGCAAAATGCGAGGGAGATAGAGAAAGATACAGGAAATTGAATGCAGAATTCCAAAAAATAGCAAGGAGAGACAAGAAGGCCTTCTTAAATGAGCAATGCAAAGAAATAGAGGAAAACAACAGAATGGGAAGAACCAGAGATCTGTTCAAGAAAATTGGAGATATGAAAGGAACATTTCGTTCAAAGATTACCATAATAAAGGACAAAAGTGGTAAGGACCTAACAGAAGCAGAAGACATCAAGAAGAGGTGGCAAGAATACACAGAGGAATTATACCAGAAAGATATGGATGCCTCGTACACCTCAGGTAGTGTGGTTGCTGACCTTGAGCCAGACTTCCTGGAGAGTGAAGTCAAATGGGCCTTAGAAAGCATTGCAAATAACAAGGTCAGTGGAAGCAATGGTATTCCAGCTGAACTATTTAAAATTTTAAAAGATGATGCTGTTAAGGTGCTACACTCAATATGCCAGCAAGTTTGGAAAACTCAGCAGTGGCCAGAAGATTGGAGAAGGTCAGTCTACATCCCAATCCCAAAGAAGGGCAGTGCTAAAGAATGCTCCAACCACCGCACAATTGCACTCATTTCACACGCAAGCAAGGTTATGCTTAAAATTCTTCAAGGAAGGCTCAAGCAGTATGTGGACCGAGAACTCCCAGAAGTGCAAGCTGGATATAGAAGAGGCAGGGGAACCAGAGACCAAATTGCAAACATGCGCTGGATTATGGAGAAAGCTAGAGAGTTCCAGAAAGACATCTACTTCTGCTTCATTGACTATGCAAAAGCCTTTGACTGTGTCGATCACAGCAAACTATGGCAAGTTCTTAAAGAAATGGGAGTGCCTGATCACCTCATCTGCCTCCTGAGAAATCTCTATGTGGAACAAGAAGCTACAGTTAGAACTGGATATGGAACAACTGATTGGTTCAAAATTGGGAAAGGAGTACGACAAGGCTGTACTTTGTCTCCCTGCTTATTTAACTTATATGCAGAATTCATCATGCGAAAGGCTGGGCTGGATGAATCCCTAGCCGGAATTAAGATTGCTGGAAGAAATATCAACAACCTCAGATATGCAGATGACACAACCTTGATGGCAGAAAGTGAGGAGGAATTAAAAAACCTTTTATTGAGGGTGAAAGAGTAGAGCACAAAATATGGTCTGAAGCTCAACATCAAAAAAACGAAAATCATGGCCACTGGTCCCATCACCTCCTGGCAAATAGAAGGGGAGGAAATGGAGGCAGTGAGATATTTTACTTTCTTGGGCTCCATGATCACTGCAGATGGTGACAGCAGCCATGAAATTAAGAGACGCCTGCTTCTTGGGAGGAAAGCAATGGCAAACCTAGATAGCATTTTAAAAAGTAGAGACATCACCTTGCCAACAAAGGTCCGTATAGTAAAAGCTATGGTTTTCCCAGTAGTGATGTATGGAAGTGAGAGCTGGACCATAAAGAAGGCTGATCGCCGAAGAATTGACGCTTTTGAATTATGGTGCTGGAGGAGACTCTTGAGAGTCCCATGGACTGCAAGAAGATCAAACGCATCCATTCTTAAGGAAATCAGCCCTGAGTGCTCACTGGAAGGACAGATTGTGAAGCTGAGGCTCCAATACTTTGGCCACCTCATGAGAAAAGAAGACTCACTGGAAAAGACCCTGATGTTGGGAAAGATGGAGGGCACAAGGAGAAGGGGACGACAGAGGAAGAAATGGTTAGACAGTGTTCTCGAAGCTACAAACATGAATCTGACCAAACTGCGGGTGGCAGTGGAAGACAGAAGTGCCTGGCGTGCTCTGGTCCATGGGGTCACAAAGAGTCGGACACGACTGAACGACTAAACAACAACAGCCTGGCCAGGCTGGTTTGCATAAGCTAACCCAGGAATTTCTTGTCGGGCACAGTTCTGCAGCTTGTATTTTCCCTAGACTCTGATACCCCAGATCTATGACATTACATTTTGCGAGTAGCACCAGTATTTGTTTGTTTGTTTGGTAGCAACTTAAGAGTCAGCCCTTTTAAATATTTTGAAGATTTAGCCTTGACCTATAGGTTTGTATTTTTATACTTTATGTGACAGAAGCCTTCATGATAACTAAACGATCCTTTTGTGTTACAGTCTTTGGAAGAGACAAGCCTTGGTGGTGTAGCTCCATTGAGTCAAATATTTCAGAAGAACTACCATAATTCACTGCAATTACGGTATACCAGTTTATAAGCTTTGGATCTCATTTAAACATCTGACATTATTTATTATATTAATACTCTGGATGATGAACAGATTTTTGTAAAGACAAAGATTAATGCTGTTTTGAAAAGGAATGAGATGTAGTTTGCATTTAGAGGCAACACTACCTAATTTGTAGTTTCTGAAACAATATGTGAACTGAAGCACAGCTGTCCTTTGAAATTTGCACTTTTGCAACACAGTTCATCAGCTGAGTAAGCCAAGCTGTGTAAAAGTGCATAAAAATGAGTCCTGTCAGGGTGAAAGGTGGGGTATAAATAAATCTGTACTAATAATACATTACTGAGAATAACATACAGAGCTAATGAAAATTGTATAAAAAATTAGCCAAAAAATAGGTAAAAATTGCAAACAACGTACACATTAGGATAAAGTTGCACTAGAATGCTAATGAAATTTCACAAGGATTTTCTTTTTTAAACTGCAAATTGATGTTGAGAACTGAACTTAAGATTTGAAAAATTAGAATAAAATTGTCTGATTTGCCCATTACTAACAGTCGACTTGTTACACTCATTCACCCATCTGCCAAAAACAGACCAGTATATTCTAACCTCTTTTATTTTTCTTATGGTACATCAACCATAACTATGGCCCCAAATAAGTTACTACCCAGTTATATTTCAACCATTAAGGAAACAATATTTTCAACAAATCCTTTCTACATGAAGAATACCATTATTGCTATTATCCACAGCAGGGGATAGCAAAAATCTGGATGAAAGATACCCCACAGCTTATTCCGGTTCTGATGTGCTGCTGGTAATTTTGCCATTACTGCCTTTGGCAAGATATAATTTTCCACCACAAACTGCCATACTGTAAACTTAGCAGGAAGAGAGTGATCATTTCATTTTGCTTGAAGAAATGAGGAATTACAACATCAGCACAAACCAATACCTCATGTTCCAGATAATCTGTAATTAAAAACAATATCCTGAATGTTTTCTGCATTAACACTTGATGGAATAATCCTCCTAATTTCGGCTGTAGGAGAAGGCTGTATTAACATTTTTAGCTTTCTTTTTGAGTGGAATGGATTGTATCAATATAAAAGTTCTAAAAACGAACAGTAATATAGCATGCAAAGTTGTTATAGGAGATTTCAGTCTCCAGTGTTGTCACAGACTGCTAGATTTTTAATAGCACCAGACTCACTTTGAAACCGACATAAATATTAGGAAGCATCATTTCTGATCAAACGAGTTTGTTCTATCCAAAGTGTCAGAGTTACTGGGATTGCATGTAACTGATTGCAGAAAAAGAGGGAAGCCAGTGGACTGTATCCATTGTTTTCTTTTCATTCACAGAGGAATCTTCAATCCATTTTGTGAGGAGAAAGTGAAGGAGGGTGAGTGATTTTTGCAAATTCCCCCTTTCTTCTGCAGCCCCTTGTGCCACCTCAGCCCTCCTCTGGGCAGAGGGTGTGCAGCAAAAGGAGGAACCCCCTCCCCCATTCACTGCCATTCACAGAAAGGGTTCAAAGAGCCTTCCATGAAACAACATATTTTTCTGCCCAATTTTGAGGTTTCTTGACCTAGGATTTTTAAATATAAAGGACAGCAAGGAAAGATTGTGTAAGGAGCTGCAGCCTAAGAGACTGTAGTATATTGTGACACTGGTTCTATAAGAGTAGTCCTACAACTCCTAGAGAGGGGCTGCCTACTTCTTGTAGGCGAGGAGAGTGTGTGGGAGCTCAGGGAGGAGAGCTTGAAGGCAGCAGGAACTGTTTTGTATGTGTGTGCTGAGCATGATGAAGCACGTGGGCATCCATTGGAGTCATCCTTGGAGAGTCACCCACACCACTGCGGTGCTGTGTCTGCTCAACACTGCAGAGCTGCCTGGGGTGGGTGGGACTGGGACAATGAGGAGTCTCATATTTTAAATGGCACATGCTCAGTTGTTTCTCAAGGCTGGCATGTGTGTTTGTGTACAGTATGTGCTTTGCTGGGAGTTGTAAGCCTCCACTAGCTCAGAGCATTTTTGTGGCCCACAAAAACCACATTTTTTGTGTGTCTTTAAGATACTAAAAGACTTAGAGGTGTTCCATTGGGGGGGGGAGTGGCCATTGTTTTGGGAACTGCATCTAACCACCTTTATCTCCTGCAACTGGAGGTTCCAAGACAGGATCCCAGCCACATAAGTAACAGAAGTGGGCAACCATGGTGTAAATGTAACCGCTGCAAATGTTTCTTGACTCTTGACACTCTTTGTGTGCATTTACTGCACCTGTGTTCAGCCATTCATCTGAGCAAGCAGAGTCTTAAAACGTGGCTGGAGGCAGACAGACAAGCCTCCCTGCCAACATTCCTGGGTGTGTGGGCTCCTTCTTACACCTTTGCACAGTTTGTTCTTGGTTTGCAAAAAAATTGTATGTTTTGTTGAAGGATTGCATAATAATACATTGAAGTGCTATGTAGTTTTTGTTGTTGCTGCTGTTGCCATTTATTATCTGCATTGTTTTTCTCATCAGTTTCCACTGGACGTGACATGTCCATCCCCTTCCAAAACCACCTGCGACTATTTGTGAACTATTAAGTATATTTGATTCATGCCAATGCCAAATGGTACAATCTTTTGTAAAATTGTAATAAGTATGCCGATGAGGAAATAGAAAGAATAATACACCTTTTGTTGGCCTCTTTGGTGGTTGGAGAGTCCTGTGAAATCTGACACATTCATGTATGTCAGCAAGATATTGCCTTAATTAAAGGTTTCACGGTAATTTATTCAAACGACTGTTCTACTCCTTATGGGACATACAGCCTTTATCCTGAGAACATAAATATAATACTGATAATACTGAGGAACTGGACACAGAGAAATATATTTATTGCCCAGATTTGAAATGCCTCTCCTTAAACTTCTGAGGGTGATGGAACTACCAAGAGGGGGCCCCTCTGCTGATTTTTAAATGGGGATCCAGTGCAGAGTGGGGATCCTAGAAATTATGGCTAATTAGTTTAACATGTCCCGGGAATACTAGTGGGAAGTACTGTTAAAGGTAAAATAACCAAACAAAGAACAAGCCTTGCTGAAGCAGAGCCAGCATGGCTTTTGCAAAGGGAAGTCCTGGCTCACCAAGATTCACCCAAGGGGAAAGCAGTGGGACAAGAAGAAGTCTGGACGAGCCCATAGAGAGGGGCAAGGAGGACCTGCATTTAGCCCCCATCGCTAGTATAGAGCAATGTACTGGCTGTCAAAATGCAGAGGTGTGGGGTTTCTTTTTTTAATGGGATAAACTTGAAGATAACAACTGATTCAAGAGATATGACACAGTGGCAAAAAATATCCATAAATTTATTTGTCAATTGAAACGACCAAGGCTTGCAAAGAACCCAAAGTAAAACCAATTAGAAGGGGATGAGGACACTCCCAAACCCCGAAATATTATCAAGCAAACCACAGCAACCAAGAATTGTCCTGTTATAGTTAGAGGGAGCTTCAGAAAAGCTACAGGTAGGCATCAAAGCAAAAAGGGAAACATTTGCAGTTAATAGAACAAGCCACATTTGTGTGCTGTATGGGCAGGAGCAGGAGACCTAAAAACCCTTCTTATACACCATGTTAAAAAAAGGGGGGGGGGATGAATTTTAGGAAAATTATTATGAAAAAATCCCTGTTCCCATTCCTCTCACATCCAAATTTATCTCATGTTCCTAAAGAAGATAACTACATAAGATGGAAAACAAAAATCATGTAGAATGATTTTTTTACAATAATAGCAATATAGCAGTATAAACTCAGCAGTAAAAACTCAGTAAGGTAAAGGGACCCCTGACCATTAGGTCCAGTCGTGACCGACTCTGGGGTTGCGGCGCTCATCTTGCTTTATTGGCTGAGGGACCCCTGACCATTAGGTCCAGTCGTGACCGACTCTGGGGTTGCGGCGCTCATCTTGCTTTATTGGCTGAGGGAGCCGGCGTACAGCTTTCAGGTCATGTGGCCAGCATGACTAAGCTGCTTCTGGTGAACCAGAGCAGTGCACAGAAATGCCGTTTACCTTCCCGCCAGAACGGTACCTATTTGTCTACTTGCACTTTGACGTGCTTTCAAACTGCTAGTTTGGCAGGAGCTGGGACCGAGCACTGGGAGCTTACCCCGTCGCGGGGATTCGAACCGCCGACTTTCTGATCGGCAAGCCCTAGGCTCTGTGGTATCCATTCCTTCTCTCTTTCAGGACTAATCCCTTTTATTAACTACTTTTCCCCAAGATGAAGTAGAGGACTGCTTTTAAAACTACACTTAGCTGTGACTTAGCGGTCAGCTGTCCACTGGCTCTACTATGTCACAGCAGATGACAGATTGATATACTTAAGTGAATTTAATAAAAGCACAAAAGCATAAGAAAGCATGAAAGTACAAACTTCTTCATCTGGAGCAGCTTGAGAGGATGGTTGAAAACTAGGGCTGTATCATATGCTCTGTAGTTAAACATTAAAAAGTGAAAAATTCCACTCAGTGTTCAGCTAAAAATTGAAAACGCAAATCAGTTTTTATAACTGTACTGAAATAGCTGGTTTCTAGGTTTAAATTCTATCAACCTCTGGTATTTATTTTCAAGTAGCTGCTGGGCTACAAGCAGTTTTGGCTGAGTAGAAATCCCCCACACCACACCACCCGCACCACCCAGACCATTTAGGGTGCAAATACAGAACGACCTTTGCACATGGTGACCACTACTGAACAATGTGCATTGTGGTTTTCCAACTTCCACAATTCATGTTTAATATATTTTTCCATTTGTGCTTGAGCTGAGAAAGTGTGTTGGAGGCTGGCAAACGAGCTCATAAATTGGTTCAGTGGGTCATATGAGATGATATCTTCACATCTGCATATCTTAAATACCATAGAGATTGAAGTGTCTTAACTTGATAACAGTCCTTCATACATTGTACTGAGCCATGAAACACTATGGATTTTCCCATTTTGGTGTTTGAACTTTATACCCAACAAGCTTTCTTTGCAACCAAGAACTTGGAACAGCAGCTTTTGTTGCAGCTGCCAGACTAACTTAAGATTCATTCAGCCATTGCTAAAACACAAAACAACCCCCAACTGGTCTTTCAGATTTATTTCCATAGTAATAAAGGAAACAGAAGTCCTCCTCCATCAAAATTTAGTTTATTTCACTAAAAAGCACTGTGGCACTGCAGCTCAAAGTTCCTGCCACATCAGGACACGACAGCACATGTTACAAGACACCTTGTGCATTCAGCATATACTAGTGTGGTTGTGCATTTGTATTCTTTGATCATGTGAATATGCCCACTTTTTTATTCTTGTTTGGCACCATTGTTTTAGCTACCTGTTGCTTTTTTTCTTAGGTTAGTGACATAGATGATGTCACCCAGTTCGGGATCATACAGAAAGTTAAAGTTGTGATCATGAAGTCATCCACATTGCCAGTCAGATACGGCTACATGGTGAGATCACCAAGGGCAAACAAGGACAGTACATAAATAAGCAAACTCAGCTCTATTGAAAACTATAAGCCCTTTAACAGATTAGTGTGCACATTTTAAGCAGCTGTTGAGTTTTTTTAGAGTGGAGTCACACAGAACCACCTAACGCAGAACTCCAGTGTACACTGGGTTTCCATGGCTGCAAACCATAGAGCCATGGAAGTAGATTCAGCTTCCTGAGAATGAGATTTTGTGTGTGGTTTTTAAAAGCAAGTTTCTAATAATTGTGGTTGAGGGGAGATATGCTTGAAAGTAGATGAGACCCTAAGTATATTATGCTATGTATAAATGTGACTTTAAAAAAATGTATTATTTTGCTGTTTGTCACCCTGGGCTATTTTGGGAGAAAGGACAGGATAGAATATTTTTATTATAATGCTGATGATTAAGTATTTTTAGCACAGGCTTTGGATTTCTTGGGTCAATAATTTCTTTATTAATTTTTGTTGTTGTTTATTTGTTTAGTCGTGACCCCATGGAGCAGAGCACGCCAGGCACTCCTGTCTTCCACTGTCTCCCACAGTTTGGTCAAACTCTTGTTAGTATCTTTGAGAATACTTTCCAACCATCTCATCCTCTATCGTCCCCTTTTCCTTGAGCCCTCAACATCAGGGCACAACATCAGGGTCTTTTCCTTTTTATATATATATAATATTTTTATTAGTTTTTAGCATACAAGATTTGAAAGACATATCACACAAATTATTACACACATATTCTTATTTGGACTTCCTTCAGCTCTGCCGATAATCCTCCATTGTAATCACCTCTCCTGCAATTCTTAACTTAATATTGCCTTCACATTTCTTAACAGATCATCTCTCCCTTTCTATTTTTACAATATTTCTTAAGTTACTCCTCACAGAACTTCTTGTAAGTCTACAAACGTAGTCTGATCATCACAAATGCTTTTCAAATACTCTATAAATTTAGTCCAGTCTTCGGTGAACCTCTGGTCCTGCCAGTTTTGGATCCTTCCTGCTTCTGGTTTCTTTATAAATGTATATTTCAATATTTTTTTCAACTCATTATTATATATCCTCTCCCAGAAGCATTTCACCTTTTTGCATTCCCACCACATATGGCAGGGGAGACACCTTGATCACATCAGGGTCTTTTCCAGGGAGTCTTCTCTTCTCAGGAGGTGGCCAAAGTATTGGAGCCTCAGCTTCAGGATCTGTCCTTCCAGTGAGCACTCAGGGCTGATTTCCTTCAGAATGGATAGGTTTGATCTTCTTGCAGTCCATGGAACTCTCAAGAGTCTCCTTCAGCACCATAACTCAAAAGCATCAATTTTTCAGCAATCAGCTCTCACTTCCATACATCACTACTGGGGAAACCATAGCTTTCACTATATTAACTATATTTAACTATATTGTCGGCAAGGCGATGTCTCTACTTTTTAAGATGCTGTCTAGGTTTGTCATCGCTTTTCTCCCAAGAAGCAGGTGTCTTTTAATTTCTGCAGGTGCTGCCACCATCTGCAGTGATCATGGAGCCCAAGAAAGTAAAATCTCTCACTGCCTCCATTTTTTCCCCTTCTATTTGCCAGGAGGTGATGGGACCAGTGGCCATGATCTTAGTTTTTTTGATGTTGAACTTCAGACCATATTTTGCGCTCTCCTCTTTCACCCTCATTAAAAGGTTCTTTAATTCCTCCTCACTTTCTGCCATCAAGGTTGTGTCATCTGCATATCTGAGGTTGTTGATATTTCTTCTGGCAATCTTAATTCTGGCTTGGGATTCATCCAGTCCAGCCTTTCGCATGATGAATTCTGCATATAAGGGAGACAATATACGGCCGTGTCATTCTCCTTTCCCAATTTTGAACCAGTTCTAACTGTAGCTTCTTGTCCCACATAGAGAATTTTAAGCATAAGCTTGCTAGCATGTGAAATGAGTGCAGTTGTGCAGTAGCTGGAGTATTCTTTGGGATTGGGATGTAGACTGATCTTCTCCAATCCTCTGGCCACTGCTGTGTTTTCCAAACATGCTGGCATATTGAGTGTAGCACCTTAACAGCATCATCTTTAAAAATTTTAAATAGTTCAGCTAGAATGTCATCACTTCCACTGGCCTTGTTATTAGCAGTGCTTTTGATGGCACATTTGACTTCACTCCCCAGGATATCTGGTTCAAGGTCAGCAACCACACTACCTGGGGTGTACGAGACATCTGTATCTTTCTGGTATAATTTCTCTGTGTATTCTTGCCACCTCTTCTTGATGTCTTGATGTATAATGTTACAAGTCTCCATCCATAGTTCTTCAGGCACTCTGTCCACCAAATCTAAATCCTTAAAACTGTTCCTCACTTCCACTGTTTATTCATAAGGGATTAGATTTAGATTGTATCTTACTGGCCCAGTGGTTTTCCCTGCTTTCTTCAGTTTAAGCTTGAATTTTGCTATAAGAAGCTGATGATCTGAGCCACACTCAGGTCCGTCTTTGGGACCACACTCAGGACCACACTCAGGTCCGAGCTATGCACAGCATAGCTCTGAGTTATTCAATCCCCTTCGCCATGACAAGGCAGTGATCCATGAAGGAGTTATTAATTTTTAGTGCAGTCTAAAAATCCCTTAAATCAACTATTGCCCCTTTGCACAGCCTTCCCATATAATCGCAGGACCAAAACAATCTGAAGCCAGTTTTGAGGGAGCATCTTCCCAACCCAATAGGAATTTATTTGTCAACTTGCCAGGTTAGTTTTATAATTGTGCTTGCTATAAAACATGCTATAAAACATCTATTCTGTTATACCTGTCAAATTTATTACCTACATGTCAACCCCCCCCCCCCCATATTTAGGACTTGTGGCTATATTCACCAAAACAAATCTCTAATTACCTGCCATTTATATAGATCACTGGTTTTCAAACATCTGCCTTCAAGGGACACTTGCCACATCACATTTTCAGTTGAAGACCACAGTTGAAGACCACAGAAGAACCCTTCTGCATTGCAGAGGGTTTTGGGTATGGTCTAAAGTACACAGGCCATCTCTGGCATCAGTCAGAGCCATTAGGTGTCATTATTACCCCTCTCTATCCCTCCTGATGCTGTGCACTGCAGTGTCAGTGCAAGTGCTATTTTAGGAAAACTTGGTAGCCATTTCTGATTGTTTCCTTGTGTGTGGATAATGTCATTACATAGTCTAGTCTTTAGGTGGCACTAGACATAGTTGTATCTGGCTCGGATCAGGTGTCTCCTGTTACTGCTCTGTTCTTTTTGGAGAGAAGCATCAAAGTTCTTGTGTTCCTAACTAGTTTGACCTAATATTCTGTGATACCTTGAGGCACCCAAATAAATCTTGCACCCTTGCCAAAAGAACCTAGGGCTATGTGAACCATAGTTGAAAAACCACAAACTTTTCACATGCTTCAGTTTTTAAAGAAAAAAATGGATCTGTGTTATTTTCTGAAGCCTTACCAGAGGCAGCTGGGTGTTATAATGTTTCCAGGGCCGTCTTTGCCCAGGGCTGCAAGGGGCGTGGGGCATCTGGGCAGCAAATTCTGGGGGGCGCCAGGTGCCCACAACTGAAGCCGCCTAAGTTCCCATCCCCACCTCCCCGGGCAGGGAAACAGGGGCTGGACCTGCCGCTGTTCTCTCCTCCTCACCACCACCACCTCTTTTTCTGCCTGTGCCCCGCACCTCCCTCTCTCCTCCACCCCCCCTCCAGCCTCTCCACCCTGCTCGGCTGGGCTTGGCAAGGCAGAGGCGGCCGAGGGAGCAAGCCGCGGGATTCCTGCGCTCTCTCCAGGTGTCAGTGAGTCCGGCTCGCGCGACTTTGGACTTTCTCTTCTCCCTCCGGCTAAGGCTCAGCTTCATCAAGTCCCCCGTGGCTTCCCTATTCCATCAACGGAAAGAGCAAAAAACGGGGGCAGGGGAGCCTTATGCGAAACAAGACTGATCACACATACAACCGCAATTTTGTGTATACATACACCTCTTTCCACCTAACTCTGTGCTTTTGTGGATGGGGATTCGCCTCTCTCCCTCCCTCCCCACACTTAAAAAACCCAGAGAGAGAATGAGGCAGATGAAACAGGCACCGGGGAGGGGGGGAATGGGAAAGACAAATAAATAAAGCAACTTCCCCCCGCCTCTTTCTGAGTTATTAAGTGGATTGCAAGGGCGTGTCTCGCGTACCAGGGGTGGGGGGCTGATGGGGGCGAGAGACAGAAGTGGCAGGGAAATATAGAAAAAGCAAGAGGAGAAAGAAGATTGGGGTGAGGTTGAACTGAATGGTGGAGAGTGAGCGGGGTGGGGTGGGGAGGGGTCTTGCTTTGTAATGTTGCAAAATCTAACCAAACAGATCCTTCAACAAATATCCTGCAACAAAGAAAACTCGGACGTAACTGACAGGAGAGAGCATTATCTCTCTCCCACCCTGCCCCACATCTTCCCATCCCAGCGCCTTAGTCTTTTCAGCAGTTTACCAGGGGTTGGCAACCTGATGCATATGGACCACAAGCAGCCCACGGGGGTCATTTAAACTGCCTATGAGCTGCCCCCGAACCGAGCCGCCTGCTCAATGAGTCCCCACGTGCTGCGCTAAACCAGCGCGAAGCAAGGACCCACTTCCACAGCGACGGAAATTGCATCTGCACATGCACAGATGCCAGAAATCGTGTCTGTGCAGATGCGATCCAGCCCACGGAGCGATCTCTGCAGGAATGAACCAGCCCAGGGAGGTAAACCTTGCCAACCGTTGGCTGAGACAAACCAGGTTAACCCTTTGGTGGATGGAATGCCAGCTGGGGGGGTGACAAAATGGCAGGCAGTACAGGCTCCACGCTGCCTCCCCCCCCCCCAGATGTAGGGCGGCATGTTGCGCCTTGTTTTGGCCTGTACACGCTGTGTCCTGAGCACCATATGATGTTGTGGTCTTGGTACAGTGCGTCCTGTGGTGTGCACCAAGCAGTGGGTTCCTTTGCAGATTTAGCCGCTGGCAGCTCGTGCTCCAAGCATTGGGTTTTGTTGGTGCTGTTGACGGTGCCCCTTCGTCCCGCAACCATCTTTTTCTTAAAGGTAAACAGTTGTGGCAACTTCTTCCCAAAAAAGGTCAACAACTTTGGGGGGTTAAACTAAATTTGGCACTGGGCAGATCTTTGCGCCCTGGCAGCGCATATGCTAAAGACGGCCTTGAACGTCTCTTCATACAGACACACATGTGCATCATGGGTCCACTTCCTGTCAGCTAAGGTGGCCCAATTGCATCTTTTAAAAATACATGAAAAAATCCACAGCCACCACAATTTTCAGGAAAACCATTTCAACCTTGTTTATCTCCTGAAAATGTGCCTCCCTATTATAGTTGATGAAATCCTATCAACATCCTTAGAGAATTGTTCCGACTCAAGTGTTGTGGTCAGAAAAACTTAAAACACCAACTTCTAAACTTGAACTTACACCACAGTTAAGCTAAGAAAAGTAAGGAATTAAGGGGGGGGGTTAACAAGATGAGTTTTAGTTTCTGGGAGGTTTCACTTTCTGCCTTTTTGGAATATCTGAATCCAAGCAAGTGTGTGTGTGTGTGTGTGTGTGTGTGTGTGTGTTTAAAAATCCACGACCTAAGTACCACCAACCACCACTAATATTCCTCCATGTGTTTAATAAAGCGCGTTTTAATTTTACCCTCATTTTTGCACTTTTGGTTTAAGAAGACATATTTCTTGTTAGAAGACAACAAACATGTTTTGGAATGGCTAATTAATGAGAAATCAAAAAGGCATGTCTTTACCAAATGTCTGAAGTAACTGATTAGTCATGCTTCACATGTGGCAGAGGGAAGATATTCCAGAGTGCAGGGACAAACTGTAGGGGCAGCGTGACCATCCAAGTGCACACTGATCTCTTTCCCCGTGTACTTCATTTGGAGTAGAAAAAAGGAGAAAGATTAGTAGTCATAGGCTTTATGTGAGAGGGGTTGAATTTATAACTGGTGTACAGTTTTACAAGATGTCACCCAGTTTTGCAAAGTGCAGATAAAACACGAATTCAGCAACGAAAGATTAAAAAACCCCAATAATAACTACATGAATCTTCCCAAACTATTAACATTCTGCAGCAAAGATTATAACTCTAAGCAGGGATTATTAACGTCAATATACATATATTGTTACATACCACCCCAATCTCTGGGCAGTGCAAGATTCCAGGGGTCCAAACAGTCAACCCATATTGTGCTCTGGTTCCTCCTCTCCAGCTTGCTGTGTTTAACAAACCAACACCTTTCCCCCTCAATCACACCACAGCCAACTGAAATCCTAAAACCTCCTCCTAATGAAAACTCTGGCATTGCCATCTGACTAACTATCTCAGAGCTCATGGAGGATTTCCCACTAATTGCTGGCCAGCATAGAGTCTTGGTTTTGCTGATAGCCCACCTCTGTGTCTTTGTTCTCTGCTAATGGTCCATGTTTCTGCAATCTTTTGAGTGCTAGGAGCTGAGTCTAGCTATTAAGAGTCTGACCCCCAGTTTAAACCTCCAAGCATTGATAAAATGCTAACAAATACTAAATCCAGGAATTATGGGTGCCTTGCACCCACAAACTCTGGCGTTCATGAACCCCCATAACAATATCAACATGGCAAGGAGAAGGGCTACACCAAGTAGTCCTTCCCCTGATACTCATTCTGATACTCATTCTAGTTTCCCCTAAAGTACTAAGCTTTAGTGAAATGGCTAAATATTTTTGACTTCAAGAGAATGTGAATTATTGTCACTCATTTATAATCCATTATCTAGAGGTGTTAGGAATGACCTAACGCCAGTGGTCTGAGATAACCCAGAAGCTGGGAATCAGGAATTTTACAAGAAGACTGGATCTGAGGGATTAAGTTGGGCCTGAGAAGTAAGACTTGTCCACACTAGAGTTTACTGTGGATTTGAATCTTCTTGTGTCTTAATTCTCCCCAGCCCCACAAAGCATCTGCACCATGTTCCCCTCTCTAAGTAACAGCCCACACTTTATGCTCACTTAATCCAGATTTTCCCAATCCATCGGTAATCCAAGAAGGGATGAAAATCCGAAATAAATTGCATGGTGCTCAGTGGAGGATGTATGTGCATTGTGTGGGTTGTGTTTTCTTACCTGAGTGGTGATGTTTCACTGGGTGCCAACTGTAGCCACACACCTTTATTTTGGTTTCATCAAAGGAAAGGATGCAATCTGCCTTTTCCCATTGGTTGTTGCTGAAGACATTCCCACTGTATTTGTTCACAGCATTTTACAAGTTTGTAATAGGAGGTTCTCAGAATCTCAGGCACAAGGGGGAAACAAAAGCAGATTTGTCGCATCTAGAAGCAAGAAAATTTGTCCAGCAACTAATAATACCTATAGATAATGAGCAACAACAAATTCCTCCTCCAGTTGATGACACTAGTGGTGAAGAAGAAGAAACTGATCCCCAAGAAAACAAAGTAGGGGAAGAAAGCTAAATAGAATAATAATCTAAACAGAAGTCCCCAGCAGACAATGGTGATGGATTCTTTTCTGCATAACATGCTTACAAGTGCCCAGAAAACAGTAATGTTTATTGGTTGCTTTCATGGACTCATGTAAGGCCTTCGGTTTATACACGTTTACCCCAGGGTGGGGAAAAGCGGTTGTTCTGTTCACCCCGCCAGGTGCTCCCACTGTGAGGCAGACTTGCTGTCCTTGGAGTGAACCAATCTAGTAATACTTCTCAGTGTTAGCAGGGGATTTGGAGTGGAGAAGAAGGAGAGGGGTGGGAATAAAGTATTTGTTTTATGTTTTAGTTTGGGAAAGAGATTCTATTGCACTACATTTTCTAGAGCTTTGAACCCTTTTTATCCCAATACGCTAGCCTCCTTTTTCATAATGGTACCATTAGTGAAACGCTATAGCAGGCTGAGACCCTACCTGCCCGCAGACTGTCTCACCAGGGTGGTGCATGCTATAGTTATCTCTCGCTTGGACTACTGCAATGTGCTCTATGTGGGGCTACCTTTGAAGGTGACCCGGAAACTGCAATTAATCCAGAATGTGGCAGCTAGACTGGTGACTGGGAGCGGCCGCCGAGACCACATAACACCAGTCTTGAAAGACTTACATCAGCTTCCAGTACATTTCTGAGCACAATTCAAAGTGTTGGTGCTGGCCTTTAAAGCCCTAAATGGCCTCGGTTCAGTATACCTGAAGGAGCGTCTCCACCCCCATCATTCTGCCTGGACACTGAGGTCCAGTGCCAAGGGCATTCTGGCAGTTCCCTTGTTGCGAGAAGCCAAGTTACAGGGAACAAGGCAGAAGGCCTTCTCAGTAGTGGCACCCACCCTGTAGAACACCCTCCCACCAGATGTCAAAGAGAAAAACAACTACCAGACTTTTAGAAGACATCTGAAGGCAGCCCTGTTTAGGGAAGCTTTTAATGTTTAATAGAATATTTTATTTTAATATTTTGTTGGAAGCCACCCAGAGTGGCTGGGGAAACCCAGCCAGATGGGTGGGGTATAAATAATAAATTATTATTCTAGCCCAGACTCACTGTTTATTTGAGAAACTCACCAGAAGAAACATAAAATTGTCAACTCTCCTTTCAACAGCCCCCTTTATCTTCTGAGGTGGGAGGAATTGCCATATATCTCAAGACACCTTAAAATCCATATGGACCACAGAAAAGTTGGGCTTTAAAATCGCTAATACCTGCTGTGACCCTAACAGGAGATACATTTTTGTGAAAGGATTCTTGCTCCACATGACACCTGCCTTAGGTTCCGTTTATATCCCTAACAAGGGTCAAGGACCATTTCTAAAGAATCTATTGTCCTCAGTCAAGATTTTCAGAGAAGGAAACCTGCCCACAGTCCAACACACGCCTTCCTGTGGTGCTCCCATATTTGCTGCCACTGGAGCTGCCCCATTTCTAAATAATGAGTGCCAGAATCCTCCGGACACAGGCCTAGACACTGTTTCAATTCTGCAAGCTTCCAAAGTGCCATTGGCACTGGTTCCAGGTGTTCCCAAGGGCAATTGGTGTCTTGTGAGCACAGTATGCCAGTTTGTACATATAAGCAGCTGTTTGGCTGCCTGCCTGCTGGCCCTCGCCTGCCTGCCTGCCTACCTCTCTGCTCCTCTCTTGCTGTCAAGCCAGTGTTTGCAAGCAAGCGTGTGTTGGACTTCCACTCGTCACCCCACTGCTCTGGCTACCTGCTTGCCAGCCACGCCTCTGCAACAAGGCCCTCCAACTATTTCCAGCATAGCAGGGATTAATAGTCTTGCGTTCATAAAAACAAATCCTATTAAAGCTTCCTTTTCCCATCTTTCTTGCGGTTGTCCAAGATAGCCCACGATACCAATGTGGGCACTGGTAACAAGTTCTGAGCTGCTGTTTCATTCATTTCACTGAAACAGATTCCCAAACAGAGGCTGCCTTAGGGCATTCCCACCACAGAAGGAAATATGTTTCCTTATACTTCCCACCCCCTTCATGGATCACTGCCTTGCCATGGCGAAGGGGCTTGAATAACTCAGAGAAGCTATGAACTATGCCGTGCAGGTACACCCAAGATAGACAGGCCATAGTGGAGAGTTTTGACCAAACGTGATCCACCTGGAGCAGGAACCACTCCAGTATCCCTGCCAAGAAAACTCCATGGACAAAGACAAAAGGCATATAAAAGTTATGACGCTGGAAGATGAGCCCCTCAGGTCGGAAGGCATCCAACATGCTACTGAGGAAGAGCGGAGGACAAGCGCAAGTAGATTCAGAGCTGATGAAGCGGCTGGGCCAAAGCCGAAAGAACGCTCAGTTGTGGATATGCCTGGAAACGAAAGGAAAGTCCAATGATGTAAAGAAAAATATTGCATAGGAACCTGGAATGTAAGAACCATGAACCTGGGTAAGTTGGATGTGGTCAAAAATGAGATGGCAAGAATAAATATTGACATCCTGGGCATCAGTGAACTAAAATGGACAGGAATGGGCGAATTCAGTTCGGATGACCATTATATCTACTACTGTGGGCAAGAATCCCGTAAAAGAAATGGAGTGGCCTTCATAGTCAACAAAAGAGTGGCGAAAGCTGTACTGGAATGCAATCTCAAAAATGATAGAATGATATCGATACGAATCCAAGGCAGACCTTTTAACATCACAGTAATCCAAGTTTATGCACCAACCACTGGTGCTGAAGAAACTGAAATTGACCAATTCTATGAAGACTTACAAAACCTTATAGAAATGACACCAAAGAAGGATGTTCTTCTCATTATAGGGGATTGGAAAGCTAAAGTAGGGAGTCAAGAGATAAAAGGAACCACTGGCAAGTTTGGCCTTGGAGAGCAAAATGAAGCAGGGCAAAGGCTAATAGAGTTCTGTCAAGAGAACAAGCTAGTCATCACAAACACGCTTTTCCAACAACACAAGAGACGACTCTACACATGGACATCACCAGATGGGCAGCATCAAAATCAGATTGATTATATTCTCTGCAGCCAAAGATGGAAAAGCTCTCTGCAGTCAGCAAAAACAAGACCTGGAGCTGACTGTGGCTCAGATCATCAGCTTCTTATAGCAAAATTCAAGCTTAAACTGAAGAAAGTAGGAAAAACCACTGGGCCGGTAAGATACAATCTAAGCCAAATCCCTTATGAATACACAGTGGAAGTGAGGAACAGGTTTAAGGATTTAGATTTGGTGGACAGAGTGCCTGAAGAACTATGGATGGAGGCTTGAAACATTATACAGGAGGCAGCAACGAAAACCATCCCAATGAAAAGGAAATGCAAGAAAGCAAAGTGGCTGTCCAACGAGGTCTTACAAATAGCGGGAGAGAGAAGGCAAGCAAAATGCGAGGGAGATAGTGAAAGATACAGGAAATTGAATGCAGATTTCAAAAAAAATAGCAAGGAGCGACAAGAAGGCCTTCTTAAACGAGCAATGCAAAGAAATAGAGGAAAACAGTAGAATGGGAAAAACCAGAGATCTGTTCAAGAAAATTGGAGATATGAAAGGAACATTTCGTACAAAGATTACCATAATAAAAGACAAAAGTGGAAAGGACCTAACAGAAGCAGAAGACATCAAGAAGAGGTGGCAAGAATGCACAGAGGAATTATACCAGAAAGATAGGGATGCCTCGTACACCCCAGGTAGTGTGGTTGCTGACCTTGAGCCAGACATAGAATCATAGAATCATAGAGTTGGAAGAGACCAAAAGGGCCATCAAGTCCCACCCCCTGCCAAGCAGGAAACACCATCAGAGCACTCCTGACATATGGTTGTCAAGCCTCTGCTTAAAGACCTCCAAAGAAGGAGACTCCACCACACTCCTTGGCAGCAAATTCCACTGTCGAACAGCTCTTACTGTCAGGAAGTTCTTCCTAATGTTTAGGTGGAATCTTCTTTCTTGTAGTTTGGATCCATTGCTCCGTGTCTGCTTCTCTAGTGCAGCAGAAAACAACCTTTCTCCCTCCTCTATGTGACATCCTTTTATATATTTGAACATGGCTATCATATCACCCCTTAACCTCCTCTTCTCCAGGCTAAACATGCCCAGCTCCCTTAGCCGTTCCTCATAAGGCATCGTTTCCAGGCCTTTGACCATTTTGGTTGCCCTCCTCTGAACACGTTCCAGTTTGTCAGTGTCCTTCTTGAACTGTGGTGCCCAGAACTGGACACAATACTCCAGGTGAGGTCTGACCAGAGCAGAATACAGTGGCACTATTACTTCCCTTGATCTAGATGCTATACTCCTATTGATGCAGCCCAGAATTGCATTGGCTTTTTTAGCTGCCACGTCACACTGTTGGCTCATGTCAAGTTTGTGGTCAACCAAGACTCCTAGATCCTTTTCACATGTACTGCTCTCAAGCCAGGTGTCACCCATCTTGTATTTGTGCCTCACATTTTTTTTGCCCAAGTGCAATACTTTACATTTCTCCCTGTTAAAATTCATCTTGTTTGTTTCTGCCCAGTTCTCTAATCTGTCAAGGTCGTTTCGAAGTGTGATCCTGTCCTCTGGGGTGTTAGCCACCCCTCCCAGTTTGGTGTCATCTGCAAATTTGATCAGGATGCCCTTGAGTCCATCATCCAAGTCGTTGATAAAGATGTTGAAGACAGAACCCTGTGGCACCCCACTAGTCACTCTTCTCCAGGATGAAGAGGAACCATTGATGAGCACCCTTTGGGTCCGGTCAGTCAGCCAGTTACAAATCCACTGAGTGGTAGCATAGTCAAGACCGCATTTTACCAGCTTCTTTGCAAGAATATCATGGGGCACCTTGTCAAATGCCTTGCTGAAATCGAGGTAGGCTACATCCACTGCGTTCCCTTCATCTACCAGGCGTGTAATTCTGTCAAAAAACGAGATCAGGTTAGTCTGACATGACTTATTTTTCAGAAATCCATGCTGACTATTGGTGATCACAGCATTCCTTTCTAGGTGCTCACAGACTGTTTGCTTAATGATCTGCTCCAGAATCTTCCCTGGTATTGATGTCAGACTGACTGGGCGGTAATTATTTGGGTCCTCTCTTTTCCCCTTTTTGAAAATAGGGACAACATTTGCCCTCCTCCAGTCTGCTGGGACTTCGCCTGTTCTCCAGGAATTCTCAAAGATGACTGCCAGTGGTTCTGAGATCACATCTGCCAGTTCTTTTAATACTCTTGGATACAGTTCATCTGGCCCTGGAGACTTGAATACATCTAAACTAGCCAAGTATTCTTGTACTATCTCCTTAGTTATTCTGGGCTGTGTTTCCTCTGCTGAATCATTTGCTCCAAATTCTTCAGGTCGGCTATTGTTTTCTTTATCAGAGAAGACTGAGGCAAAGAAGGCATTGAGGAGTTCAGCCCTTTCTGTGTCCCCTGTTTGCATTTCACCATCTTCTCCTCTGAGTGACCCCACTGTTTCTTTGTTCTTCCTTTTGCTACGAACATACCCATAGAAGCCTTTTTTGTTGCTTCTAACCTCTCTAGCAAGCCTGAGTTCATTCTGTGCTTTAGCTTTTCTGACTTTGTGTCTACACGTGCTGGCTATTTGTTTGAATTCCTCTTTGGTCGTTTCCCCCCTTTTCCATTATTTGTACACATCCTTTTTTAATCTTAACTCAGTTAAAAGTTCTTTAGATAGCCACCCTGACTTCTTTAGGCACCTTCCATGTTTCCGTCTCATTGGTATTGCCTGAAGTTGTGCTTTTACTATCTCCCTCTTAACAAACTCCCAGCCATCATGAACTCCCTTTCCTTTTAGTATTACTGTCCATGGGATCTCACCCAGCACTTCCCTAAGTTTTATGAAGTCGGCTTTCTTAAAGTCAAGATATTGAGTCCTAGTATGCTTGGCTGCTCCTTTCTGCTGTATAGTAAACTTCAGAAGAGCATGATCACTCACGCCTAATGATCCTTCCACTTCTACCCCACTAACCAGGTCATCGACATTGGTTAGGACCAGATCTAAAATGGCTGTTCCTCTTGTTGCTTCTCCCACTTTCTGGACAATGAAGTTGTCTGCAAGGCCAGTGAGGAATCTATTTGACCTTATGCTCTTGGCTGAGTTTGACATCCAACAAATATCCGGGTAATTGAAGTCCCCCATTACTACTATCTCCCTTCCTTTTGCATGCTTGGCAATCTGTTCCAGGAAGGCATCATCTATGTCCTCCGTTTGGCTTAGGGATCTATAATAAACTCCCACAATGAGGTCTCTGTTATTCTTCTCTCCCTTAATTTTGACCCAAATGCTCTCACTTTGGCTTTGAGGTTCTAAATCTTGGATCTCTTCACAGGTATACACATCCCTGACATATAACGCCACTCCTCCTCCTTTCTTGTCTGGTCTGTTTCTCTGAAATAGATTGTATCCCTCCATTATTACATTCCAATTGTGGAACTTATCCCACCAGGTTTCAGCGATGCCTATTATGTCATATTTAGTTTGCTGTACAAAGAGCTCAAGCTCATCTTGTTTATTTCCCATGCTTTGCGCATTAGTGTACAGACATTGAAGTCCATTAATCATTCCCCCGTGTCTCTTATCCATCCTGGAGAGTGAAGTCAAATGGGCCTTAGAAAGCACTGCTAATAACAAGGCCAGTGGAAGTGATGATATTCCAGCTGAACTATTTAAAATTTTAAACGATGATGCTGTTAAGGTGTTACACTCAATATGCCAGCAAGTTTGGAAAACTCAGCAGTGGCAGAGGATTGGAGAAGATCAGTCTACATCCCAATCCCCAAGAAGGGCAGTGCCAAAGAATGCTCCAACTACTGCACAATTGCACTAATTTCACACGCTAGCAAGGTTATGCTTAAAATTCTACAAGGCAGGCTTAAGCAGTATGTGGACCGAGAACTCCCAGAAGTGCAAGCTGGATTTCGAAGGGGCAGAGGAACCAGGGACCAAATTGCAAACATGCACTGGTTTATGGAGAAAGCTAGAGAGTTCCAGAAAGACATCTACTTCTGCTTCATTGACTATGCAAAAGCCTTTGACTGTGTCAACCACAGCAAACTATGGCAAGTTCTTCAAGAAATGGGAGTGCCTGATCACCTCATCTGTCTCCTGAGAAATCTCTATGTGGGACAAGAAGCTACAGTTAGAACTGGATATGGAACAACTGAATGGTTCAAAATTGGGAAAGGAGTACGGCAAGGCTGTATATTGTCTCCCTGCTTATTTAACTTATATGCAGAATTCATCATGAATCCCTATCCGGAATTAAGGTTGCCGGAAGAAATATCAACAACCTCAGATATGCAGATGACACAACCTTGATGGCAGAAAGTGAGGAGGAATTAAAGAACCTTTTATTGAGGGTGAAAGAGGAGAGTGCAAAATATGGTCTGAAGCTCAACATCAAAAAAACGAAGATCATGGCCACTGGTCCCATCACCCCCTGGCAAATAGAAGGGGAAGAAATGGAGGCAGTAAGAGATTTTACTTTCTTGGGCTCCATGATCACTGCAGATGGTGACAGCAGTCACGAAATTAAAAGACGCCTGCTTCTTGGGAGAAAAGCAATGACAAACCTAGACAGCATCTTAAAAAGTAGAGACATCACCTTGCCAACAAAGGTCCGTATAGTAAAAGCTATGGTTTCCCAGTAGTGATGTATGGAAGTGAGAGCTGAAACATAAAGAAGGCTGATCGCCGAAGAATTGATGCTTTTGAATTATGGTGCTGGAGGAGACTCTTGAGAGTCCCATGGACTACAAGGAGATCAAACGTATCCATTCTTAAGAAAATCAGCCCTGAGTGCTCACTGGAAGGACAGATCGTGAAGCTGAGACTCCAATACTTTGGCCACCTCATGAGAAGAGAAGACTCCCTGGAAAAGACCCTGATGTTGGGAAAGATGGAGGGCACAAGGAGAAGGGGACGACAGAGGATGAGATGGTTGGATGGTGTTCTTGAAGCTAACAGCATGAGTTTGATCAAACTGTGGGAGGCAGTGGAGGACAGAAGTGCCTGGCGTGCTCTGCTCCATGGGGTCACGAAGAGTCGGACACGACTAAATGACTAAACAACAACAACAGGGTGCACAGCTAATGAGTTCTAAGCCTCCATTCCTTCCTGGAGGGGTGAACCCAGAAGGTGCTACTGAGGGATTCCTGTTCAATATTTTGGCTGGAGAAGGTCCCTCAGGGTTCTGTTCTATCCCCTAGTCGGACACTACTAAACAACTAAACAAAAACATACTTCCCACATCTTGTAATATTTTGGAGAGGAAGTTTTGAATATATGGGCTGATTTTCCTGGGGTGGAGTGCCACCAAAAATGCTATTTTTGTTTTGGGTATGGCTTCTTTTGACTGTACTGAGATTATATCTCAGATTTTACTCTGACCAGATACTTCAATGGTATCTCTTCTATCATGAACCTTCTACTTGCCTGCCCACCTTGCTGCCTTTCAGTGCAGTCCTTCCATTATAAAATCTGGAGACACACTGTGCCTCACATAAACTATTGAGGGGAGTGCTGTGCCCACCTGACAAAACTGTCTTCCTAGGACTCAGCCACCTGCTCCAGCTTTGCCTGCCTGCCTGCCTCACTGCCTTTCAGGGTATAAGTTCAATTCTGCACTTAAGAGATTATTTTAGTGCCTGCTCCTTGTCTGTTTTTGTTTTTTGTTTTTACTTAGCTGCCTGGGAAATGAAAGTGAATGTGAGTACTGAAGACAGAATCATCTTTCCTTGTTAACTTCATAGCTGCCACTAACTTTCAAGCAAAATATCCCCTGAAACTTAACTTTTGTTTGAATTTTTGATCCTCTTATGCAGGACTGTCTTTAAAGCAAAAAGCAACCATTATGCAACCAAAACCCAAGCACAAAATGGCTGGAATTCCTTTTCCTTCATACGAGGGTATAATTTTATGCACTTCAATAATCCCCGCCACCTGGCTGACATGGGTCGTTGTGGGGTACATTCTAGTTTGCACATTTCCTCATTAATTGGTTAACGGTTTATAATGTCTTGAGATAAATAGTTATATTCACTAGATTCCCGAGTTATGGCCAATCTCTTCCTCCTCATCTTGATTATAGCTACTGGAAACATTCTAAAACCTTTGCTGCTTCATCAGCTATCACCAGGATGAATGACATTCACTCCTGCCACTCACAGAATTAGGGCTGTGCAAGGCCTCACCCCCAATCCAAGACCTGATTAGGGCTGATTTGGGGCTTGATTCAAATCACCAAATTGATTTTGAGCCAATTCAACATCCAGCTCCAAATCAAGATTTGCAAACCAACTAAACACCAAGAACAACTTTCTGACAGTAAGAGTTGTTTTACAGTGAAACAGTCTCCTTCCGGAGGTGGTGGACTCTCCTTCCTTGGAGGTTTTAAAGCAGAGATTGGGTGGCCCCCTGCTATGAATGCTTTAGCTGAGATTGTGGCAATGCAGGGTCTTCCTTCAAACTCTATAATTATTGAAATATACTCAGAGTCGCAAAGTGATTTCATGCTCTTTATTCAGCTCATAGTGGTGAGGAGGAATGAATCCAGTCCCCTCAAAGTATCTGCCTTATATACATTATTTACACAATGGGCTGCACATGATTGGCTAATTCCGGAATTCTACTGTAAGCCAATCAGGTTGTGGATTCACTTCTATCTGGAGCATGATTGGGTGGTTCCTGCCAACCAATCATACTGCTGCATTGTTCTAGGACCAATCAGACTGCTGCATTCTGAATCCTATTGTTCTAGGACCAATCAGACTGCTGCCTTTTGGATCCTATTGTTCTAGGACCAATCAGACTGCTGCAGTTTGGATCCTATTCAACTCAGTACATAACAATTATGTTACCGAAATTACAGTGGCGGGGGGGGGGGCGCACATCTTTTAAGTTGTTGAATGTTACAAATATTATGCCTGAATGTATCCTTTCAACTTGACAGCTCAGGGAAGTTACCTAGCTTTAAAAATAATATAAAATCAACTCCTCTGCCAGTTTCCTCCATTCCAAAGCTATTTTCCCCTTGAAAAAGGACTCCAGGAAGTTCCCAGAGGTGACAATTGCTGAGCTGATTGTTGGCCAAGGAAAGCCTAATCCCATCACCAAACTTGCCAAGGGGCCAGACATTCAAAGGAAGTTTTATTGTACTTTGGGTGGTGGGACTTCAGAGGTGTTTGCCTATGCTAATCTTATACCTGGGTCTTGCCTTGACATGTCTGCTTATGCTAATCTTGTCCCAAGGACTTGTCTGGACATGTTTGCCAAGGTTAAACTAGTGTAACCCCTGTCTACCCCTCCCCTTTGTGACATGTCAGTGATGTAGCAATGATGTAGCAATGAAGCTGTATGAACTGTATTCTGGGATATGGTGGGAAAATTTTAAAAGTCATTGTCACCCCATTCTCGGGGTTCAAAATTCCTCTTTGAACCTGTTGTGCAATAAACTTTGGTCTACAGCAATTTGCTCCAGTTGGTGGCTCGACTCCTTCCTTTATTCTGCAGGGACCCGCGGTCTCTGCCCGACGAGCTGGGTAACTGAGCAGCCTCGCACCTAGATTTTTCCGTAACAATTCTATAATTCTAAGCATACCCTTGAATACCAGTTGAGGTAAAGGTAAAGGTACCCCTGCCCGTACGGGCCAGTCTTGACAGACTCAGGGTTGTGCGCTCATCTCACTCTATAGGCCAGGAGCCAGCGCTGTCCGCAGACACTTCCGGGTCATGTGGCCAGCGTGACAAGCTGCATCTGGCGAGCCAGCGCAGCACACGGAAACGCCGTTTATCTTCCCGCTGGTAAGCGGTCCCTATTTATCTACTTGCACCCGGGGGTGTTTTCGAACTGCTAGGTTGGCAGGCGCTGGGACCTAACGACGGGAGCGCACCCTGCTGCGGGGATTCGAACCGCCGACCATGCAATCGGCAAGTTCTAGGCGCTGAGGTTTTACCCACAGCGCCACCCGCATCCCTCTGAATACCAGTTGAAGGGAAACACAAATGGAGAGGCTGCTTGTGGGCTTCCCCTAGGCAATGTCAGAACAAGGTGGTCTGATTCAGGAGGCCTCATCTGAGTTCTTTTGAATCTGCTCAGCGAGACAATTGCTGGTGTGGACACAAAGTTTTATGAATTCATCAAATGCTGTGGAAGGTGCCATTTGTGCCAGCTTATCCACGAGGAAGGGATTTAATAATGTGAGAAATCATTTCTGAGAAAGAATGCAAAAAAGGATTGTGGCCACAAAAATTGAGTGCAGAAAAGTATTTCAATCAGGTCCCTCAAAAAAGAACTGATGTTCATGTCAGTGTATCAGACTGATCTACAGTGACCTGAGTAATTGATGAATTAGTTGTTTTAAACTCTCCTCTCATTCCCCCTTCACACACACCATGATGAACTTTTAACCTCAAAGGGTCTTTTTTTCCATGAAGTTTCTGAGCTAACAGAGGAAAAATAACGTTTCTAAATAAAGTCTTCCCCTAGGACAGCATTTTTACTGGCCAAAGAAAACTTAACCAAAACACTTTTGTTTCTCTTGCAATCTTCCTTCCCAAGAAAAATACACCTGCAATGATCAGTCTTTTATTAAAGCATACCCACTTTTCTCATTGTGAACAATGCTTAGAGGGCTTCTTTCTTATAACATGTTTAACTTGCAGATATAGGAAGAGGAAGTCCACTGATTACTGTGTTTTGGAAGCATTCTGGTTCATGTATAGCAAAGAAGTTTCTTAACTATCCTTACATCAATATACTGACATTCTGACATGATCAGGCACACAGCCAGTGCAGAAATATTAATGTTAAAAGCTCCTCACTTGACTTTTGGAAAAGTTGGTGGTTGCTTGACTTGCACATTGCTGTTGTTGCTGTCAGTTAATACTGTTCATCATCATACAAGCTTCGATGGATCAAGGTAAAGTTCCTACTCCATAGATGCAGCACTTTCTTTTCAGCTAGAGCATGCCAGAGCGCAGTTCTGGCACCTCTCAGGTGGGTGCCATTGCAGGCTGGTGCTCCCCCTGCCCACTTCTCACCTTTACATACTTCTGAAAAGCCCAAAATGAATATTTCAAGTCAAAACGGAAGTTGACCAGCATGTGCGAGTCCACACCTTTTTTTTAGATCTATGACTTAACCTAGCTCCTAGTCACAATCGGTCAAGCTATGGTGCGGGGCCAATTAGTATTTCCTTTTCTTCAGTCCATCTCCCATATAGTGGTGGCAAGCTTTAAGCTATCCAGCCAAGCCTCTACCATTGCATGCTTTTGTGTGAGGGCCCTTTCAAGCTTCCCTAGCCATCCACCTAAATCTAAGAGAACAAGGAAGGTGGGGTGCATTTATTTGACTTGCACCAAAACCAGGCACGACCCCCAAACCAGATAGGCAGATAGCTTGCTGTAGTTTTTAACACTTCCACAGGTGGTGAACGTGGCTGTTGTCAAACTGGCATCTGTTCAGAGCTGCCACTAGTCACCTGGCAACTTACTGTAACAACTTCCTGGTGAGTTCTGGCACCTATTTTTCTTGGGGGGGGGGGACACTGAATACATGCATGGCTGGATTATAATGCTGTGTGATTAGAGTACCGTAATTGCATGATGGCCTGTGCCTACAAGAAGGTCTATACTTTGAGCTTTCATTAATTATTTTTTATGTCAATTGATATCCTATAAAGAAAGTTAGGAAGCAAAATGTGCAGGCAGATGAGCCAACCTGGTTGCTCCTACCTTTCAGTGTTTTTAGCTAATGACTGAAAGCAGAGCTGTGATTTGTGAGTTGTTTCAATACCAGAAGATAGCAGCTCTTTAGATTATTTCCCCTTCCATTGGTACACTTTGTATGTCATTTACTAGTCCATGGAATATCTGTAATATGTCCAGGCCCTGTGGCAACAATTGGTCAGACTGGAGAAAACTATGTACATTTGTAAGTAATATAATACAGCCTTATAGATTTTTGGGTCTGTGTCTCTCTACCCCACCACCCCTAAGCAATTTAATTCAGCTTCTGATAAATGAAGTGGAAGCTCTTCCACAAAAGCTACTGTCAAGCAATTTAAACTGCCCCCCCCCCGCAAAAAATCTTAAAGCCACACATTCCACACACACATTTTATACTTGGCATTTTCTTTTTTACTATCAAGCAATTTATATTTTTTGAAATAAACAAAACAAAACACTAAAGAATTTCCATTTGAACTTAGAGATGTTCCTGGAGGCGTTTATATCAATTTCCTGTTCTCTGGCCAATTAGCTCTCTGCACCACTTAGCGGCCAATCCCAACCAGAAAATATGGCTTTGGCACAAAGTGTCTCTGGGAAATAAAAAAAATGTGTGGACTCTGTATATTAATGCAACTTCCCCCTAATAACCGGGACGTGGGTGGCTCTGTGGGTTAAACCACAGAGCCTAGGACTTGCCGATCAGAAGGTCGGCGGTTTGAACCCCCGCGATGGGGTGAGCTCCCGTTGCTCGGTCCCTGCTCCTGCCAACCTAGCAGTTCAAAAGCACCTCAAAGTGCAAGTAGATAAATAGGTACCGCTCTAGCGGGAAGGTAAACGGCGTTTCTGTGAGCTGCTCTGGTTCACCAGAAGCGGCTTAGTCATTCTGGCCACATGACCCGGAAGCTCCCTCGGCCAATAAAGCAAGATGAGTGCCGCAACCCCAGAGTCGGTCATGACTGGACCTAATGGTCAGGGGTCCCTTTACCTTTACCTTTACTCCCTAATAACCAGCCCTACTCCTTTCTGTTGACAGGAGGGCAACTCAGGCAGATTACATGGCATTGTGGGGAGGTCTGCTGCTGTTATGTTAAGGTTTGTGTTTTAAAAGGTAAAGGTAAAGGTGCCCCTGCCCGTACGGGCCAGTCTTGACAGACTCTAGGGTTGTGCGCCCATCTCACTCAAAGAGGCCAAGGGCCAGCGCTGTCCGAAGACACTTCCGGGTCACGTGGCCAGCGTGACATCGCTGCTCTGGCGAGCCAGCGCAGCACACGGAAACGCCGTTTACCTTCCCGCTAGTAAGCGGTCCCTATTTATCTACTTGCACCCGAGAGTGCTTTCGAACTGCTAGGTTGGCAGGCGCTGGGACCAAACAGCGGGAGCGCACCCCGCCGCAGGGATTCGAACCGCCGACCTTTAGATCGGCAAGCTCTAGGCACTGAGGCTTTAACCCACAGCGCCACCCGCGTCCCTTAGGTTTGTGTTTTACTTCTGTGCAAAGGGAAAATGGTGTGTGGAAAAGAGATTTTAGAATGTTTAAATTTTATTATTGCTTATGATTTGCCTTATTACTGATATTTGTAAGCCACCCTGGGACTCTTCATGGACTGAAGAGTGTGCTAAAAATCCTTCATTTTTCTATCAGTTGCTATGTATGCAAATAAAAATATTGCTGCTTCAGGATAATGGAGTTTGCTTGGATTCTTGAAGAGATGAGCTGTGCTCACAGGTTAGTATAAACCTGGACTCAGCCAACCAGAAATAAACAATAATGTTTTAAAGGGCACAGCAGCGCCTTAGAAAATGAGAGCAACTGGGCTGGTAAAAGCCAGAAGTCCACCTAGTCAAGCATCCTGCTTCCTACAAGAGCAGTGAGAGGCACCAGGAAGCCTAAAAGGCCTAAGAGGCCAAGGACCCTTTTTTTGTTCTTTGTCTCTCCTCTTCCAGACTATTTAGAGGTAGACCATTTCCTAACCTGGAGAATGCAGTGTCCATCCATAAATATTTAGCCCAGATTACTATATGGAGCCTCCAGACTCCCAGGCTGAAGTGGGTGGAGGGGGGGAGGAAATGGCTTTTGGTCTCAAACCCTACTTTGTCTTATCACCTTCCAAAGGGTGTGTAAGCCAGTGGTCTACAACACATGGTATGTGCATAGCTGTCAACGTTTCCCTTTTAAAAAGGGAAATTCCCTTATTCTGAATAGGATTCCTCGCAAGAAAAGGGAAAAGTTGACAGCTATGGGTATGTGCTATTTGAATAAGTCTGTTTTCTTCAGAATCTACTGGTTCCTTTCAATTTCATTGGTGGATCCTGAGTTCTGGTATTTCAGAAATTATGAAAACCTAAGCATACAACGCAAATGTTTGCATAAAGCAGTGCTTGGAAAAATATCCAAAATACAATGTATAAACTTTTATATACTTAGATCTGTGCCATGCAATCATTTGTACATTTACTCAGAATGAAGTCCCAGTATGTTAAATGTGTAGGTCTTGCTCCATTGTAATTGTGTTTTCAATGTTCAGTGATTCAATCTGATAGTTTGAATATCCTTGAATAAACACATTGACACAAATACAGCATAATCTAACCCTTTGGTCTACAGTTTGGTTCAGGCAAAGGGGGTGGACTTGTACTTAGCTGCCCAAGGGAAGTGGTCCTGAGTTTGCCCTTCCTTCATTCTACACCCAAGATGCATCTTACCTGAGGTGGGTTCACCTGAGATACTTGCAGAAGGTACTTGCTGCAAGTTATTTTGTGCAAATATTGCTAACAATAAGAACAAATGCAAAATGTGAAAATTCTGAAAAGCCGTGGGGATATATCTTGTGCAGGAGCTGAAGTCCAGGCACTCATTAAGAATTCACAATACAGTTAATTTACATGACAATGGTATTTATATCTGCTCACAAGTAAGTTTATGTTTAATGGAGCTTACTCTCAGGAAAGTGCAGACTTGGCTTTCTTGTGAGGAAGGGAATGTGACTCAGCATCTCAGCAGCAATACTGCTTCATCTTGGTTCTACAGATAACACCAGTGTATATAATTCAATGTGTATAACAAAAAACACATTAAAATCACAAGTTGATGAGTGCAGAACCCACAAGATGGACACAATGAGACACATTGGGACTCTCCTGTGAGCCATTTGTCTACAAAATACCGCTAAATACTGTAAATGGGTTCATTTTAGAAATGTAAATGTGATAGTGCACATGTACAATTAAAATTTAAAGTGAGATTATTAATCCTAAAGGTTCATTTGTTAGAGCTGCTGCTTTATTTATAACCACATTATCACTTGCTCCCCACTTCTGTGTGTGATGAAAAGTGCCAGGGGCAGCAGTGCTTACCCAGGTTTGGATTCCTTTGGAAGGAGAGAAAGCTGTATCATTGGATTTTGCTTTCAACCATACAAGGTCAGCATAGGTGGGAGCAGAGGCAGTATAGCGTGCATACAAGCAGCAAGCCCACAGCCCCACATCAGAGCAGCAGGCAGTCTGTCGCATCACTCCCCATTCTGCCTCCCCCCCTTCAGCTTACTCCCTGCTTCAAACGGTTCATCTATTTCTCTTTCCTTCATTTGCAAAATACTTTAGTTGTTCTATGCTCTTTCTGTCCTACACACATACACTTAAATATATATCTTATTTTGGGCAGGGAGAGAGAAAGAAGACTGAGTCACTTTTCTCCAAAATGGCTCTTGGCTTCCACTGGAATCTCCTAGCTCTTCCCTCTAGCTATTCTGGTTCAGAATTATCTCACAAAAGACACGGCTGGCAGCATGGTCACCAACTATAATGCCATTTGCCTGATGGAAGTATGACAGGCAAAGCTTCACCACACTCATTAATGGAGTGGAAAAGTTTTCCTGGCAATTTCACCAAAGAAATTTTAGTTGGCGTGAATGAAGCTTTTAGCATTTTAGCATTGCCTGCTAAATTTCTCTGTTAGTCTGCACTAGAGCACATTCAGGGGAAAAGATGTGCAACTCTGTGAGGTTTTAACTACTGAACCCCCCCTGCAAAAGTCTAGGCCTTTGGTCTTGGCCTAGTCTGACCATATGGGACCCTGTATGTAAGTGGCCTCCTTGGCTCTTTCTACCGGCCCATATGGGACCAGCACGGGTGGCCGGGCCTGGTGAACATTTAATTCCTTACCCCTACGGTTATGATTTGTGGGTTACCATTTAATTTTATTTTGATTTTAAATGTGATTTCAAATTGTATTTTAAACTAATCATTTTGTGGGAGTGGCCCAAAGGGCCATAATGAATGTGATAATGTAAACCCCCTATAAATCCTTGAATATGCTTCTAATAGAGAAGTTATGGTAAATTGGGTCCTCCCTTAAAGAGGGCATGTGTTGCGGTGAGACCTGGCAACCAAACCCTGTGTTGTGGGTGGGTTCAATTGGATAGCCACAATACCCAGTTGGTAGGTCCCTTGATGCTGGGTTTAATCAGGCCAATGGGACACAGGCTAAACAGATACCTATGCACGTGACCCAGAGCTTCTTCTTTCGGTGCATGCATCGAAACACCAGCAACATGTCTGCTGTGAGCCGAGAGAAAGCGATCTACCTTCGACAATTCTGGTGATCTGTTTTCATTATTCCCTTTCTTATCCCAGTTCCCTTTCTTTTCCCTTCAGCCGTTTATTCCCTATTGATATTTTCCCTCTTGCCTTTCCTCCCCCCCCCCGGGGCTTTTGCCCCATGGGGCTTCGGCTCCTCGAGCTTCCTGAGCTTGCCGCCGCTTTAATTGGCCGGACGGCTTTGATGGGATCGTAAGGATCTTGATGTGTGGACTGCTTATGTTACCCCTCATTTCAAAAGCAAGTCCACTGAGCACCAGAAATCCAAGCAAGAGATTAAGAAGCCAGCAAGGCGTCTTATTTGCTGGGAATATTGTAGCACCCTGCTTGTGGTTAACGCTTAGCTGGAATGAAATATTCAACGCAGCAATAGAGAAATTAAAATAATAATTTATTTGTCAGACAAATAAATGATAGACACAGTGGTATATGGTTACCAAAGCTCTGCCCATTCCAGCCCTGATGGCCAGCACTTATATTTCCTCAGCCCAGCCCCCATGCTCTTCCTTTGGCTGCCTCTGTCCAATCAGCCTGGTTGAAATTCCTATTGGCTGTTTGCTAGAACCAATCATAAAAGATACACCCATTTCCTATTACCTTTTATGGGAGACAAAGAGCTATATTTCCTTCTATCCATAAATGGCAGACAAGTAGCCATATATCTTACATTTGCCTCGACAAGGCACCTTAATTACCAGATCACCTTTTGCCCCTGTTGCCCCTGCATTCCAAAACAAATGGCTAAAACAAATGGCTCATGGTATTAAATTCTATCTAAACAGAGATCTTGGGTTCACATTCTCACACACCATCAATGAAATAAGAATCTAACATAAGAATCTAACATTCCTTACTTTCTAAATCCTTTGCATAATTACATTAAGCCAACAAATCTCATACATAACATAGATAGCTTTTTAGAAGAAAAGGCCTTTGCAAAGTAAAAAGAAACTCAGTAAAAACAGCTTCAAAAGAAGCCTCTTCAGTTTACACCCCCCTTTCCCAGCCAGCTGCTTTTCCCATTAGCCCTTCCCAAAATTTATTGCCCTTTAATTCTCTCAGGATACCTTAAACCTTAGGAAAATATGGCTAGAGTCTGATGGGAGGCACATGGTATTATTTTCTGTTAAACAATAAATCTTACTATTTACCAACTCTTAATTAGTGTTTTTGCAGCTTGATTGTATTCTGTAATATGTAGGGTCAGTATAACCTTTGCTCCCAACCTGTAATTCCCTTTTACAACTTTGAGAAACTTGTCTCCTGCTACTGCTATAAATCAGGGGGGCCCTTGTTCAGGAGAGCAGGAAGATAAACAACTGCCAGAGTGCTTAGCCAGCTGGTTTCTGCCTGGCATGAAACATACAAACATTTGCAAATATATCTTTAAGCTCATTTTAAAATACAGGCCTTGATCAGATGCCTCAATATAATAAGGGCTCGTGCCAGCGTCAGGGTTATAGGTACTCCCATGTCTGCGATACGTGTTCCGGGAGTCACCCTGCCACATCATGCGGGATGAAGCGGCCTTTTCGAGGGACGAGGAGGTGCTCTCAGCAAGAGCAGAAGGCAGCTGCTCCTCAAGCAGCCCGAGATGTTAAGTGAGATCTTATTGACCCTAGCATGTACTCCCATTAAGTTGCCTGCCTTGAAGGTGTGGCTTAATAGGTACCCCGACCCGGTTGCTGCCTCATACTTGTGACGTGGATTTTCTCAAGGCTTTAGTATCCCAGTTGCATTCCCGCCAAGGGCTTCGAAAGTAGAAAATCAGAAATCAGTCAGAGAAATGCCTGAGGTTGCAAGGCATAAGATCAGGAAGGAATTGGCATTGGGTAGGATCGCTGGTCCATTTGACAGCCCCCCTTACCCTGATTTGCACCTTTCCCCTTTGGGCGTGGTGCCTAAAAAGGCCCTGGGTGAATTTCGCCTAATTCATAATTTATCTTACCCTCAGGGTTCATCAGTAAATGATGCTTTCCCTTCGGAGTTATCTTCTGTTAAATATGCCACCTTTGACCAGGGGGTCAAGTTAATTAGGAGTTTGGGGAAAGGTGCTCTTTTGGCAAAGTGCGATGTGGAAGCTGCCTTCCGCCTACTTCCTGTGCATCCACATGACTTTAAGTTGCTTGGGTTCCAATTTGATGGAGCTTATTATGTGGATAAGGCTATGCCTATGGGCTGCTCTATATCTTGTGCAGCATTCAAAGCCTTTAGTACATTTCTGGATTGGGCCTTGCATATCAAAACAGGTTTTAGGGGTGTGACCCATTAGCTCGATGATTTTTTTTTTATTAAGTTCTGCAGCCGATTCAAATGAATGCCTGCTTTTATTGCAGGCTTTTAATGACCTAACGGTAGAGTTAGGCGTTCCCTTGGCAGCTGATAAAACTGAAGGCCCAGTCCCGAGGTTATCTTACCTTGGAATCCAGCTGGATACTGTGGCGCAGACTTCCACTTTGCCTGAGTTAAAACTGGTGTCTTTGCATGAATTTATTGTGCAGTTTTTGCCACAGGAAAAGGTTACTTTGAAGCAGATTCAGTCGCTATTGGGTCACTTGAATTTCGCCTGCAGGGTGGTTGTCTGCAGGTCACCCCTTTTGTGCACGCTTGGCCAGGCTTTCCGCAGGCCTGCGCTCACCCCATCACCAAGTCCAGTTGCCCAGCGAGGTCACGGCAGATCTCCAGATGTGGTTGGAATTCCTGAGCGAGTTCAAGGCATATCCTTGTGGCAGGATACTTTGAATCTGCAATCTGATTTTCACGTCCATTCGGATGCTGCTGGCTCATTGGGTTTTGGGCTCTATTTCTGTGGCCGTTGGTGCGCTCAGAGGTGGCCTGAGCACTGGCAGGGTACAGCCATTACCTGTGATTTAACCTTTCTTGGGTTTTCCCCCATTGTAGTAGCAGTGCACATTTGGACCATGGCGTTCAAGGACTGGTGGGTCTGTTTCTGGTCCGATAACCAGGCTGTGGCGAGCATTTTGGCAAAGCAGTCATCCCACTCCAGTAGAGTCTCTGCCCTGTTACATACATTTGTGCTGCGGTGCCTCAAATTTAATATTGTGTTTTCCGCCTGTTTTATTCCTGACACTAATAACGGTATCGCTGATGCCCTATCTCATTTTCAGATGGAGTGCTTCAGATCCTTGGCTCCAGGTGCCCAGCAGCTTCCGGAATATTTTCCGGTCCACCTTTGGGACCTTGGCAGCAACTAGTTTTGCAGGGAGTAGTGGCTTCTATTTCTCCTTCCACTTTGAGGTCTTATAAGAAGGCCTGGATGGACTTTTTGGCTTTCAGAGCACAGTTCATGATCAGCCTTAGTTTAGAGTCACCATCTAAACAACAGGTGTTGCAGCATTTGGCTCACCTGCATTTTATGGGTCGTGTGGCGAAGTCCATCTGAATTCAGTCATCTGCCATTTCATTTTTTCTGTAAGTCCCTTTATTCCAGAGACCCTTGTGCAAAGTTGGTGGTGTGCAAGGCTCTTGAGGGCTGGGCTAGATTGCAGCCATCCAAGGCGCCAGGCAGGAGGCCGGTCACATTTGACATTCTTTGCGCTATGCGCAGCAAGTTGAGGCTAATTTGCTGGTCCACTGATGAGGCGAGACTCTTTTCAACAGCGTTTTCAATTGTCTTTTTTGGTGCAATGCATGTGGGTGAAGTGGTGCTGGAGTCAGCACAAGGAAGGGCTCCCAGGGGCTTGCTTTTGCAGGATGTTCAGTTGTCTGATGCTGAGTTGGTCCTAACCATTCACAATTCCAAAACGGACCAGTTGGGCAGAGGTGCCTTGATGTGGCTGCCTGCCACTGGTGAGCCTGGCTCTTGTCCAGTTAAGAATGCCAAGAAATTTTTATTATTATGAGGATCTAGCCTAATTGGTGGCAGGAAGATAAAGCTTAAGCCAGAGGGAAGTGTAATTTTTCCTTCCCTTTTTTCTCTTTTTTCTTTTTTCCCCTTTTTTCCCCCTTCTCTTTGGGGGGGTGACTGGAGTATTGAGGGCCCAATTTTCACAGAAGACCATAAAGAGGATTGGTTTAACTGGGGGCAGGAGGTTGCAATAGGGACTTAAACTGGGATTATACTTTGGAGGGACTACATCTGGACTCTCCATCAGAATTTCCCGAAAGGAGTCGTATGAAGGACCAGCCTACTGGGCGGCAAGAGGACTGAGTTAAAAAAAAAATTAAATAATAATAATAATAATAATAAGGAAAAATAAGGAAAAGTAGAAATTTAAATATAGGTTTATAACAAGACTGAACTGTATTAATATTGAGATTGTATTCTGCTATTAATATTGAGTTACTTTGGTTTGTGTTCCTCTGAAGTGATTTTCCAAATTGTGAAAGCATTAACATAATTGGGGAAAATGTCTCACCAACAAAAGAAAGGAGGTAATGGGGGGACTCCAGCAGAGAGAAAGGGGTCAAAGCAAGAATCAGTTTTTAAATCAGAAATATTAAAGATGTTTGCAGATATTAGACAAAGTGAAAAGAATTTGGAATCAAAATTAGAACAAGTAGATACAAAGATTGGAAAATTGGATAGGAAAATAGATGAGACGGTTAATGAATTGAAGGGGCAGATTAAAGAGGTTTCTAAGAGAACACAGGCGTTGGAGGAAGGAATGAAGAGGACACGGCTGGAAATGAAAGAACTGAAAAAGGAAGATGAAAAGATTAAGGTGGGGCTCTCAGAAACAAACAAATCACAGGAAGAGATGTGGGATGCGATCTCTATGAATGAACTACGACAGCGGGAAGTGAATTTAAGATTGAGAGCTATACCAGAGACTCAGGGAGAGGACATTAGACAAAAACTAATAACAGAATTAGCACAATGGCTGGAATTACAAATTGAAGAAGTGAAAAACACAGTACAAAATGCCTTTAGGATGAGAGTAAGAACGACCAAATCAAGGAAATTTCCAGGCGATTGCCTCATAACTTTCAAGGACAGAGAAATGAGAAATTTGATTCTTCAGAGAAACAGAGAAAAAAGATTATATATAGATGGCAGTTACATAATCATCTTTAAAGATATCCCAATCAGACTGCTAAAGCGAAGATTCCCATATAAACCCCTGGTGCAAATTCTTAAGAAGAACAATATTGAATTTAAATGGGAATACCCAGAAGGGATTTCCTTTGTTTATAAAAGCAAGAGGCATAGGCTGAATAGGCCAGAGGAGATAGGCAAGTTTCAGAGAAAGTATAAGGAATTGATAATAGAAGAAGAGGAAGACAAAGACAAAGGCGCATCAGGAGGAATCAGAGCTACCGGCGGAGTGGACCCAGAAGAAAAAGAGAAGAAAGGGGAAGGGACGGACGAAGAAGAAGAGGAAGAAGAGGAAGAACAAGAAGAGGAAGAAGAGGAAACAGACAGATTATAAGAAAAGTAATTTATAACAAATTTTTATTTATTTTAATCAGGAAGTACAATGGCGTTAAAAATATGGAATTGGAATATTAATGGGATGAACGAAAAGAAAAAATGGAATAAAGTGGAACAATATCTAAAAAAGAAAAACTTGGACATCATCTGCTTACAAGAGACACACGTAGCAAGAAGACATAGAAAAATTTTGATTAACAAAAGACTCGGGAATGAATTTATATCATCTGATAAAGAAAAGAAAAGAGGAGTAGTCTTGTATATTAAAAATAAAATTGAAGCCCAACAAATTTTTAAAGATGAAGAAGGAAGAATCATTGCTGTACAGATCAACTGGCAAGGCGATAAATTGATAATAGTCGGGATCTACGCACCTAATGGAAACAAGACTGATTTTTATAAAAAGTTGGAAGAAAAACTGTTTGAATATATGGACCAGAAGATAATCGTGATGGGAGATATGAACGGGGTAGTCTCAACAGAAATGGATAGACTAAGAGACAAAGGGACGAAAGAAGGTAAACTACCCAAAACTTTCTTTGAAATGTCAAAAAACTGTAACCTGATCGATATTTGGAGACTGAGACATCCACTCGAAAAACAGTTTACGTTTTATTCAGAACCAAATCAGTCAATGTCTAGAATCGATCAAATTTGGATTTCCAACGAATTAACCCCAAGAATCTCACAAATTGAAATTCAACCTAAAGTAATTTCAGATCACAGCCCAATTAAATTGGAGATAAAAGGTTTGGAAGAAAGAACTTTTAGATGGAGAATGAATGATTACCTCTTAGATGATCAAAAAATTTTACAAGATGCACAAAAGAAATTGATAGAATATTTCGAGGATAACTGTAATAAAGGTACGAAGATGAATATAGTTTGGGACGCAAGCAAGGCAGTGATGAGAGGGTTCTTCATACAACGGAATTCAATTAAAAAGAAAAACAGAGAGAAAGAAAAGAAAGAGATCCTAAAACAAATAATGGACAATGAGCAAAAATTAATTAAAAAACCAAATAATTCCAAAATTAAACAAAGTATTAAGGTGTTGCAAACACAATTTGCTATGATAATAAATAGAGAAGTGGAGTGGAACATCAAAAGGCTAAGACAGAAAAATTTTGAATTTGCTAATAAATCTGGGAAGTGGCTTGCTTGGCAAATCAAGAAAAGAAAAGAACAAAATACAATAAATAAAATTATAGTAGATGGAGAAGAGATAACTAATCCGAAAGGAATTAGAAAAGGATTCTTGGGCTTTTACAGACAATTGTATAAAAGCAAAGAAAAAAACAACATGAGGAAAATAGAGAGATATTTAAAAGAAAAAGAGGTGCAAAAGATCCCGACAGAAAAGAAAGACAAGCTGAACACCCCCAATAGATAATGAGGAGATAACAGAGATTATAAAAGAGTTGAAAAAAGGGATAGCCCCAGGACCAGATGGATTCACAGCAAGTTATTATAAAGAGCTGAGACAAACTCTGACGGCACCATTGAAAGAAGTAATGAATAATATTCTGAAAGAAAGGGAAATACCGGAGACGTGGAAAGAAGCCTTTATAACTTTTATCCCAAAGCAAGATGCAGACTTAACACAAGTAAAGAACTATAGGCCAATTTCTTTGTTGAATACAGACTATAAAATCTTTGCGGGAATAATGGCAAAAAGGTTGAAAAAGGTCCTACAAGAAATTATCCATGATGATCAAGCAGGCTTCCTTCCGGGCAGGCAGATGAGGGACAATGTTAGGAATATAATTAATATTTTGGAATATCTGACAGCCAGGAATGAGAAACAGGCAATTATGATGTTTGTGGATGCCGAAAAGGCATTCGATAATATATCATGGGATTTTATGTTAAAAAATTTAGAATATATGGAGATGGGGAAGGACTTTTTCAATGGAATAAAGGCAATTTATACGGAACAAAGAGCAAAATTGATGGTGAATAATGTAATTACGGAAGAGGTAAAAATATCGAAAGGTACAAGGCAGGGATGTCCACTCTCGCCTCTGTTGTTTATAATGGTTCTGGAGGTCTTTTTAAACTCAATAAGGAAAAACGAAATGATAAAAGGGGTGTCAGTGGGACAAAATGAATATAAAGTCAAAGCCTTTGCGGATGATCTGGTAATAATGATGGAAGACCCGATGGAGAGTGCAAATGAAGTGTTAGAAGATATTGAACAATTTGGTAAAGTGGCAGGTTTCATATTAAATAAGAAAAAAACTAAAATCATAGTAAAAAATATGGAGCAAACTCTGATAGAAGGTCTGCAACAATAAATTGGTATTGAAGTTGTGAAAAAAGTAAAATATTTGGGAATATGGCTAACTCCCAAAAACATTGATCTGTTCCAGAATAATTATATACCAGTATGGAACGGAATTAAGAAAGACTTAGAGGTGTGGGGAAGATTGAATCTATCTTTTTGGGGCAGAATATCAACGATTAAGATGTGTGTACTCCCAAAGATGTTATTTTTATTTCAGATGATCCCAATACTGAAAGGGACGAGGATATTTAAAGAGTGGCAAAGAGGTATTTCGAGATATATCTGGCAGGGCAAAAAGCCGAGGATTCAATATAAACTGTTAACGGACGCGAGAGAAAGGGGAGGCTTTGCCCTGCCAGACTTGAAACTATATTATGAGGCCTCGTGTCTCTGTTGGATAAAAGAGTGGATAAAACTAAAGAATACAAAATTGTTAGACCTGGAGGGATTTGATAACAGATTTGGGTGGCACGCATACTTATGGCGGGAGAACAAGAAGGGCCACAAAACTTTTGAAGACCACATCTTTCAGAAATCGCTAAAGGAAGTATGGGAGAGATATAAAAATCTGTTGGAATCAGGGGTTCCACATTGGCTGTCCCCACTGGAGGTTATGTGTGTTAAAAAGATTAATATGAGAGGTAGTTGGATTACTTATGGAGATTTAGTGGTTAAAGATGGAGAAAAATGGAGACTGAAGCCATATGAACAAGTAAAAAAATATGTATTTGACTGGTTTAATTATTATCAGATAAATGATATGTTTAAAAAAGATCTGAAAGAGAAAGGCTATATAGAGAAAGACTCAAGATTTCAAACGGAAATAGTAAATAGTGATAGCAAAATAATCTCAAAAATGTACAAAATGTTATTGGAATGGTATACAATGGACGAGGAAGTCAAGTCGGTAATGATTCATTGGGCTAGGGATTTTGGGTACAATATATATTGGGAAGAGTGTGTGAAAATATGGAACGATAACTTGAAGTTTACAGCATGCACCACGTTAAAAGAAAACACGATGAAAATGGTATACAGATGGTATATCACACCAGTTAAATTAGCAAAAATGTTTAAAACCAACAATAAGTGTTGGAAATGTAAAGAGAAAGAGGGGACCTTCATTCATATGTGGTGGGAATGCAAAAAAGTGAAGGGGTTCTGGGAGTTGATATACAATGAGTTAAAGAAGATGTTAAAATACAGTTTTGTAAAAAAAACCAGAAACTTTCCTTCTAGGAATAACGAGAAATGAAATTAATAAAAAAGACTGTAAACTTTTTCAGTACGCGATAACAGCAGCGAGATTATTAATAGCCCAAAAATGGAAACAGGAAGATCTACCGACTTTGGAGGAATGGAGAATGAAGTTAACGGATTACGCAGAACTGGACAAGCTAACAGGGAAAATTAGATACCAAAAAGATCACAAATTCATTGAGGACTGGGAAAAATTTTCGGAGTATTTGAAGAGTGTATGTGATGAGCAAACAACGCTAGTGGGTTTTAAAGAAGCTTTGTGAAAAAAATAAGGAATATTGCAAAAATGTAAACAAATTTGTTAAGATATTTATTTATTTACTTACTTATTTACCTTCTTACTTATCTACTTACTTAAAGGTGATACAAAAATTGAGGAATGCGTAGACAAAACTTCAAATACGGACGATTGTCAGAGAAGCTGAGGGAAGTCCATAAAATTGTAAATATGTTAATTGGAAATTTGTATGATTGTAAATATTTATGAAAAAATGGAATAAAATATTATGTAATCAAAAGAATGCCAAGAAATATCTGTCCCTTTGCCCGCCTGGGGATGGTCCCTTCCTGGTTCACAAGGATGTGTCCTTGTTAAGGAGGCATCAATTTTCTGCAGTAACGTGCAAGGCTCTGGCAGCATGCGGCCTCCCGGCCAGCTGATTTGCACTTCTTTCCTTCCGTATCAGGGCAGCTACCACCGCTGTGCATTGGGGCCTGTCCGTCGACAGGATTAAGGATTTGGGCCGCTGGAAATCTGAAGCATACAAGGGTTATGCGGAACTGAGGTGCAGTTACTAATTTTTTTTGTTTATTCCTAGGTCCGCCTACCCTGCACGTCTGGATAGTCGGGCACAGCATTGTCCACTGGGCCAGCAAGAAGGCGGAGAAGTCTGGATTCGAACGCAGGCTCAGGCCCCCTGACCATGCGTGCATATCCTGGGTGTCCAGATGAGGAATGTGTTGGGAGGAGCTTCTTCCAATGGTGCAGGCGAAGGTGATTGCAGAAGGCACGCCTATGGCGATGGTGGTGCAGCTGGGTGAGAATGACCTGCTGGAAGCTCCCAGCTTACCCCTGTGGACCCACATGCAGGAGGACTTGGAGGAGTTGAAAGCAGCTCTTCCTGGACTCAAAATTTTCTGGTCACAACTCCTGCAGTGATGTGAATGGAGAGAAAGTTGTTGCCCAACTGCCACTGAGAGGGCCAGGAGGCACATGCAGAGCACAGTGGCCAAGAAAGTTCTGGCCTTGGGCAGGACAGTGATCCATCACCTGGGCATTTCGCAATGCGTCTCTTTGCAGGCTTCATGGGGTTCATCTGGGAATGATTTGTGGCTGACTGCTGTGTCAGCGGGGTTAAGGGATTGGTTACAAGTATGAGTGGTTGGCAGTGAGCGCAGGTGCTCGTGTGACAGAAAGGCTCTGGTTCAGGTGATAGGGTTGGGAGAATGCTCTGGCCATCCCTATGTGGAGGGTATTCCATTAAAGGAATCAAGGGACTTGATGGTTTGGTCAACCCCTGTGAGGGGGTTGTGCCCGTGCCTGAGTCCAGGGGGGGCATTTGGGTGGCAGAGATAGCCTGTTCCCAGCTTTCCGCTTATCCAGGTGTTCACCCTCGGCTGACCTATGCTGGTGCCCTGCGTCAGCACTACCTGCCACGGTCCAGGGAGCTAGTCGAACCAGAGCCTATGCAGCCACTCACTTGATGTAATCAATAAAGTTGTGGTCTAAATTCTGCCAAAAACCAAACCAAAATTTGAGTCTTGTCTGAATTTAAGAGGGAGGTTTAAAGGTCTGAACACGCAACCTGTTGCTTTAAGAAACTGCTGATTTTGCAAGATGCCACCCCCTACTGGGACAGAAGGACAGCTAATAAGTAAATCACGAAGATATAGCTAGAACATAAGCTAGAACATAAGTTGATATATGGTGCAAATGGCTACACCTAACACAGGTTCCCAACATGCATACTAACACAATGTAACAGATCACGGTGAGAATCAAAGTTTAGTTAGCGATGCTTATTGCGCATGTGTATTAAACATGAAATGAGATAATGATGTATATAATTGGTGGAAATTGAAATGCTTTGTTTGAAACTTATAAATACCCCTGCCTGGACCCTTGGGCGGGTTTGAAGAAGAAGAAGAAGAGTTTGGATTTGATATCCCGCCTTTCACTCCCTTTAAGGAGTCTCAAAGCGGCTAACATTCTCCTTTCCCTTCCTCCCCCACAACAAACACTCTGTGAGGTGAGTGGGGCTGAGAGACTGTGACTGGCCCAAGGTCACCCAGCAGCTGCATGTGGAGGAGCGGAGACGCGAACCCGGTTACCCAGATTACGTGACTACCGCTCTTAACCACTACACCACACTTGCTTTGCAATAAACAACAGTGGACTCCTAACTCATCTTGTCTCTGAGTTTTATTGGCGTAAACCATTTTTGGCTTACAACAATTTGATTTTGTGTTTTTTAATGTATTACAGTATATATTTGGTGTTAGCCGCCCTGAGCCAAGTCTCGGCCAGGGAGGGCGGGGTATAAATAAAATCTATTATTATTAATGTCCATGTGAGCACACCCTCTGAGTTTGTTTGCTTCTTGTTAATTCCAAGCTCAGCACTAAATTTTGACCCTGAATATCCCTAGGAAGTCATGCAATCTTGTTTTAAAAGGTGATTTAGCTGTTGATGTTTATGTTGGTTTGAAACTTGTCGAAGACTGAATAGCCTCACCTTGTATTGACTGCACCACAAGTATTGAATCAGTTAAGATGGTTATCTAATAAAGAAAGCATTGTCTTTCAGGAAAAGGCTCACAGTCTGAAAGTAAATTCATGATGCCTGAAGCTGTTTTTTATTATTAATAATAACATAAAATATGAAACCCCCACGTGTTTCATGGTGGGAACAAGCAATCAGCACTAGCTTCGGGGGTTTGGCTGTCCTTGATTTATCTGCACAGCCCAGCCTACTTTCAAGCTAGTGTTGATGAGGAGATTAAATCATTTTTCTACATAAGGTTAAAAGAAAGAGCTACTACCCTACAGTATTTAAGAGTGGGGAGGGGTTTGTAGAACATCTGATCATTTGTTCCTTTATTAAATTTCCACATATTCTGTTTATGAAAAGAGTCTGGACCCAAATGTGACAGTGGTGATGGGGTCTTGAGTTCCTGCTTCTTCCTGTAACCCATAGTTGTGGAAGCTTAAGCTCCCAGAAAGGGCCATTGAGGCACAGGGTGTCTTGGAGCTCCCTCTCGACACTCCGGCCTGCGGTCAGAGAGGGAGACCTTCTACTGGTGGCCTCCTTGGTGTGGTGGCAGCAAGCACTTCTGCTATCACTCTTCTGCTGTAAATGTTTTGTTGGCAGTTGGGAATGATAGGAATGATATTGTGTTGACTGGGGAAAACTTTGAATCTGCAGGATGCCCTTAAACTAGCATTGACTATGCCTTCCCGTTTGCTCTGGAAATGTAATTGAAAAGCTACAATACACGACCAATTTAATAGCAGAAGGAATATTCTAGATCCACAGTAGATCTAATCACCATCAAGAGTAGAGAGGGACAACCAAAGCTATGTTGCCTTTTCCAAATGACAAGCTAATTTTTCTCCATCTAAAATTGTATGGTGATCTGTCAAGTCTTTTGACATTAGGGACACATCCTGTATGACTATCACCATAAGGGAAACCATTTTCCCCCTGACTCTGAGTGAACTGTAGGAGTGACAATAGAAAACAGTGTCTATCCTCCTCCTTTAGCTTTTCCCTTCCTTGGTATGTGCTTGCCATCTGAAAAGTGCCCAAATGCATTTGCAAACCCTGGTCCCAGCTGTGTTTAACCAGGTAGAGAGAAAAAATCTAGATCCATTTACAGACAAGAGACAGGGAAATGTGTTAATGGAGTTACACTGGATGAGGCTACAAGTGGAAGTTTTATGCCATTTACCATAACGAAGCATACTTATTTGGTAGCCTGGCATGTGTGGAATCTACCAACATTTTAAGGTCAGCCATAATAACAGTGTACTATACCTGCATTCTGGCCACTAGGAAGTGAAGTGGCTCATTTTCCTAGCCAAGATGCACAGCAGTTTTACCAGAAGAAAACACATCTTATCCCTCAAGAACTGCAAGCTTTAGGTTTATCCATTCATACCTCAAGTGATGGTAACAAACCACATGCTTGTGGATTAGCCCACTTTTTCCACATTCTGCACCCTCAAAACCCAGCCTTCAGGGGCCGTGGTTTAACCTCTGTTTCCCTAACTCCTATTTATGAGCTGAGTGGCCACATGCAGTCATCATTTTAAGGGGCAAAGTGAATGCAGGGGATAAATAAGGGGAAAGTGGTTCCATATGGTGAAAGAACTTAGCCTGCCAAAGTACAGTTTGTCAAAAGATTAAGAGTCTAATATGATGAAGTAAAGGCTGAGCTGATCTAACATGAAAGAATCTATCATCTGGACAGTAAAAGGAAACTATAATTTGTGAAATATGAATAAAGAGGTTGCTATTTGGGGATACAGGGGGGTGGGTCTAATGGAGCTGCAAATGGTGTGTGCGCGCTTTGAAAAGGGCTCAGATGGGGTTCCACAAAGAAAAATGAGATTTCTGAAAAGAGAACTTGCTATTATTATATTTATTTATATTCTGCCTTTTCCTTTGACAGGGACTCAAGGCAGCTTGTAGCTAAAATAGAAACAGTTAAAAACAGAGGGGAAAGCAATAATTAAAAACAAATCTAATGATTACATTTAGGCACCCTCCTAGTGGTACAGCAAAAAAACCTACTAGCACATTTGCAAAGCTAAGCAAGGTCCAGTATGGTTTCAAATTGGGTGGGAAATCGCATGTTGAGATTCCTGCATTGCAGGGGGTTGGACTAGATGAACCTTGGGGTCCCTTCCAACTCTACAGTTCTATGGTTCTAATTAAACATATATGATCTATTAAAACATACAGACCATTACAATAAAAATAGCACGGCACCTGTCCTTTCATTAAAAGCAATCAATTCCCAAAAGCCTGTTAGAACAAAAAGGCAGAAGGACAGCAAGGAGGGAGACAGTCTAGTTTCTCCATGGAGGGAGTTCTGAAGTTGCCTGGGAGCAGCCACCAAGAAGGGCCATCTTCTATGTCCCCACCAAGCATGCCAGTGAGGGCGGTGGGAGAAGACCTTCCTCCAAAGATCTCAAAACATAGGCCAGTTTGTGTGAGGGAATATGGTCTTACAGATAGCTTGGACCTAAGCCTTGTGGGGCTTTATAGGTCATAAGTTGTACTTTGAATTGTGCCTGGAAATAGACTGGTAGCCAGTGGTGCTGTTTTAACAAGGGAGTCGTCAGCAATCTGGCTGCAGCTCTTTGAGGCAGTTGAAGTTTCTGAGCCCTTTTCAAAGGCGGAGTATAGAGTAATACCTGTGTAAAGTATCTAATCCAAACGGGATGTAATTAAGGCATTGGTGACTGCAGCTAAATCAGTCATTTCAAGGAATGGACACAGCTGGCACACTAGCTGTAAGTGGTCAAATGTACTCCTGGCCACTGCAGAGACCTGTGCAACCAGGCTCAGGGCTGAGTCCAGGAGCATGCCTAAACTGTGAACTTGTGTTTTCAGGGGAAGTGGGACCCCATCCAGCACAGGCAGAATCCCCGTTCTCTGTTCTGCCTTCTGACTGCCCAAGAGCACCATTTCCTTATCTGCCTTTCCCAAGAGGCTCCAACATAACAGGAATGACATCTTGCTGACTGGCAGGTCTGAAATTATTCCAGATGCACATGCAGTCCGTATCCTGATGCAGCCTAGGGAAGGAGGGAGAGAGCCTGCAACAACAATCTACCCTCACTCTCCCCCTCCGCTTCCTCCTCCTCCTGGATAGCTCAACTGGATAGAGCATGGTGCTGATAATGCCAAGGTTGGAGGTTTGATCCACTATGGGACAGCTGGATATTCTTGCAATCTAGTCCTAGGGTTGGACTAGGGTTGAATTTTCAGGGCCCCTTCCAACTGCATTTCTGATTTCTCTCTTTTTCTTCATCTCTCTCTAGTCACACCCAGCACCTCCCTTCTTTGCTTCTTTTACCAATATATATCGACTCACCAGCCTTTATTCATGTCACAAGGAGTTGCTAAATCTGCTTAGAGATTTTATTTGTAATTGAGCTGTTTACAAATTCCATGAAATAAAAAGAAATGGCTACTCACTATTTGCTTCCATAGAAGGTGTGGCACCTTCTACTCCCAGGACTTTGTACAAAGTGCTTGAGCCTTCCTTGTAGAATTTTAAGCATAACCTTGCTAGCGTCTGAAATGAGTGCAATTGTGCGGTAGTTGGAGCATTCCTTGGCACTGCCTTTCTTTGGGATTGGGATGTAGACTGATCTTCTCCAATCCTCTGGCCACTGCTGAGTTTTCCAAACTTGCTGGCATATTGAGTGTAGCACCTTAAAAGCATCATCTTTTACAATTTTAAATAGTTCAGCAGGAATACCATCACTTCCACTGGCCTTGTTATTTGCAGTGCTTTCTAAGGCCCATTTGACTTCACTCTCCAGGATGTCTGGCTCAAGGTCAGCAACCACACTACCTGGGGTGTACGAGACATCCATATCTTTCTGGTATAATTCCTCTGTGTATTCTTGCCACCTCTTCTTGATGTCTTCTGCTTCTGTTAGGTGCTTACCACTTTTGTCCTTTATTATGGTAATCTTTGTACAAAATGTTCCTTTCATATCTCCAATTTTCTTGAACAGATCTCTGGTTCTTCCCATTCTGTTGTTTTCCTCTATTTCTTTGCCACTTTGCTTTCTTGCATTTCCTTTTCATTGGGATGGTTTTCGTTGCTGCCTCCTGTATAATGTTTCGAGCCTCCATCCATAGTTCTTCAGGCACTCTGTCTAGCAAATCTAAGTCCTTAAACCTGTTCCTCACTTCCACTGTGTATTCATAAGGGATTTGGTTTAGATTGTATCTTACCGGCCCAGTGGTTTTTCCTACTTTCTTCAGTTTAAGCTTGAATTTTGCTATAAGAAGCTGATGATCTGAGCCACAGTCAGCTCCAGGTCTTGTTTTCGCTGACTTCTCCATCTTTGGCTGCAGAGAATATAATCAATCTGATTTTGATGTTGCCCATCTGGTGATGTCCATGTGTAGAGTCGTCTCTTGTGTTGTTGGAAAAGTGTGTTTGTGATGACCAGCTTGTTCTCTTGGCAGAACTCTATTAGCCTTTGCCCTGCTTCATTTTGCTCTCCAAGGCCAAACTTGCCAGTTGTTCCTTTTATCTCTTGATTCCCTACTTTATCATTCCAATCCCCTATAATGAGAAGAACATCCTTCTTTGGTGTCACTTCTATAAGGTCTTGTAAGTCTTCATAGAATTGGTGAATTTCAGTTTCTTCAGCACCAGTAGTTGGTGCATAAACTTGGATTACTGTGATGTTAAAAGGTCTGCCTTGGATTCGTATCGAGATCATTCTATCATTTTTGAGATTGTATCCCAGTATATATATATATATATATGATTTACCAGTATCGTTCCAATAGCAGCCTCATTCTAACAATACTAATTTTACCCAATTAATACAATTAATACAATTAATGCCAATTATTCAAATGTCAAATTATACAATTTAATTAAACTGGCCCCCTCTCATGCCAGAGTAGATAACTTCATTCTTCTAAAAAAAATTTCTGTGTTCCAAAATTTTAATAATTTTCGTTACATTCCATTCAGATATAATAATCACTTATATAACAACTACAATCTTGTGATTTCTATTTGTGTTGGTATACTGCCCAGAAGGACTCCCCTGATGTGAGTGCCTGCAGGTCCTGTCCCTGCCTCTCACCATCTGGCCCAGGGTGGGGCATGCGCAGGAGATCTCAGAACAGTGCAGTTATTTAAAAAAAAAAATTAAAAAAATATTTTTACCTTTATAAATTCTTTTTGGTGTGGGGGGTGGGATGGATGTTTAGTTGGGTTTGGGAATTTGTTTAATTTTGGTATGGTTGTAACTTTTACTGTTTTTGGTTTTTATTGTTGTGTTGTTTTGTTTTTATATAGGTTTTATTTTGTTTTAAGGGGAGGGATCAGGGCTGCCTTGGAGTGGATCTTAGCTAACAAAATGGCTGGGGCAGGTTCCACAGGGGGAGATGCACTGGGACAACTGATCTCAGTGATCACGGGTAGGAGAAGGAGTTATACGCTAAGACCAGACCATGTCATTACAGAGGAGGCAGGCTTAGTTGTTATTTGAGGACTATCCCTGCCTCTGGAATCAGCAATACTGGAATCAGCAAAGGATACCCACATGACCTGAAGGTGCTGCTGTGCAATGCCAGGTCAATGATTCATAAGACCACTGCCATCCATGACTTGATCATGGATGGAGGACTTGACCTGGCATGTGTAACAGAGACTTGGTTGGATGAAGCTGATGGGCCTGTTCTTGCCGCTGCTTGTCCACCAGGTTTCTCTTACGTACAGCAACCCAGGCCAGGGGGGTTGCAGTGATTTTTAGGAAGTCATTAGTCATTAGGGGCAGTACAAGATTCCTTTTGGTGGAACCGACATCTCCCCGCTGCACCAAGGATTTCCTGCCCGAGCAACTTCAGGTCATGGCGGATGTTCTCCTGGAAACACCTAGTTTGGTTGTCCCAGGAGATTTTAACATCCACGCGCACACAACCTTACACTCTGCCGCTCTGGACTTCGTGGAAAGCATGGCCTCCATGGGGCTGTCCCTGAATAAGTCTGACCCAACCCATAGCCGCTGACATGCCTTAGACCACCAGGTCTATGGATGTTGGTGATCTGACGCTAAGTAAAAGTGAAACTAAAGAAGTGCCATGGTCAGATCACTTCTTGGTGCAACTGGACTTCTCCGCAAACCTTCCCCTCTGCAGGGAGGTGGGACCAATTTGGATCGTCCGCCCCTGCCACTTAATGGATCCAAATGGTTTCCAGAGAGTGGTAGGGGATGCTTTATCCCATGTTGATGGCCTCTCAGCTGATTCCCTGGTGGCCCGCTGGAATGTGGAGTTAACCAGGGCTATTGACTGTTTGGCTCCAAAGCGCCCTCTCTGATTGCATGGAGCCCGGACAGACCCATGGTTTTCCATGGATCTGAGGGCAATGAAACAATGGCTGAGATGGCTAGAGCGCCAGTGGCGGATAACTCATTCTGAAGCTGACCGGACACGGGTTAGAGCTCAGTGTCGAGCCTAGCAAGTGGCGGTAGCGACGGTGAAGAAGACTTTCTTTACTGCCTCGATTGCATCTGCAGAAAACAGCAGCAGGAGACCCTTTCAGGTGCTTCGCTAGATAGCGGAACCATCTGCTACACCAGGGCCCAGTACGGGCAACATGATCATCCTGCAATGATTTTGTAAATTTTTTTGCAGATAAAGTCACTCAGATTCGGGAAGAGGTAGACTACACTGTGGGAGCGGGGAGAGTGCTAGAGTCCTGTCTAGTCAGGTTGCATGGGATCAATTCCAATCTGTTACCTCCGAGGATGTGGACAGACTGCTTGGACGAGTGAAACCAACCACCTGTCTCCTTGATCCCTGCCCATCCTGGCTTATAAAAGCTAGCCGGGAAGGGCTGGGTAACGGGCTTCATGGGGTGATGAATGCTTCTCTCTGTAAGGGAGCCTTCCCAGACCTGCTGAAAGAGGCGGTCATTAAACCACTTCTTTAAAAAAAACAACTCTAGACCTGGCCAATATGGCCAACTATTGCCCAGTTTCAAATCTTCCTTTCCTTTTTTTGGGGGGGGGGGAGTTTTTATTGTTAAAATAATTCAGCATTAGTAAACATATATACAAGCATACAATCATACATTTCATACAATCCTTAAAAATGTTCAAACATACCTACACTCAATCCCACAGATAATTCCTTTTCCCATCACCATCCACCACCCCTCACCCCACCTTTGTGTTAGACTTCCAATCTACTCAATTGCAATTTCTTTCCACTTCTATTACTTTCTTTCACACACCTTTAACCTAATTTCATACTTCTTTTTCTATTACACATTGTTCTCCATCTTATTAATATTTCAGTATTTGAAATGGAACTTGTTTATTCTAATAGGAGTTCTGATTTTTCGATATGGTTTTGCAAGTATCCTTTAAACACCTTCCAGTCCCTGTCTATCTTCTCTTTTGGATATATTGTAATACTCCAATAATTTGGCAAGCCACTCTATTTTTGTCAGTATAATACCAACTTTCCAATTTTTTGCAATCAATAGCCTTGCTGCTACTGTTGCATATAAATATAATGTCTTGTCTTCTTCCTTTAGGCTTCCTGGTATTCCCAAAAGAAAACCTTCTGGTGTTTTCCTAAATGAATATCTGAACATTTTTTTTCATTTTGTTATATATTGTTTCCCAAAATTGTTTGATGTTTAAACAATTCCACCATATATGTATCATAGTACCTTTTCCAGTGTTGCATCGCCAGCAGACATCACTACAATTTTTATTCATTTTTGCTATTCTTTCAGGTGTTAAATACCATCTATGTTGTATTTTGATGTAATTTTCTTTGAATATATAACACATAGTGAATCATAGAATAGAATCATAGAGTTGGAAGAGACCACAAGGGCCATCGAGTCCCCCCAAGCAGGAAACACCATCAGAGCACTCCTGACATATGGTTGTCAAGCCTCTGCTTAAAGACCTCCAAAGAAGGAGACTCCACCACACTCCTTGGCAGCAAATTCCACTGTCGAACAGCTCTTACTGTCAGGAAGTTCTTCCTAATGTTTAGGTGGAATCTTCTATCTTGTAGTTTGGATCCATTGCTCCGTGTCCGCTTCTCTGGAGCAGCAGAAAACAACCTTTCTCCCTCCTCTATGTGACATCCTTTTATATATTTGAACATGGCTATCATATCACCCCTTAACCTCCTCTTCTCCAGGCTAAACATGCCCAGCTCCCTTAGCCGTTCCTCATAAGGCATCGTTTCCAGGCCTTTGACCATTTTGGTTGCCCTCCTCTGGACACGTTCCAGTTTGTCAATGTCCTTCTTGAACTGTGGTGCCCAGAACTGGACGCAGTACTCCAGGTGAGGTCTGACCAGAGCAGAATACAGTGGCACTATAACTTCACTTGATCTAGACGCTATACTCCTATTGATGCAGCCCAGAATTGCATTGGCTTTTTTAGCTGCCGCGTCACACTGTTGACTCATGTCGAGTTTGTGGTCAACCAAGACTCCTAGATCCTTTTCACATGTACTGCTCTCAAGCCAGGTGTCACCCATCTTGTATTTGTGCCTCTCATTTTTTTTTTCTCCAAGTGCAATACTTTACATTTCTCCCTGTTAAAATTCATCTTGTTTGTTTTGGCCCAGTTCTCTAATCTGTCAAGGTCATTTTGAAGTGTGATCCTGTCTTCTGGGGTGTTAGCCACCCCTCCCAGTTTGGTGTCATCTGCAAATTTGATCAGGATGCCCTTGAGTCCATCATCCAGGTCGTTGATAAAGTTGTTGAATAAGACCAGGCCCAAGACAGAACCCTGTGGCACCCCACTAGTCACTCTTCTCCAGGATGAAGAGGAACCATTGATGAGCACCCTTTGGGTCTGGTCAGTCAGCCAGTTACAAATCCACTGAGTGGTAGCATAGTCAAGACCGCATTTTACCAGCTTCTTTACAAGAATATCATGGGGCACCTTGTCAAATGCCTTGCTGAAATCAAGGTAGACTACATCCACTGCGTTCCCTTCATCTACCAGGCTTGTAATTCTGTCAAAAAACGAGATCAGGTTAGTCTGACATGACTTATTTTTCAGAAATCCATGCTGACTATTGGTGATCACAGCATTCCTTTCTAGGTGCTCACAGACTGTTTGCTTAATGATCTGCTCCAGAATCTTCCCTGGTATTGATATCAGACTGTCCGGGCAGTAATTATTTGGGTCCTCTCTTTTCCCCTTTTTGAAAATAGGGACAACATTTGCCCTCCTCCAGTCTGCCGGGACTTCGCCTGTTCTCCAGGAATACTCAAAGATGACCGCCAGTGGTTCTGAGATCACATCTGCCAGTTCTTTTAATACTCTTGGATGCAGTTCATCTGGCCCTGGAGACTTGAATACATCTAAACTAGCCAAGTATTCTTGTACTATCTCCTTAGTTATTCTGGGCTGTGTTTCCTCTGCTGAATCATTTGCTCCAAATTCTTCAGGTCGGGCATTGTTTTCTTTATCGGAGTAGACTGAGGCAAAGAAGGCATTGAGGAGTTCAGCCCTTTCTGTGTCCCCTGTTTGCATTTCGCCATCTTCTCCTCTGAGTGACCCCACTGTTTCTTTGTTCTTCCTTTTGCTACGAACATACCCATAGAAGCCTTTTTTGTTGCTTCTAACCTCTCTAGCAAGCCTGAGTTCATTCTGTGCTTTAGCTTTTCTGACTTTGTGTCTACACGTGCTGGCTATTTGTTTGAAGTCCTCTTTGGTGGTTTCCCCCCTTTTCCATTTTTTGTACACATCCTTTTTTAATCTTAACTCAGTTAAAGGTTCTTCAGATAACCACCCTGGCTTCTTTAGGCACCTTCCATGTTTCCGCATCATTGGTATGGCCTGAAGTTGTGCTTTTACTATCTCCCTCTTAACAAACTCCCAGCCATCATGAACTCCCTTTCCTTTTAGTATTACTGTCCATGGGATCTCACCCAGCACTTCCCTAAGTTTTATGAAGTCGGCTTTCTTAAAGTCAAGAAATTGAGTCCTAGTATGCTTGGCTGCTCCTTTCCGCTGTATAGTAAACTTCAGAAGAGCATGATCACTCGCGCCTAATGATCCTTCCACTTCTACCCCACTAACCAGGTCATCAACATTGGTTAGGACCAGATCTAAAATGGCTGTTCCTCTTGTTGCTTCTCCCACTTTCTGGACAATGAAGTTGTCTGCAAGGCCAGTGAGGAATCTGTTTGACCTTATGCTCTTGGCTAAGTTTGACATCCAACAAATATCTGGGTAATTGAAGTCCCCCATTACTACTATCTCCCTTCCTTTTGCATGCTTGGCCATCTGTTCCAGGAAGGCATCATCTATGTCCTCCGTTTGGCTTGGGGATCTATAGTAAATTCCCACAATGAGGTCACTGTTATTCTTCTCTCCCTTAATTTTGACCCAAATACTCTCACTTTGGCTTTGAGGTTCTAAATCTTGGATCTCTTCACAGGTATACACATCCCTGACATATAACACCACTCCTCCTCCTTTCTTGTCTGGTCTGTTTCTCTGAAATAGATTGTATCCCTCCATTTTTACATTCCAATTGTGGGACTTATCCCACCAGGTTTCAGTGATGCCTATTATGTCATATTTAGTTTGCTGTACCAAGAGCTGAAGCTCATCTTGTTTATTTCCCATGCTTTGCGCATTAGTGTACAGACATTGAAGTCCATTAATCATTCCCTCGTGTCTCTTATTTAAGGATTTTTTCCTCCCACCACTAGGTCTGTGTGCTGTTTGCTCCATTTGGTCTATGACATTTGAATGATCATCTTCATCAATTGATAGACTCCTACCTTCAGGAGTACTGTCTCCCTCCCCCACATTAGTCAGTTTAAAGCCCTCCTGATGAGGTTTCTGAGTTTTTTGGCAAAAACATTCCTCCCAACCGTTGTGAGGTGCAGCCCATCGCTTGCCAGAAGTCCATCTTCAAGAAACTGCAGTCCGTGATCTAAGAATCCAAACCGTTCCTGTTTACACCATTTGTGAAGCCAGCTGTTTACTTCCACTATTTCCCCCTCTCTCCCTGGGCCACGTCGTTCAACTGGGAGGACAGATGAGATTACGATTTGTGCATTTAATTGCTTCAATTTCCTGCCCTCGTAGTCTCTTTTGATCTTCTGGAGGCTATTGCTTGCAGTGTCATTGGTTGCCACATGAACCAAGAGGAAGGTGTATTTGTCAGTGGGTTTTATGATTCCTTGCAGTCGTTCAGTTACATCTTGGATCTCAGCCCCGGGGAAACAGCACACTTCCCGAGACATCTTGTCAGGCCCACAGATCACTGCTTCTGTTCCCCTCAGTAGGGAATCCCCTATCACCACTACACGCCTCCTCTTAGGTTTGGTCAGGGTTGTTCCGTGAGCGGTCCGTTCCAAGGTCGCCTGCACATTCCCTGAGGACTGACCTTGCTGCTCATCTTCATATACCTGATCGACTGTAATGAGGGAGAGATCCTCAAATGGAGTCTGCTCTTCGTCTTCCATGCTAGGGGAGAGGACCTCAAAGCGATTGTGTATTTCTAAACAATCAGAGCGAACCCTGGGCCTCCTACTTCTTTGAGTCACATTTCTCCACATATCTGGCTCCTGTGTTGGTGAACTAGCCTCCTTCCCAGGGGAGTCTCCTGTCTCCTCCTTGGTGGAGACGGTGTGCTCTGCTGCTTCCAAGAAGAGCTTCAGCTCTCTAATTCTTTGGAGCGTAGCTACACGTTCCTCCAGTTGCTGGACTTTGTCTTTTAGGAGGGCAATCAACATGCAATTGCTGCAGGTAAAGCTGCCTGCAACCTTTGGCAAGATGGCAAACATTGCGCAGGAACCGCAGGCGACTGCAGCTGTTCCCTCCCCCTCCATCTTGAGTATTGCACTTGGGCAAAAAAAATGAGAGGCACAAATACAAGATGGGTGACACCTGGCTTGAGAGCAGTACATGTGAAAAGGATCTAGGAGTCTTGGTTGACCACAAACTTGACATGAGCCAACAGTGTGACGCGGCAGCTAAAAAAGCCAATGCAATTCTGGGCTGCATCAATAGGAGTATAGCATCTAGATCAAGGGAAGTAATAGTGCCACTGTATTCTGCTCTGGTCAGACCTCACCTGGAGTACTGTGTCCAGTTCTGGGCACCACAGTTCAAGGAGGACACTGACAAACTGGAACGTGTACAGAGGAGGGCAACCAAAATGGTCAAAGGCCTGGAAACGATGCCTTATGAGGAACGGCTAAGGGAGCTGGGCATGTTTAGCCTGGAGAAGAGGAGGTTAAGGGGTGATATGATAGCCATGTTCAAATATATAAAAGGATGTCACATAGAGGAGGGAGAAAGGTTGTTTTCTGCTGCTCCAGAGAAGCGGACACGGAGCAATGGATCCAAACTACAAGAAAGAAGATTCCACCTAAACATTAGGAAGAACTTCCTGACAGTAAGAGCTGTTTGACAGTGGAATTTGCTGCCAAGGAGTGTGGTGGAGTCTCCTTCTTTGGAGGTCTTTAAGCAGAGGCTTGACAACCATATGTCAGGAGTGCTCTGATGGTGTTTCCTGCTCGGCAGGGGGTTGGACTCGATGGCCCTTGTGGTCTCTTCCAACTCTATGATTCTAAGATTCTATGATTCCTTCTTCAGCTGCTGCCCTGCAAACTCTGATAAGCTCCTCCCACAGCTAATCACCTGCCTCAACAGAAACCCTGCCCCCTCTGACCTTTGCACAGGGAGAGCAGCTAATCAGCCACAAAGAATCACACACACAAGAAAACCCTTTTGGCTCCTTCTTCAGGATATGAAGAAGATATGAATTTCATATCTTCTTTCCACAATTTTCCCCATTGTTCAAACATAATATTTTCCCCAAAATCTTGCGCCCATTTAACTAATTCATTCTTTGGTTCCCCCTCTAAAATCAGATTATACAATTTAGATATATTTTTTTATTTTTCTTGTATTAAGTATTTATCGAATTTTGATATTTCTTTTTCAAATCCTAACTTTTTGTCTTTCGCTAATGTATACTTAATTTGAATATATTGGAACCAGTCACTAATATGAGCTTTAATTTCTGTATAATCCTTTAATTCCAATTCTCCGTTTTCTTCCTTTAATACAATTTCATAGGTAGCCCAATTTTCTTTCATATTTAATTTTTTCACTGCGACAATTTCTGCCGGCGATGCCCACCAAGGAGTTTTTGGTTCTAGGAGTCTTTTATATTTCTCCCATATTTTATATATAGACTTTCTGACTATATGCCCTAGGAAGCCTTTATGTACTTTCACTTTTTCATCTATTAGATAGGCATGCCATCCAAATCTTGTCTCTACTCCCTCTAAATCCAATACATCCGAGTCATCTAATTTGATCCATTCTTTTAGCCAGGTCAGACCCACCGCAGCATGATATAACTCCATGTCAGGGAGGCCAAATCCTCCTCTCTCCTTCTTATATATCATTTTTGTGTGTTTTATTCTTGGTTTTTTCCCTGCCCACACGAATTTAGCCAAATATCTTTTCCAATTATTAAAACATTTATCTCCTCCTAGTATTGGGATACTTTGAAATAAAAACATCATCCTTGGTAATATGTTCATCTTTATTACCAATATTTTCCCTAGTAAGGAATGATTTAATTTCCCCCATACTTGCAAATCATTTTTTATTTCATTCCATGTTTTCCTATAGTTCTCATTACTTAAATCTATAGTATTTGTTGTTAAATTTATTCCAATATACCTTATTTTCTTTTTAAGAACCAGGGAACCAGGCAGAGGGCCTTCTTGGTAGTGGCACCTGCCCTGTGGAATGCCCTCCCACCAGATGTCAAAGAGAAGAAGAAGAAGAAGAAGAAGAAGAAGAAGAAGAAGAAGAAGAAGAAGAGAGTTTGGATTTGATATCCCGCTTTATCACTACCCGAAGGAGTCTCAAAGCGGCTAACATTCTCCTTTCCCTTCCTCCCCCACAACAAACACTCTGTGAGATGAGTGGGGCTGAGAGACTTCAAAGAAGTGTGACTGGCCCAAGTTCACCCAGCAGCTGCATGTGGAAAGTGGTGGTGGAGTTTTCAGACCCCTGGGCTCTCACTTGTGGGGTGCCTCAGAGTTCTGTCCTCTTCCCCATCCTTTTTAGCATCTACATGCAGCCGCTGGGAGAGATCATGAGGGGGTTTGGGCTGGGTGTTCATCAGTATGCAGATGACACCCAGCTCTACCTCTCTTTCAAAGCAGAATCAGTGAAGGCAGTGACAGTCCTGTGTGAGTGTCTGGAGGCGGTTGGAGGATGGATTGCAGTTAACAGATTGAGGTTGAATCCTGAGAAGTACTGTTTTTGGGGGACAGGAGGCGAGCAGGTGTGGAGGACTCCCTGGTCCTGAATGGGGTAACTGTGCCCCTGAAGGACCAGCTGCGCGGCCTGGGAGTCATTTTAGACTCACAGCTGTCCATGGAGGCGCAGGTCAATTCTGTGTCCAGGGCAGCTGTTTACCAGCTCCATCTAGTACGCAAGCTGAGACCCTATCTGCCCACGGACTGTCTCGCGAAAGCGGTGCATGCTCTGGTTATCTCCCACGTGGACTACTGCAATGCGTTCTACATGGGGCTACCTTTGAAGGTGACCTGGAAACTACAACTAATCCAGATTGTGGCAGCTAGACTGGTGACTGGAAGTGGCCACTGAGACCATATAACTCCAGTCTTGAAAGACCTGCGTTGGCTCCCAGTATGTTTCCGAGCACTATTCAAAGTGTTGGCGCTGACCTTTAAAGCCCTAAACGGCCTCGGTCCAGTGTGCCTCAAGGAGCGTCTCCACCCCCATTGTTCTGCCCGGACACTGAGGTCTAGCACTGAGGGCCTTCTAGTGGTTCCCTCACTGCAAGAACTCAAGTTACAAGGAACCAGGCAGAGGGAGAGAAGAAGAAGAAGAAGAAGAAGAAGAAGAAGAAGAAGAAGAAGAAGAAGAAGAAGAAGAAGAAGAAGAAGAAGAGAGTTTGGATTTGATATCCCGCTTTATCACTACCCGAAGGAGTCTCAAAGCGGCTAACATTCTCCTTTCCCTTCCTCCCCCACAACAAACACTCTGTGAGATGAGTGCGGCTGAGAGACTTCAAAGAAGTGTGACTGGCCCAAGTTCACCCAGCAGCTGCATGTGGAGGAGCGGAGACGCGAACCCGGTTCACCAGATTGCGAGTCTATCGCTCTTAGCCACCCCCGTTACGCCGCCACCTCAGGGGAGAGCAATGACGACCTTTTGGCGTATGGTCAATGCCTCCCTTCAGAAACCCCTTTAACGGGGAACCGTGGTATCGCCACTGCAAAGAGGAAGATGGACTAAAGGATTCCGCCCAAGGCCTGATACCACCAAAGTTGTGACGTTTTGCTACGGGAAAGGCAAAACCTGCCAATGCAGGGAAATTCCTTTCCGGCCCTTTAACAGTGACCTTAATGTAGCAGCGCCCGCATACCTGTGAAGAAAAGTTAACCTGCAAAATAAGACATTAACTGAGGGTGGGTAGGGTGGGAGAAGCTCTGGAGCCAAGTGAGGATTCCCAGGTAAGATCCTCCCTCTATTGTGTGGGCAGGTAATCCCTCCCCTACCTGGCCTGGTCTCCTTGGCAACGCATCCCCCAGGTGGGATTGGACACCTGACTGGGGTAGGCGGAGACCTCCAGGTATCCCACCTGAGGGAAGGCAAAGCCAAGCCTATGCTGATGGAGCCGCTCCAGATCCAGGGGCTGCGCGTGTCCACGCAAAGCGCGCCCCCCGTTTTATGCGGGGAGCGGTCATTGGTTCCCTTTCTGTATCAACCAGAGAATTGTCCAGAAACTCTCTGCTTAATATTAAAGGGGAACTCTTGGCATATAATCATACATTGCTTAATAATTACACTAGCTAAGGGGTGTGATGGTGCCCTCCCAAAAGGGTGTCTGATTAAATGGAGCCATGTATAAATTATCACATTTTTACACTCAGCTGTATGTCCCACTGATTTCAAGTGGTAGAAATGCATAGGACTGCACTGGGAAGACAAGAAACAAAACAAGACCTCGCCTTGTGTCCCTATTCTAAACAGCACTAAAAATTCTAATACGTTACAGCTAGCTATTCCTTCTAATCTCTTTTATCTGTGACATCCTTTATGAATGAACCCAATGGTTAGGGAATATCAATCTAGTACCTAGCAAAAGTTTTATACCAGGAGCTCTTGGTGATACTGTAGAGCACAACAGTCCATTCTGTAGTGAAAGACTGCATGAGATCTGGTCTCTTTTCCAAGCCAGGTTTTATCCATGGAAACAGCACAAATTTCATTTCCTTCCCTCTTGACTTCCCATAGCACATAAACCTTATATTCCAAAGGTTGGTGGGTGGCTTTCAGTTTTACAAGAAAAACTCATTTAACCAGACCTCCCAAATCTGGGCCCTTCTATGTACTGGGCATGCTTTATGTCTCAACTATATCTCAGAAGCCCTTCCTCGGGCAAATACATGTCATGGATTCCAAGACATCTGGATAATAGAGGTTCTACTGTACTTCTATCCAATCCCACCCTCAGGGCAATTTTTCTTCTTGCCAAGTGTGTGCAGAGAGAGAGAAAGTTAGAAAAAAAATTCCCGCATGTTTGCATTCACCAAGTCATCTCCAAAAGTCCTCCACAGTCTTATAAATCAGTTTCGTTCTGTAGGATTGTTTACCTACTACTTTTTAGAATGTCTCTAATAAATTAGAATCTGCTGAAGTGGTAAAAAACATATGAAAGACATAATGAACAGCCTCCAAGTGGCACACAGGGGCCATTATGTACAGAGGAAGCAGGGAGGGTAATCGTAAAATTTTGAAAAATTATACAATAACTTGGTACTTATTGCCCATCTACATTCCTGTGCTTCAGAATATAAATAGAAATGGTTAACATGGCAGGTACACCCTGTACCTGTTGAATTACATACTGGGGTAAGTGTGTGGTGTACTGGGAGTCTTCATCTTGCATTGTACAAATTCTCCCTTGCTTTACTTTACTTACCTTTGCAGCTGGACTTCATTCCTCACCCCAGTTCCTTTAAATATTAAAAAAGAATAAAGATGGCAATGTTTAATTGGATTTATTTTCAGGGCAACCCTGATGCACCATATGACTTCATTTTCACCAGGCTTTAAGCCCTGTAAATCACACCTAGCAAGAACACCCATTCCAGTAAGGCATCTCTGACCCTCATGTTCTCTGAGCTTGGACCACACAACACTAGGTCTATAAAATTGCCATTGACTCATAAAAGCTTTCCTTGCACACATTCAATTCCAAGGGCTTAACTTAGATTGGATTTTAGTCATGCGTGGGCATAACTGGTCTCTGATTCATAAATATACATCTGACGAAGCAGCTGATGTTTGCTAACTGGTCACCCCCAACCCCCAGCCCCAACCACCTTTCACCAGTCCATCTACCAATAAAAGCAAAAGTCTTCCCACACACAAATAAAGGTTTCTTCCCTTCCCCTCTGAATCATAGCACCTCAACTATAGAAAAGGTCTGTAATCTGGTTGTAAAGTACTTTTTGAAAATGCATGGAGGGGCTTGGCCACAATAACACAGGCTGTAGAATCATAGAATCATAGAGTTGGAAGAGACCCAACGGTCATCTAGTCCAACCCCCTACAATGGGGGTCACATGGAAGATGGAGCAAGCTCTGGAGGGTAGGACCCAAAGCAATGGCTTCAAGTAACAAGAAAGGAGATTCCAACTAAACATCAGGAATAACTTTCTGAAGTCAAAAGCTGTTCAACAGTGAAACTGACTCCTTTGGGAAGTGGTGGACTCTCCTTCCTTGGAGGGTTTTAATCAGAGGTTGGATGGCCATCTGTCACGGATGCTTTAGTTGAGTTTCCTGCATTGCAGGGGTTTAGACTAGATGACCCTTGGGGTTCCTTCTGTGACAGATGGCCCAGGTAAAGCAGAGTTTGATGGTACAAAACAGGTAGAATTCCAACAGAGTGGGTGTCATGACAGTTAACATCATAAATGATAAAAAGGTGTTCCTTTACGCAACAACAGCAGCAAGAATGCTAACAGCAAAAAATTGGAAAGGGGAAAAGAAACCAACAAAGGAGGAATGGCAAGTCAAAATGTGTGAGTATCTGGAGTTAGCTAAAATGACAGAGGCAATTAGAAATAATCAAAAACAAAAAATTCAAAAAGAGTGGGAATGTGTAAAGAATGTGTAAATCTAGAGAAATGTTGTCCTCAAATTACATGCTTGATATGTTTAAACTAAATTTTGCAAAGTAAAAGAGCAGATAGGTAAGATATATGATGAGGTAACAAGAAAAACAACACAGTGGGCAAGAGAGAGAGAATAAAAGAAGCCGTAATGAGGTGGTGGGAAGTCACCGGGGAAGAGATGGGATTATTATGTGTATTTTGATTTATTTGGAAACAAATGGAAAGTGTATATGAATAAGTAACTGAAAAATCAAATAATAATAATAATAATAATAATAAAATTCCAACAGAGTGCTATCTCTCTCAATATGCTGAGCTACAGCTTCACTCTGATTGGCTGTGGATACAGCTAGCTAGAAGGGGGTGGTGAGAGCACCTTGAGAGGGGATGTGGAAATACAACTTCTTACTAGAATGTTACACAAAAGATGAACAAACAAAGGAGATGATGATAAAATGAGCAATGGATTTGGGGTATAACATTGAGTAAGATGCCTGGGTAAAACTGTGGAATGAGAGTATAAAATTTACAGCATGTACCATAGAATCATAGAATCATAGAGTTGGAAGAGACCACAAGGGCCATCGAGTCCAACCCCCTGCCAAGCAGGAAACACCATCAGAGCACTCCTGACATATGGTTGTCAAGCCTCTGCTTAAAGACCTCCAAAGAAGGAGACTCCACCACACTCCTTGGCAGCAAATTCCACTGTCGAACACCTCTTACTGTCAGGAAGTTCTTCCTAATGTTTAGGTGGAATCTTCTTTCTTGTAGTTTGGATCCATTGCTCCGTGTCCGCTTCTCTGGAGCAGCAGAAAACAACCTTTCTCCCTCCTCTATGTGACATCCTTTTATATATTTGAACATGGCTATCATATCACCCCTTAACCTCCTCTTCTCCAGGCTAAACATGCCCAGCTCCCTTAGCCGTTCCTCATAAGGCATCGTTTCCAGGCCTTTGACCATTTTGGTTGCCCTCCTCTGGACACGTTCCAGTTTGTCAGTGTCCTTCTTGAACTGTGGTGCCCAGAACTGGACACAGTACTCCAGGTGAGGTCTGACCAGAACAGAATACAGTGGCACTATTACTTCCCTTGATCTAGATGCTATACACCTATTGATGCAGCCCAGAATTGCATTGGCTTTTTTAGCTGCCGTGTCACACTGTTGGCTCATGTCGAGTTTGTGGTCAACCAAGACTCCTAGATCCTTTTCACATGTACTGCTCTCAAGCCAGGTGTCACCCATCTTGTATTTGTGCCTCTCATTTTTATTTTTTTTTATTTTTTTTGCCCAAGTGCAATACTTTACATTTCTCCCTGTTAAAATTCATCTTGTTTGTTTTGGCCCAGTTCTCTAATCTGTCAAGGTTGTTTTGAAGTGTGATCCTGTCCTCTGGGGTGTTAGCCACCCCTCCCAGTTTGGTGTCATCTGCAAATTTGATCAGGATGCCCTTGAGTCCATCATCCAAGTCGTTGAATGATGGTGTTGAAGATGAAGATGTTGAATAAGACCGGGCCCAAGACAGAACCCTGTGGCACCCCACTAGTCACTCTTCTCCAGGATGAAGAGGAACCATTGATGAGCACCCTTTGGGTTCAGTCTGTCAGCCAGTTACAAATCCACTGAGTGGTAGCATAGTCAAGACCGCATTTTACCAGCTTCTTTACAAGAATATCATGGGGCACCTTGTCAAATGCCTTGCTGAAATCAAGGTAGACTACATCCACTGCGTTCCCTTCATCTACCAGGCTTGTAATTCTGTCAAAAAACGAGATCAGGTTAGTCTGACATGACTTATTTTTCAGAAAATGAAACAGTTTTTGGAACAGATTTATAACGAATTGAAAATATATTTAAATACACTTTCCCGAAAAAGCCGGAAGCTTTTTTGCTAGGCTTGATGGGAGAAGAAATAGAAAAAGCAGATCAAATACAGGTTATTTGTGTATGCTATGACTGCTGCCAGAATGTTGTTAGCCCAAAAAGGGAAAGTACCAGAATTACCAACAATAGAGGAGTGGCAGACAAAGATGGTTGATTATGCGGAACTAGCAAAACTGACCTGTAGAATCCAAAATCAGGAGGAAGCAAAATTCCAAAAAGATTGGAGTAAATTGATGGAGTACATAAATAATAACTGTAGAAATCTAAAGACTCTGGCAGGACTGAAATAAATCTTAGGATGTAGATAGGATTGGATACTGTGGGAAAGTAGGTAACTGACATAAGAAAACCTGTTGAAGGGAGGGAAGTAAGTCAATGCTCAGCAGAGTGTGGGGAAAGAATGTGGGTAAATGATCGTTGAATTTTACTGTATTTTGTTTGTTTGTATTAAATGAAACGCCAATAAAAAGCATTTTTTTTAAAAAAAGAGAAGGGATGTGGAAAGGTGGGGAGTTGTTCCTTGCAGTCAACTTGATAACAGCATAAACTCTGAGCGGTATAAAATCTGCCCTGATGGAATATTTACAGCCAGAGAAGGCTTTAGAGACTTCTGGGCTGAGGGTTAGCTTGAATGTCAGTGGGACTTTCAAAGGCAGGGTGTGAGGATTCCCTGGCCTGATAGTCTAATAGAGGAGCCTCAGGCGTGAGATTTCTAAAGGACAACAGGCAGATTAATACTACCCTGACTGAAAGTACCAGCCTTTTTCAGAACCCACAAGTTGTTGAAACCTAAGCTATAACACCTCTGTATAGTTTTAAGTAATTGAAGTAAATCTAAGCTGTACAATTATCATCTTACTGAAAAGCCTGTGACACCTACTGAATTCAATATATACGGTATATAGTTTACTGCTACTTCAAAGCTTTCCACCATTCTTATTGTGAAATAATTCCTTTTTCTGTTTAACTCATAAGACTCAAAGTGCCAGGATAAAAGGGGGGGGGGGGCTATATTAAATAACGGTGCACTCTGCAATCTGTTCTGGGACTGAGTTACAGTGGTACCTCAGGTTAAGTACTTAATGTGTTCTGGAGGTCCGTACTTAACCTGAAACTGTTCTTAACCTGAAGCACCACTGTCAGGGGTTCAGGAGAAGAGTCACTGGAGAGGCAGGAAACGGAGAGCGAGGGGAGGAGTCAGAAGGAAATGTCAGCGACGACAGTAGTCCGAGGTCTCTGAGTCTCTCCAGTGACTCGGAGGATTCACAGAAAGGGGCCCCCATGGTCAGGGCAAGGGGGACACCTCGGGAAGAAGGGGCCAGAGAGGACTCAGAGAGTAACAGCTGGAAATCCGGACCAGCTTCCCCCCCAGAGTGCAGTAGGGGGGAGGAGTC